>NW_004443942.1:15801772-15857907 GCF_000243295.1 Trichechus manatus latirostris
AACTGTGTGGATCATAATAAATTATAGATAACATTGCAAAGAATGGGAATTCCAGAACACTTAATTGTGCTCATGAGGAACCTGTACATAGATCAAGAGGTAGTTGTTCGGACAGAACAAGGGGATACTGGATGGTTTAAAGTCAGGAAAGGTGTGCGTCAGGGTCGTCTCTTTTCACCATACCTATTCAAACGGGATGCTGAGCAAATAATCCGAGAAGTTGGACTATATGAAGAAGAACGGGGCATCAGGATTGGAGGAAGACTCATTAACAACCTGCATTATGTAGATGACACAACCTTGCTTGCTGTAAGTGAAGAGGACTTGAAACACTTACTGATGAAGCTCAAAGACCACAGCCTTCAGTATCAATTACACCTCAACATAAGGAAAACAAAAATCTTCACAAGTGGACCACCAGTAAGCAACATCATGATAAACAGAGAAAAGATTGAAGTTGCCAAGGATTTCATTTTACTTGGATCCACAATCAATACCTGTGGAAGCAGCAGTCAAGAAATCAAAAGATGCATTGCATTTGGGAGATCTGTTGCAAAAGACCTCTTTAAACTGTTGAAAAGCAAAGATGTCGCCTTGAAGACTAAGGTGTGCCTGACCCAAGCCATGTTATTGTCAATCGCCTAATATGCATGCGAAAGCTGGACAATGAATAAGGAAGATAGAAGAATTGAGACCTTTGAATTGTGGTGTTGGTCAAGAATATTGAATATACCATGACTGCCAAAAGAACAAACAAATCTGTCTTAGAAGAAGTACAACCAGAATGCTCCTTAGAAGCAAGTATGGGGAGACTATGTCTTACATATTTTGGACATGTCAGGAGAGATCAGTCCCTGGAGAAGGACATCATGCTTGGTAAAATACAGAGTCAGTGAAAAAGAGGAAGACCCTCAATGAGATGGACTGACACAGTGGCTGCAACAATGGGCTCAAGTATTTAACAAAGATTGTGAGCATGGCGTGGGACTGGGCAGTGTTTCATTCTGTAGTGCATAGGGTCGCTATGAGTTGGAACCGAGTTGATGGCACCCAACAACAACATTTTTAAAAAATCAGTAAATGCTATTTTAATTGCTATTAAAAATGACCAATAAAGAAATACCCATAAGGCTGTCCAAAACTCCGTATGCCTACATTCCCATTGTGTCTGCTACTATATAGCATACATCTTGTTACCTTGGGCTCAATCTAGGAAAGAATAGATATGATTTCAGTCCCCACCAATGACTATCTCCTCATCCCTCCTCCATTTGTCTCTTTCTCCTCTCTCTGTAGCCCTATGTAATGTTTTATTTTAAAGAAATGGAGCACTGGCAGTGGAAGAAGACTTACTTTCACCTAACATGCTTCTTCCAAAGTCTTTCTTACCTAGAGTTTCCTAAGATCCCAGGACTTTATTTTTTGCCCCATCTCATCAATTTTCTGAAGTAATTGTCATGGAATTGACAAACTGCTTAACTAGGGGAAAATAATAAGTATAGGAAAAAATTGTAGTATTTCAAATGCGTTATCTCTATACAATTAATTCTCTTGAGACCCTTCCTTCCTTCCTTCCTCCTTCCCTCCCTTTCTTTTTTTTTTTTTTAATTGGGTGAACTTTAACAAGTTATTTAACCTCTCTGAGTCTCATTTCCATTGTTTAGTAAAAAGAGTGCACAATAGCAATGTCTCAGAGTCGTCAGAATTATTAAATGTCTTGCCTACATATGACTCAACATGGCACTTGGCTCCTTTGAAACAGTGACCTCCTTTGAGCTTTGAAATGCTAGAAGAAAGATTTCTGGAAATGCTCCTTAACCCAGCCCTTTCTCCTTGGGGATGCTGTCAATTTAGCTACTTTCTTAGATTTGCTGACTGATTCCTACAGTCCCACTTTTGAAGGTTTGTTAGAACTTGATTTATTGTTAAGATGTTTTCTGAAATTATCGGCAGCACAACAATGATCCAAGTATATACATTGTTCCAAGTATAACTGCCTGCAGCAGTTGGAGTTTGAGGACCACTGTAGAGACAGTTCACAGACTGTCTCCCTTCTTAGCTGCCTTTTATAAGTTATTTAATAATAATATATGGCTTATACATAGCTAATATTTATTTCAAAGCTGAAAGGTAGTCACAGATGAGACAGCCTCCAAGGGCCTCCTATGGCTCCTTAATGTTGCCAGTGTCCCACCTGTCCTGTCATGTCACAAGCCCTTTGTGCTCTTTCTTAGCAAAGCTCTATGGTCATTCAATTTCAGATGTAAGAGGAAACAAGTGCAACATTCCTTTTACAGTGGCTTGAGGACCAAAACTGTTCTTGAAACCTTATTTAGAGAACAAAATTTTAAAAGCTGAGCGCAAAGAAGGCCCAAGATTTTAAGTGTCGCTTTTGTTAGTTATTGGTGAAATATAAATAAGTTTATTTCTGTATATGAGATGTATATAGTGTGCTCACATGAACGTATGTGTGGTTGAGCCTTATTCAAGCAAGGTATGTATTCACATACCTGCTATAACCACTGAGAATTAAAAAACCTTGGAATGGAGAGGTCCTTAAAAGTCGCCCATTCTAACCACATATTTATTAGTGTGACTGGATGAATGTGACACTAAATGTTGTAAGCAGGGCAAAAATTCAAACTTAGTATAAGAGATTTTCTAGATAGAGAATCCTTAGATGTTCTAGGAGTAGTCTGTTCCTTCTGTAGCTTGGTTATTCTCATTAAAACACTCATTCCTACATGCACACACACACAAACACATTCACACACACACACAAACTGATAACAGATAACCTTGTTTCTCATACTTAACAAATTAGTTTTTGTTTCTAAAGTTTTTTTTTTTAATTTTAGACATGTGTTTCTCTCTTTGAATTAAATATTCCTTTTCTACAGAACCATAACTCTGCATCATTTACTTATAATAATGGAGAACCTACTATGTACGAGGCATTGGACCAGGAAGCTGGGACATTTTATAGACTAAGTATTACCAAAAGGGACTATCAAAAATTTTTATTCTAACTTGTTATAAGAAAACACTCTGTCCTCTGAAATTTTTCTATTTTCTATGTTGTATCATAGTCATTTGAATTTATTTTATAACTTGCTAATTATATGTCCCACTACCTATCTGTTAGTTTGTCATATTCTGATGACTTACATGTTGCTGTGATGCTGGAAGTTATGCCACCAATATTTCATATACTAGCAGGATCATCATGGTAAAAAGGTGTCAGCCAAGCTTCCAAACTAGAAAGAAAGGCCCTAGAAGAAGAAAGACTAAGACTAGGAAGAAAGCCCTGGCAACGTACTTCCAAAAACTAGCCAATGAAAACCTTATAGATCACAATAAAACACTGTCCAACTCACTTGCTTTGGATACGTCATCAGGAGGAATCAGCTGCTGTTTGGTGAAGAAGAGGGCCAACGGAGGTGAGTGAGACCCTCCATAAGATGGAATGGTACAATAGACGCCATAATGGACTCAATCATGCTAGCAATCATGAGGATCAGGCAATATTTTGTTCTGTTGAACATAAGGTCACCGTCAGTTGGAGCTGACTTGATGGCAGCTATCTATCTAGTCACATGTTACTCTATGGTGAACCATGTAAAATCGTGTATTTTTTAAAATAATGGATGAATTGAATGAGTAAGATAATGAGTACAATAGATATATATTCTAGGAATCAGTCTATTTTCCTGTTTCATCCACAGTTAATCAGAAATAAATATTAAGGCACCACTTTAACATCTATGTTTATGATAGAATTCTAAAAATTCTATGTGTTCATTCATTTTTCATATAATAAATTATTTACTGTGGGCTCACTCTGTTCTTGGCTCGCTATTATGAAACTGAGACATAGAGATGAATTTAAAAGGCATAATCTTTTATGCATTATCTATTAACAAAAATCAGTATGCAAACAAATAAATCTTAATATCTGGTGAAAGAGTAGCAACAAAGTCATGCAAAATACTTAGCAGAAATAGCATTAATCTCATTTGGTAGGGGAAATATTCCTGAAGGAGGTAAATTTGACAGGTGGGTATTCTTGGCAGAAAATATGTATAAAAGTACACAGTTGGGAAGAAAAGCTGGTGTCACAAGGAAACTAAGATGTGTTATTACTGAAATGTAACTGAGGTTAGAGAAATGTTGAAGTGCTGTGATGGGAGATTAGATCAAGGATATAGGCAGGAGCCATGATATAAAAATTACTGTATTGCATGCTAGAAGAATTTTACTTTGTGGGTTATGGGAAACCAGAATAGGATGTTCAGTAGTCTACTGACATAACTCATGGTATAGCAATGCAAATAATGGGTTCTGATTCCATATTGCCAGGATACGGAACTCAGCTTTGCCACTAATAAGCTGTGAGACTGGTCAATTTATCTACGTATTCAGTGCTTTTACACCCCCATAAGTTTACACACCCATAAGTGGCAAATAAAATAGTACCTATACAATAGGGTTGTTGTGAGAATTAAATTAGTTAATAATATATGTAAATTCACTTAGAACCGCCTGTGATATAGTAAACATGATACCGGTCTTAGGTATTACTCTTTACGTTTTTCTTGATAGTCTAAAGTGTCAGCAATGTGCACATGAATTTGAGGAGACCAAGGTTAAGTTCAGTTAGATGGTTAGAAAGACATGGTTTTAAAATAATACAATAAAAAGGCTATCATAAGAATACAGACAGGAGATAATGAGCACCTGAAATCAAGTAGTAGAAGCCATAACAGAGAGTGAAAGACAGATCTGGAAAACATGTTTGTTTTTTACTTTAGTTTTGTTTATTCTGAGATTACATTTTTTTTGAAAGATGTATTTTATAAAGAAATAGATTGCATATGAATGAATGGAAAATGTATATACATATACATATCTCCTATTTTAGACAAATAGAAGCAAACTATCTTCGTATGTATTTTAATATTTTTACTGAAAATATGACTTGAAGATTTCCCATATTTATACATGTAAAAAATACTTCATTTTCTTTCTCTTTGTCTTAGTCTCTTCATTTCTGTCTTACTTTTATGGACACATTAGAAAAGTTCACAAAATGTAGCAATTACTTGAGTAAGTATCACTGAGGTCAAGATACAGAACACTGCTAACACACCAGAACCCCCTTGTGCCATTTCCTAATTAAAAACAGTCCTTCTTTCTTTAGTTAAGCACCATATCTGCCATCTCTGTGTGACGGTTAATTTTATGAGTCAACTTGGCTAGGCTATGATTCTCATGTGTTTGGCTCAATACTAGTGTAGCTGCTGTCATGGAGTAGGTACATGTGATTAAATCAGTTGGTATTGGGTAGAGGAGATTACTTTCCATACTGTAATCTAATGTAATATCATCTAATGTAATCTAATGTAATGTAATGTGATGTAGTGTAATGTAAATGTAATGCAATGCAATGCAATTGCCTTCCATGATGCAATGTAATGTAATGCAATCACTTTCCGTGATGCAATCTAATGTAACGTTATCAACCAGTTGAGGTTATATTAGTATAAGGTGAATCCTAAACCTAATCACTTCTGTTTTATAAAAAGAGTAGAATATACACATAGACAAACACACACACAGAGGAAGACAGATGACATGAGGATCAACCACAAGCAAAGGAATGTCAAAGATCACCAACAGACATCAGAACTCAAAGAGAGACTCACAGAAGGAATCAACACAGCCAAGACCCTGATTTGGACTTTTAGCCTCCAGAACTGTGAGAAAATAAATTTCTGTTCTTTAAAGCAACGCACTTGTGGTATTTCTGTTAAAGCAGTACTGGGTAACTGAGACTGAATTTGCTATTAGGAAGTGGGGTGCTGTTCTAACAATATCTAATATGAGAATGTAGTTTTGCAACTGGGTAATGGGTAAAGGCTGGAGGAATTTTAATGTGTTTCATATTAAAGCCCTACATGTCTTGAAGAGACTATCAGTGGAATTACGAACAATAAGGGTGATTCTGATGAGGGGTAAGAAAGAAATGAGAGACGTGGGGAAAGCCAGAAATGTGGATGTTAAAGGTTCTTCTGGCAAGGATTTAAAAGGAAATAATGTGCATATTATTGGACACTGGAGGAAAGACAATTCTCTTTATATGTTGGCAAAGAATTTGTCTGTCTTATGTTTGAATGTTTTGTGGAAGGTAGAGAATGTGAGTGAAGAATTTGGATATTTGGCTGAGGAGATTTCTGAGCATAATTTTAAAGGGGCAGTGTGCTGCTTATAGTAAACTTGAGGAAGCCAGGATTCAAATCAGGCCAACTTACTGGAGAGCACAGACTCTTAATGACAAAATTATCCTGCTTTTCACTATATTCCATGGGATGAGTCAATGCCATGTACAGTCTGAAATGCTTCCTAAGTATTCATTCTTGGTTAAGAAAACTCATTGCCGTTCAGTCGATTCTCACTTACAGCAACTCTATACGACACAGTTGAACTGCCCCATAGGGTTTCCAAGACTGTAATCTTTATGGAAGCAGACTGCCACATCATTCTCCTGTGGATTTGAACTGCTGACCTTTCGGTTAGCAGCCAAGCACTTAACCATTGCGCCACTAAGGCTCGTTTGTTGAGAAGCAGTTCTCTAATACCAAAACTGTGTCTGCTACTGCTTGGGAAGCTTTGTACTCTGGCATTAACATTTTTCTCCTTGATATGATAAAAGGAAGGAAGGACTGAATAAAAAGTCCAGTTTGATTAAAGTCTTTCCTGTGTGAAGTGTAAAGTTAAACTAGATGCTACAATATTACCCACACAGTATAGTGAAATAGTTCCTATGAAACAGTAGTTTGGTACTTTACTTTTTAATCCTGACAAATATTATGTAGATCAGTTAATACATGTGACACTGCAGCTTCCTACATTTAGTGTGTTAAACCTCATCGGTGTATAGCCCGAGGAGACTGCACAATTTGGGACATCTGTCAAATGCAGTTTTAAAGTGCCTTTTAATATTGGTCACAACACATTATTTATCATCAAAATAACCTTTAAGGTAAGGAATAATGGTCTTATTTTCCCTCTTTGGCCCCCAAAACACTTAACCTTTTCATGGATGATTTTTTTTTCTTTTGGAATTTTTTGGCAATGCGATGTTTTTTCATTAATGGAATGGAGGCTGAATCATTTTGCTGGTAGTTTTTTATTATTTGAAAAAATGGGGTGCCAACTACACACTGGATGTATCGGTACCATGTTCCATGAAATACATTGCAAACACAGTACATACCAGTACCATGGTCCAGGAAGTGCATCATACTTCCTGGTTACACTTGAGCCATAAAATATCTTACTCAACTTTCTAAAAAATGCACATGAAATACTAAATAAACATTGCAATTTGTGCGCATAACTGTTGTCCGTTTGATTTAGAGTGGGCCATATAGGTACCATGTTCCATGAAGCACATCACATATGCAGTACCTATCATATCATGGCCCAGGAAGTGCATCACAAACTGTTTTCACCCCAAAAATAACTTATTTACTTGAATACTTCCGAAAGCCGGTAACTGTACCTTCCCAATAACACAAAGGAAATAGTAAACATACTTGCAAGCCTTATCTTGCTATACAGAGGCCAAAAGACACAAAGGTTTCACACAATCACTCCTCCAGGATGCATCCCCTCATACAAAATGACTCTCAACACTCAAATGTGGCCCAGACCAACTTTCCTGCTTTTTAGGCAGTTGCCCAGATCATACTAAAGTGGCTCAAATACCTGCCAATACATCTCCAGGAGTGGCAAATTCGAGTAGTGGGTTTATCTACCCGTAACCGTTTTAAGGATCAGAGAATGATAGACAAGTTAAGGTTATTACTAGTTCAATAAAACATGTCTTCTGAATCCTGATCTTGTGGCTTGCCTTTGCTTAAAAATGATTCTTCTCAGATTTGTGAAATGTGAAATGCAGCTTTTTAATATTCAGCTCAGCAAACCATTATCTTTTGCATATACGTTTTGAATAAAAAGTGCTTCATAAACTAGGAGGCCATTTAAAGAAGGGAAGATGTTACATAAACAAGCATCTCGTAGGCATCACCAAGATTTACCAAACTTTATGTAAGAAAAACAGTGAAAGAAAATACATTCGTTGTGAAACCGGTCACCTGAATAAATTGGGACTAAGAAGGTATAAACTGCTGCTTCACCAAGTGTGAAGAAATCAAATGAGCAGAACAGAAGAGGCATCAATAAAAGTCTTTGTTGTCTGCGGCAGAAAGAAAAGTGCAAACGGAAAATGAACGACTTTATTAAAATCTTGTTTTTTCCTCTGTTATGAAATGAACACAGTCCTTTTGTTTAATCAAATTTTCCTTCATATTCAAATTATTCTCTGGTGTTTTTCATTGTGACTTAGGCCAAGCTCATGTATCAGACATTGGGAAGAAAAACATGCTCTCTGAAGAAGGAATCTCATTCAACTCTGAGAATCCATGGTGGATGATACTTTCTTGTCACGCATGTATAACTTAGATACTGAAGACAAGGTTTTACCTCAGATGCTTTTCCTCATGACTTCATAACGTATTGTACATTTTGAAATGCATAAAGGATTGTGCATTTTGAAAGAGGGAACAAAATTATGTTAAAATTTTTGAGTCTATTATCCCTGCATTTAATCCAGTAACAGGGTATATTAATTGTCTCCTAATAGTATTTCAAATGTAACCAGAAATCTCCTATATTCACTGTTATTTATTTATTATTTCTCTATTTTTCAGTACAGTTACCATCAGCTCTTTTCTGGTCAACGCACTCCTACTAAGTTGTCTGCAATCTCCATTCTTGCCCCTTTTAATCAATCTTTTCATAGTTGCTAAGGTGAGCTTTTCAGAAGTTATATTGGAATCTTCAGTGGTTTCATGTCAAAAACATGCCAAACTTCTTACCACGGTATATATGTCAGGTGATTACGTAACTTTTCTCCAAACTAGGACACATTTGAGACTCAAAAGGAGCACTATTAATAATCATGCTAGGAAAATAGGGATAAACCAAGCATAAACCTGTATGATTCATGGATAACTGAATCATATGTTTACTGTACCTTATAAGCGTCTGCATGATCTGACCTACAACTGTATCTTCAAAACTTTACATTTCCTTCCTCCTCTCTCTTCTAGACACAGTGGGCTTTTTTAATTAAAGAGAGATTTTTTTTTGGTCTCAAGTCACTTCCTCTATCTGGAATTTTTTTTTTTTTTTTAACATTTCTCACTCGGCTTAAATGTCACCTCCTTGTGTATTTATTTTCTGAACATCCTGTAGAACATCAGTTTCCCATAATCTTAGATCCCCATATGCATCTTTCATAAAAGGAACCACAATTGTAACGATTTAAGGTTATTTGTCTCTTCTTGGTTATAATGTAACCATATTGAAAATAATGAGTATACCTTCTATTCTCAGCACCTAAGCAGAATTCCTGGCACATAATGACACTCAGAAAACACTAGAAAATGAATGAGTATACTAAATGTTGACAGATCTCTGGGGAGGGTGTGACTAATTCTACAAGGATGGTCATAAAACATTGTTCCTCTGGGCTGGAATTTGAGAGAGAAGTCAGGCCTTAGGCCAATAGCATGCTACTGTAACCTTTGAGCAAACCAACCACAGGAAATGTAGAGGTATAGTTCCCATAGCCATGTTGTAACATCCTGTATGTATGACTCTTGATTTCTAATTAATAATCAACCTTAATAGGCATTCTGTTTTGTGGGGTAGAAAGCAGTAAGAATTCTAAATTTTATTTTTAAATAAGAATAGAATTGATAATAGTAATACAAACTCTCATATTTCTCATCAAATTATAATTATAACACTACAACCCTAGGCATCTATCAGTTCATACCTATGTAATTACAATTTGCTATCCAGTTTACTTTCACTCTGAATCCATTCCCTGCACCATGTACTCATTAATCTCCAACAAGGAATATCATCCCTAAATCCCCTAAGATTAATTAGTTGTGACTTCTAGTATATTATAAATATTGATCCATACCTATAGTACAGTATTCACCACATCATCTCCCAATTTATTCCTTTATATGTTCTTTTTTCCAGACTAGACTGTGTTGTTCCAATGACAGAAATGAGGTCTTATTTTTGTATGTTTAGAACCAAGTACAGGTTATCGTAAGTAGTGGGTTCTCTAAAGATGTTGGTTGAAAACTAAATTCCCTTTTTTATTCTGTCCAAATTTTCCTAATTAGAATCTTTCAAATCTCCCCATTACCAATACACAACAACATGAGTACTTCAGTTTAACACTCAAAGCCCTCTGTAATCTGGCCCCACCCTAAATATTCACCAGATATAAGCAGGTGGCACAGTGGTTAAGAGCTCGCCTGCTAACCAAAAGGTTGGCAGTTCGAATTCACCAGCCACTCCTTAGAAACCCTATGGGACAGCTCACTCTGACCTATAGGGTCGCTATGAGTCAGAATCAACTAGACAGAAATTGGTTTGGTTTTTTTATTTTTTTAATATAGCAAGCCAACAGTCAAGAAGTTTCATTTGTGTGGTATTTGTGATATTAGCTCCCAGGAGAATATCAGCTTCCTGATGGATTTTGCCTTGTCGCCTCCATCTTTTTTTCAGTTTAAAAAGGTTCAATATTATTCTCTCTCCAGGGACTTTGTCTTCTGGGTAATCATTCCATAGCTCTTTTCCCAAATTCCTCAGCTTATTTATTCAAGAGGGTAGAATCAAAGGAGAAGGAGATAAAACCTAAGTGGAGAATGAGAGCTAGGCAGGTTGGAGAAAGGAAAATCTATAGATGATAGGTAGATGTATAGATGATAGACAGACAGACGGACAGACAGACAGGTAGATCGATAGATCGATAGATAGACACATGATATGAGAGGAAAAATAAGATGTGGCTATAAAATAAGTAAATTACCTGGTTCTAACGACTCTTTTCAAAGATTGGTAAAAATTATAGTGATCCAGGTGACTATATTAAAGCCTATATCTTATATGTATAACACTTACTTTTCTACAAACCTATCATTCGAACAATCTGCAAGGTATTCCAAAGAATAGAATAAAATATCCTGAACTGTTTTTACTGAATTAACCTAGAGTAGTAGCTTATAGACATATGTAATAGATCTTCAATAATACATTTATCAAACCAATTTTTATTATAATTTTGATTTGATCCCAGCCAAAATATCTTCTAATTACTGTATAAATACAAAGACACACATCTTTATGCACACACATATATATTAATATAACCATATTTATAGTATGCGAATTATGTTATATATATATGAGAATTTAAGTGTATGTGTCTGTGTGTGTGTAATTGTGTAATTCAGTCCTTTAAAGATGACTGAATAAAGGCAAAGTAGTGTTTTGAGGACTAGGATGATGGCATGTTGGTATATTATAAAGCAATGTGAAGGACTTGTGGTTGAAATAGAGCTTATGGATTCAAGATCAAAGCTAATGCTCTATAACATTGATTTAGCCAGTATCCATAGCAAAGCTTTTGATTTTTTTTTTTTTGAGATTGTCAAGGAATAAGGTAGGAGATAAAAGGTTCGAAAATTCGGTGTGAGTAAGAACTGAGTCATTTATTTTAAAGGCTTTATCATTGCAAATGGAGGCAAACTGGTATTTGTCAGGAGGATGAGAAACAGGACAACAAAGGAGAAAGTCTTAAAAGTAATTCTGTTGTTTATGGTGTTAGTTTATTTTGTTTTGTGCATTTTGTTTCACTTTTAAAATCAGAAATACCAGTGACATAATCTTCAGCAGCTTTTTACCATTGAAAAATTTACACAGCATAAATTTTAATAAAGAGCAGCAAACACATTTTTTCTCTTGAAATACCATTTAGTTGTCCAATGTTTTGTTGCTAAGTCTGAGCTCATTGTTGCAGCCACTGTGTCAGTCCATCTCACTAAGGGTCTTCCTCACTTTCGCTGACCCTCTATTTTACCAAGCATGATGTCCTTCTCCAGGGACTGGTCCTTCCTTATAACGTGTCCAAAGTATGTGAGACAAAGTATCGCCATCCTCACTTCTAAGGAGTATTCTGGCTGTACTTCTTCTAAAGCAGATTTGTTTGTTCTTTTGGCAGTCCATGGTATATTCAATACTCTTTGCCAACACCATAATTCAAAGGTGTCAGTTTTTCTTCGGTCTTCCTTATTCATCGTCCAGTTTTTGCACGCATATGAGACAATTGAAAATACTGACTTGGGTAAGGTGCACCTTAGTCGTCAAGGTGACTTCTTTGCTTTTTAACACTTCAAAGAGATATTTTGCAGCAGATTTTCCAATGCAATACGTCCTTTGATTTCTTGACTGCTGCTCCCATGGGAATTGATTGTGGATCCAAGTAAAATGAAATCCTTGACAACTTCAATATTTTCCCTTTTATTATGATGTTGCTTAATGGTCCAGTTGTGAGGGTTTTTGTTTTCTTTATGTTGAGGTGTAATCCATACTGAAGGCTGTAGTCTTTGATAATTCATCAGTAAGTGCTTCAAGTCCTCTTCATTCTTAGCAAGCAAGGTTGTGTCATCTGCATAACGCAGATTGTTAATGAGTCTTCCTCTAATCCTGATCCTCTGTTCTTCATATAATCCAGTTTCTCAGATTATTTGCTCAGCATACAGATTGAATACATATGGTGAAATGATACAACCCTGAGGCACACCTTTTCTGATTTGAAACCACTCAGTATCCCCTTGTTCTGTTTTAACGACTGCCTTTTGGTCTATATAGAGGTTCTGTATGAACAAAATTAAGGGTCCTGGGATTCCAATTCTTGCAATGTTTTCCATAATTTGATATGATTCATACAGTCGAATGCCTTTGCATAGTCAAAAAACACAGGTAAATATCTGTCATGGTTTGAATTGTGTCCTTCCAAAATATCTGTCAATTTGGCTAGGTCATGATTCCTGGTATTGTGCGATTGTCCACCATTTTGTCATCTGATGTGATTCTCCTATGTGTTGTAAATCCTATCTCTATGATGTTAATGAGATGGGATTAGCAGCAGTTATGTTGATGAGACTCAATCTACAAGATTGGATTGTGTCTTAAGCCAGTCTCTTTTGAGATATAAAAGAGAGAAGTGAGCAGAGAGACATGGGGGACCTCATACCATTAAGAAAGTAGTGTCAGAAGAAGAGCGTGTCCTTTGGACCTGGAGTCTCTGCACTGAGAAGCTCCTAGTCCAGGGGAAGACTGATGACCAGGACCTTCCTCCAGAGCCGACAGAGAAAGAAAGCCTTCCTGAATTTGGACTTCTAGCCTACTAGGCTGGGAGACAATAAACTTCCGTTTGTTGATGTCATGCACTTGTGGTATTTCTGTTATATCTTTAGCCAAGATCCATCTGACGTAAGCAATGATATATCTCATTTCGTGTCCTCTTGTGAATCCATCTTGAATTTCTGGTAGTTCCTTGTCAATGTACTGCTGCAACCATTTTTGAATGATCTTCTGAAAAATTTTACTTGCTTGTGATAACATTGATATTGTTCAATAAATTCTGCCTTCTGTTGGATCACCATTTTTTTTTATAATAGACACAAACATGGATCTCTTTCAGACAGTTTGCCAGGTAGCTGTCTTCCTTTTGGCTTACATACTCCCTTTCCCCAAACATTTATCCACTTAAAGCAGGTGAATAGCCTATTACTTTATCATATAATTCTCTTTTCAGCACTATAAACTCCTCCTAGAGCCAACGGTGTATACTTAGCATCCTTCAGGTATACATGCTCATCTAAACTTTAAAATTTATTTTTAACATTTCTGGAGGCTAAAAGTCCAAATCAGGGCCTCAATCATGTTGATTCCTTCTGTGAGCCTCTCTTCTCATTTCTGGTGTCTGTCAGCAATCCTTAGTGTTCCTTTTCTTGCAAACCATCTATTATAGGTTGAATTGTGTCCCCCCAAAAAATGTGCATCAGCTTGGCTAGTCCATGATACCCAGTGTTGTGTGATTGTCCACCATTTTGTGATCTGCTGTGATTTTCCTATATGTTGTAAATTCTACCTCTGTGATGTTAATGAGGCAGGATTATAGGCAGTTATGTTAACGAGTCAGGCCTCAGTCTACAAGATTAGGTTGTATCTTAATTCAATCTCTTTTGAGATATAAAAGAGAGAGGTGAACAGAGTGACACAGGGACATCTTACCATGAAGAAAGTAACATCGGGGGCAGAGTGCATCCTTTGGACCTGAGGTTCTTGTGCTGAGAAGCTCCTAGACTAGGGAAAGATTGATGACAAGGCTCTTCCCCCAGAGCTGACAGAGAGAGAAAGCCTTCCCCTAGAGCTGGCACCCTGCATTTGGACTTCTAGCTGCAGCAGTATATCGACATGGAACTACCAGAAATTCAGGCCAGATTCAGAAGAGGATGTGGAACACTGATATCATTGCTGATGTCAGATGGATCCTGGCTGAAAGCAGAGAATACCAGGAAGATGTTTACCTGTGTTTTATTGACTATGCAAAGGCATTCAACTGTGTGGATCATAACAAATTATGGATAACATTGCGAAGAATGGGAATTCTGGAACACTTAATTGTGCCCATGAGGAACCTGTACATAGATCAGGAGGCAGTTGTTCAGACAGAACAGGGGGATACTGCATGGTTTAAAGTCAAGAAAGGTGTGCATCAGGGTTGTATCCTTTCACTATACCCATTCAAATTATGCTGAGTAAATAATCTGAGAAGCTGGACTAAATGAAGAAGAATGGGGCATCAGGATTTCAGGAAACCTCATTAACAACCTGAGTTATGCAGATGACACAACCTTGCTTGCTGAAAGTGAAGAGGACTTGAAGTACTTACTGCTGAAGATCAAAGACCACAGCCTTCAGTATGGATTACACCTCAACATAAAGAAAACAAAAATCCTCACAAGTGGACCAATAAGCAGCATCGTGATAAACAGAAAAGATTGAATTTGCAAGGATTTCATTTTACTTGGATCCACAATCAATACCCACGGAAGTAGCACTCAAGAAATCAAGCGACGCACTGTACTGGGCAAATCTGCTGCAGAAGACTTCTTTAAAGTGTTGAAAAGCAAAGACGTCACCTTGAAGACTAAGGTGCACCTGACCCAAGCCGTGGTATTTTCAATCGTATCACATGCATTCAAAAGCTGGACAATGAATAAGGAAGACCGAAGAAGAATTGATGCCTTTGAATTGTGGTGTTGGTGAAGAATATGGAATATACCGTGAAATGCCAAAAGAACGAACAAATCTGTCTTGGAAGAAGTACAACCAGAATGCTCCTTAGAAGCAAGGATGAGAAGACTACATCTTACATACTTTGGACATCTCGTCAGGAAAGATCAGTCCCTGGAGAAGGACATCACGCTTGGTAAAGTAGAGGGTCAGTGAAAAAGAGGAAGACCCTCAAGGAGATGGATTGCCACAGTGGCTGCAACAATGGTCTCAAGCATAACAATGATTGCGAGCATGGCATAGGACTGGGCAGTGTTTCTATAGTACATAGGGTTGCTATAAGTTGGAACCAACTTGACAACGCCTAACAACAACAGCCTCCTAGACTGTGAGAGAATAAATTTCTTTTGTTAAATCCATCCACTTGTGGTATTTCTGTTACAGCAGCACTAGTTAACTAAGAAATCATCCTTACATGCAGTCTGTCTTCCCCTGTGTGAGTGTGTTTATGTGTCCGTTCTACTCTTTTGATAACTCAGAAGTAATTAGGTCTAGGATCCAATCTACACTGCTATGACCTTGACTATTCAGTTGATTACATTACCTTCATTGCATTATAGAAGGTGATTCCCTTGCATTCCATTAGATATACAGTCATTACATTACATTACATCACATCACATCACATTATGGAAGGTAATCGATCAGCTCTAGCCAAGGCCAACTGATTTAATCATGTATTACTACTCTAAGACAGCAACTAGAGTTGCATTTGGCCAAACAATTGGGAACCTATCCAGGTTGACACATAACATTAAGCTTCCTAGTCTCTTTCCCAGTTAGGATACAACTTGTACTTTTGTCTTTTGTGACTACTTGCTGAAAGTTCTGCTCTGCTTTTCACATGCTTTGGATTTGGGCTCTTTCTTAGTCTCTGCTCTACATGATCCTGTAATTCAGTAGATGCTTATGAGAAAACTGTACATGTATTTGTCAGTCACCTCCACTGAAAGAGCGACTTGTTTTTGTATCCTATGGAGCACTCTTCAAAGGTGCAATGTACATGTCTTCAGCATTTTACTCACACCCATCGGAAAGTAATTCAGGGTTCAACTCAACTCACTGAGGTTCTCTTACCTCCAGTTTTTAGGCCCTCCATTACTTTCTAACTCAGTAGTTCTCACTGCTTTCAAAGTAATTATTTCTCTATTTTTACAGAGATGTTCTATATATTCTTGGCAGGATCTCTGGTTTACTACTAGCTAGTCCATCTCTCTTTGAGACAGAAGTTCAAATGATAATCATTAAATCTTATTGAAATATTATCTCATCTACATTAAAATAAAAACAACAATAAACCTAAATACCACAGTAAGAAATACACTCAAATGAGCACTGCCAAGATGAACATTTAGGTAAAATGACAGTAACACATTTCAAGAGGCCATAATCCATCTATATATTTTTTATTATACAATGCAATTTTGCCTAGCTAATGCATTCACAAGATAAACAAGTATTCATAATTTTAAAGAGTACAAAATGTCAAATAATTTTTTGGAATTATATCTATGTTATGCAAACAAAGCTAAAGTACATTAGTACATTTCCATTTAGATAGAATTCAAGAGCTTCAAGTTAATCTAACAATCTATCTTCATGATCATGTAGAAATAGTTTTAAATTGGTATGAAAATTGAATCCTTGAAAATAGCCTCAGAACTATGCGCAAGTTCGAAATAAAAAATGCTAACTTGGCACATAAAGGATTGAGCTTTGTAAACTTTTTATATCTACTCAAATAAATCATTCCAAATAACACTTCTACCATATTAATTGTACAGTATTCATTATTTTATGTTCCTTTAGATGTAAATACCTAGAGAAGGTGATTCAGAAATCATTTTCTAAGTGACCATCAATTTGTGAAAACATTATTGTTTTTAAAGCATTAGAGAGAACAATTAATCTTTGATAAGTACTAGCAATATTTTTAATGAACAGTGGAATAAAAAATTTAGCATTTGAATATGAAGATTTCATGTGTTCATTTGCAGTTGTCTTTTTTCTTAAGGCAGATATGGAATATGAAATTCAATTCTGATTAGAGAAAAACAATGATTTTCTTTTTTGTCTAAAATCTTGATCTTTCTCTAAAACATGTAAATAGATGTTTGTGACTCATGAAAAACTGATTTTTAAAATACCTGTATATAAATAAGAGAAAAAGTGGGTATTACTTGTCTTTTTATCAGGTGGATAACAGCTTCAGTGCTTTATTTATCACTCTTAAGTCATCATACGTATATAGGTGGATCACTGCCCCTTTTTCCTTGGCAGTAGGAGCTGCTTCTTCTTCCTTAGCAATGGCAGGTGACTACATCTGTTGGAGAACATACTGAACTTCTCTTTGTTAGGAATTCTGGTTTCACCGCGATAGAGTGAATGGAGGGGAGATGCAGCAGGTGTACATAACATAAAACCCATTGCCGTCGAGTCAATTCTGACTCATAGTGACCCTATAGAACAGAGTAGAACTGCCTCATAGGATTTCCAAGGTGTAGCTGGTGGATTTGAGCTGCCAACCTTTTGGTTTGCAGCTGAGTTCTTATCCACTACACCACCAGAGCTCCGTATATAACATAGTGATTAAGAATGTGGGGGCATTTGAGTCCAGACATGTCAATCAAAAATTTTAGCTCTTCCAATTTGTAGCTATATGACTTTGAAGATCTCTATCTCTCCCTCTCACTTCAGATCTAAGTTTCCTCTTCTATAAAATGGGGATACATGTAGTTCATACCACAGAGTGATTAATGGGATCATGTATATAGAGTGGTAATGTAGTGCCTGATTCTCAGCAAATAGTTGCCATAATTGTTTTATTATTTATTTCAAATTTGTGACAATTTTCTCTTAAAGGGACAGTTTTCTTTGTGTTTACATTTTAAAAATAATATTCATAGGCACTAGGGGCTTGGAAAATAAAAAGTATCTTAAGTCAGGAGATTAGCAAGCTATAGCTCACAGGCTAAATCTGGCCCACAGCCTGTTTCCGTAAATGAAGTTTTACAAATTTTATTATATACATATGCAATATATATAGTGGCTTTCATTCTGCAATGACATGGTAGAGTAAATTGTGACAGAGGCTATATGGCACAAAATGCCTACAATATTTGCCATCTGACCTTTTACAGAAAAACTTTGTCATTACAGAGATGCAAATCAAAACGACAATGAGATACATTGGCAAAGTTGTGGAGAAATTGGAACTTACACCCATTGCTGGCGGGAATGTAAAATGGTACAGCCACTGCGGAAAATCGTTTGGTGGTTCCTTAAAAAGTTGAATATAGAACTACCATATGACCCAGTAATTCCAATTCTAGGTATATACTCAGAAGTGAATGCAGGAATGCAAACAGAAACCTGTACATCCATGTTCATTAGAACACTTCTCACAATAGCCGAAAAGTGGAAACAATCAACACATCCATCAACAGATGAATGGAGAAACTAAATGTGGTATATAAACACAGTGGAATTCTACTCAGCCATAAAGAGAAATAAAATCCTGATGCATAACCCAACATGGATGAACCTTGAAAATATCATGCTGAGTGAAATAAGTCAGTTGCAAAAGATCAGATACTATATGATCTCACTTATATGAAAAAAGCAAATATTATAGAAACCAAAAATTATTTGTGGTTACCAGGATTGGGATGGAGGGACAAAGGGCAAGTTTTTGCTTAGGGGGCATTGATTTTATGTTAATGGTGGTGAAATAATTTGGAAAATGATAGAATGGTTGCACAACTTGAAGAATGCAATTAATGTCACTGAATTGTGTAGAAATTGTTGAGTTGGCATATGTTTTGTTATATATATTTGCACCACAATTTTTTAAAAAGTAATATATATTTTTTTCACAATGTAGGCTACATGATATAGCGGAAAGTTCAATGGAAAAGAATTCACAGAATTTGTTTATCTCTGTGTGCCACTAAATTGCTGGGTGACTTCGAATGCCATAGTTTATGAGCCTCAGTTAATTCATAATTAGAGAAAGTAAATAAGTGAAATTATTTAAAAAATTATCTTCAGCTATATTTTTATATGATCTTAAAAAATAGAACTCTAGAACATTCAGTATTACCAAGTTTATGAAATTTTGTCATCTATTTAAAAGAGTGCAATTTTCCTACTACATTTGCCATTCTCCTTATTTTATGCCAAATTCCTTGCAATGTTTACGAGCATTATTTCTGTCCTTCTGAAAGGGATCATGTGTGTGAATTCATTTTTTTCCCAATAAATGTAGGTGCTCTGAAACACCTTTAAATACAGCAATGATTTTAAAATGGAAAGTTATCAAGTCAAGAGTTACAGATGTGGTTTCATTGTATTGGAATTTATTTGCATGATGAATCGTCTACTAATTTTTAACATAATAATGCAGTAGCAATTAAGCAAGGGAGCTTGTCTCTATAGCTGAATATTTTTCAATTCATTCATTTCACATATCTATCACAGCTGAATTTTTAATTAGTATCAGTTTATTTTTAACAGAATTATAACTGCTGCATATAGTGTTCTAAAGATAAGTACTTTATTGTCTCTAAGAAACACTGAGGAACCTACTGTTAATTTATTTGTCTATATAGTTGTTTCTCTTTAATTAAATAGATAAAGCAAGTTTCAATTGAATCTATATAAATGCACATTTTTATGGAGATTTCTCTCGTGTGCATTAAACTTAATCAGTGGATCTAAGGAAAATTTTCAGTTAGTAATTTAAATAATTTTATACTGTGTCATTATATTCATTCAATAGAAGTCACATAAATAATAATTTTAGTAGTGTTTACTCATCGTATAAAAAACTGAATCATTTATTTGTATACGATAAAACCTCTCTTTATTAGGATCTCATTTAATATCTTACAAAATTGAAGAAAATGGCTTAATCATTTTAGTTACAAAGCTAACTCAGCTGTTTAGTGAAAATCATAATATTAATATACTAGAAAAAAGTTTCAAAATTACAAAAAGCAGTATAATTTTGTAGGGCTTTAATTAACCAGTGTTACTTTATTTAAACTAAATTGTGTCTAGCATTATAACTACATGAGAATCTATAAAGAGATTCTGAAACTAAGAAATTAAAACATTTGAAATAACTTACCTCTGGTGCCTTTAAACCCTTACCAGAACTTAGGGCTTAATGTACTTCAACATTTCCTATAAGCATTTGGAATTCATGTGGTATCTAACTGTTCTCATTCATTTTTATTCTCTCCATCCTGAAACTATATGCATAACAGTCCCTGGACTCCAACCAAACTATTAGATCAAGACTAGAAGTCCTTTTAACTTTTGAAGAAAACAAAACACATCACTAAAACACTATTACTCACAGATGCATTCTCAGTAACTAGGATTATGTTGAGTTAGATAAATTCATTAAGAAAAATAATAACAAATTTAAAGAACAGAAACAACAAACTTAAGTCTTTAAAGTTTATGCTTATAATAGATTTTACATTTAAAATGTCTTCTGCTTATGTTTTATTTGCTCAGTTCAATTAAGTAAGGCATTTGAGCATGCACAAAAAATCTTTTTGCTTTTATTTGTATATTTTAAATTTTATAGGCTATCCATTTTATTATCACTGAAATGAGTTAATTTTCAACATCATTTAACAAAACCATTTTTTTCCCTTTGTAGAACTCAAACATGCTAGATAATTTTGGTTTCTAAAATATAACAAGACTTAAATAGATTTAATTATATCAGTATGTAAGATCTATTACTGAAAATCTATCTCTGTGTCTCATCAAAATTTATTTGAATATTGAACAACATGTTCTACTAACAGCAGAAATTATAAAATGATATTATACTTATTTTTTTTATTTCTTTTCCTATTTACATTCATGAAGGCAGATCAGGCTGTTATATAGGAGCGCAATTTAAAATTTATATATTTATTCATATTGTTTTGGTTTTCCCAAATGATCTGTTTTTGGAGGCTAAGAACAAAATAGTCTGGAGGTTATGCATATAATGTAGAAATTAATGTTTTCTTTTGTTTGAAACAACTCTTCTAAACAGAAGTAATCCTTAAGAATAGGATATGCTGAGAAATGTCAGGATTTTTCATTCCACTCTATAATATAGTCCATCAATTCATCTAGAACATCAAAGAGACATTAAAGAAAAAAAAAAAAACTTTTGAGCACAGCTTATTTGTATCATGTTTCTTTATCTCTCTGCAAAAGTGTTTTTATAACTTATTGTAAAAAATGACTGGCAAAATATTACCCATGTGCCCATGGGCTAGTGTCCATCAGAAACATTATCAACCATACCAAGACTACATAAAAAAATAATAATCTCAATACAGTTTTTCAGCTTTATAAATATTTAGAAGACACGAGGAATCTTTGCTATAAAAGTGAACAATTTATTTTTTTCTAACATATTCTACAAGCTCCATAGTAAATAGAACCACATGGTATGGGGCCAAGAGAAGAAAGAAAACATAGAGACCAGATAGTAGAATATGGCTTTGGAATAATGTTGCTATAATCAATTTTTTGCAAAGTCACAGTGGCCATGGAACTATAATGATTAGTGTAGGGCCAATTTTGAGAATCATTTTGGCCATGTAATCATGGGGCTCAATATAAAGTAATACTTCTAAGAAAAATGGTAAAGCTGACATTAATTGAGAATTATATGCTAGTACTATGTAGTTATTTGAATTGTGTTGTATTTATTATCTTATTTAATGCACTCAGCAACCCTAAGAGATAGATGCTGTTATTAATCGTATTTTACTGATGAGAAGTCTGGGATATAGAGAGATTAAGTTTATTGTCCCAAGATAACATGATAAACAAGTGTTAGATCCCTGGTCAGTCTATATCAAAAGCCTATATTTACCACAAGCATATACGATCGGCCAAAGAGCCTTGCATAAAAGAGATACTTCATAACCAATGCATAGAACTAGAGTCACATGGTTAGAAGTATTCTTAATATTTGAGGGCAGGGCCAAGACGGCGGACTAGTTAGACACTTCCGGTGGACCCTCTTACAACAAAGACCCGAAAAAACAAGTGAATCAATTATATATGACAATCTAGGAGCTCACATCTAAGACAAAGCTGAGGAACCGGACTGAGAGGCAGGGGGAGGGAGAGATGGTTCAGAAGCAGCGAGGCATTGCCAGACCTGACCCGGAGAGAACCTGAGCCCTTCAGGCCCGAGCAGCTCATGGCGGAGTGGTAAGCCAGGCAAACAGCAGTGCTCGGGAGGCCCATTTTCCGCACCGAGAGAGACCCAGCACCAGAGAGTCTACTCGGTCACCCAGAACCAATGAGAAGCAGCCCTGGATCCGCGAAAGATAAGTACTTGCATACAGCCTACTGCGCAGATCAAAAACATCCCCCTTAGAGAAAAACCTCTCTCCCATTTACCTCCCCTCTCCCTGCTGTGCACTGGGTCCCAGACCGGCTTCATCAATTGCCAAGTCCCCTGGGCCAGAAGTAGGATGCGTCACACGCCCTGAGCCATTCTCTCTGCCTTGGACAGTGAACAAATTAACAAACGGGAAAAAATAAACTGCCCGCTGCCTATACCAGGAACCCAGGGCAGGCACAGCTCCTTTGCTTAGGCACAGGCATAAGGAATCCATGGAATTTGAGTGCTTTTCCCCCCGTACAGACTTGTGTGGGCCCATTTCAACAGCATAGGCCCTCATTACCCCAGTACAACAGGGTATATACCTGAGGTCTAACTTCAACTGTTTCAGCTCTGCAGTAGCAGGTTTGTGACATGTAACATTGCTCTTCCCATTAAGCATGGTCTTTACCTACCCACATCAGGGGCCTGAGGACTGGTGGCTCCACTCATGCCACCTAGCCATCTGCGATAGGGGCACAAGAATAAAAGGTGCCCACCAGTCTTTACAGCCAACAGCATTGGGTGCTCATAGTCCGGCTGCAAAACCCACCCACCTATGAGCTCTAGGGAACAGGGATATGCCTACCTCCTGGACACTTGGGGGTGGCCATCAGCCCCCTGCCTTGCTCAGAGTGTGCCCCCTGCTGCAGCCAGATGACTGTGCCTACACCAATCACCCATGCCTGCCTAGGACTGTAGGTGAGAGCCTACGCCACACACTTGATGGCTTTCTACCTGGGAACCTGAGCTGAACCCATACAAGAGAAGTGGGCGGATGCCTGAGCTCACATACCTAGTAACAGATCTAACCACCTGGTGACAGGACATTAGAGCTTCAAAGGTGTAAATAATCAAACTAGCTCATACGAGCAGCCTATTTGGGCATATCAAAATAGAACAAGAAGCTAGGACACAGTAAGCAAACATAAAACAAGTAAATATAATAAGTTATGGATGGCTCAGAGACAACAGTCAATATCTAACCACATAAAGAGGCAATCCATGATGGCTTCAGCAAGCTCCCAAAATAAAGAATCTAGAAATTTCCCAGAGGAGGAAAATTTCTTGGATTTACCAGAAGCAGAATATAAAACATTAATATACAGAACTCTTCCAGAAATTAGGAAGGAAATTAAGCAAAATGTAGAACAAGCAATAGAGGAAATTAAGAAGATTAGAGATGAGCATAATGACAAATTTAACAGGCTGCAAGAATCCATAGAGAGACAGCAATCAGAAATCCAGAAGACTAACAATAAAATTTCAGAATTAGACAACTCAATAGAAAGTCATAGGAGTAGAATTGAGGCAATGGAAGTCATAATCAGTGAGACTGAAGATAAAGCACTTGACACCAACTTATTTGAGAAAAAATCTGATAAAAGGATTAAAAAAATGAAGAAACTCTAGGAATTACGAGGGACTCTATCAAGAGGAATAGCCTACGAGTGACTGGAGTACCAGAACGGGGGGGGGAAAGGAGGGTAACAGAAAATACAGAGAGAATTGTTGAAGATTTGTTGGCAGAAAACTTCCCTGATATCATGAAAGATGACAAGATATGTATCCAAGATGCTCATTGAACCCCACATAAGGTAGATCCCAAAAGAAAGTCACCAAGACATATTATAAACAAACTTGGCAAAACCAAAGATAAAGAGAGAATTTTAAGAGCAACTAGGGATAAATGAAAAGTCATCTAAAAGGAGAGTCAATAAGAATAAGCTTGGACTACTCAGCACAAACCACGCAGGCAAGAAGGCAATGGGATGACATATATAAAACCTTGAAGGAAAAAAACAGCCAGCCAAGAATTACATATCCAGCAAAACTGTCTCTCAGATATGACGGCAAAATTAGGGCATTTCCAGATAAACAGAAGTTTAGGGAATTTGCAAAAACCAAACCAAAATTACAAGAGTCCTCCGGTTAGAAAATCAGTAACATCAGATGACAATCCAAGACTAGAACACAGGACAGAGCAACCAGATATCAACCCAGATAGGGAAGTCACAAAAGTAAATCAAAGCTAAAACACTGAAGATAGAGAACCAGAAGTCAATACGTAAAAGATGAAAACATTGTGGTGTTACCTTGTTTATAGCAGTGGAGATAGTATGTGGATGACTTCAAAATATGTTTGGAGGTAGAGCTGACAGTACTTATTCATAGATTGCCTGTAGAAGAGAAAGAAACAAAGCAATAGGTGGTTGACTCAGGTTTTTAACTTGAGAAAAAGCTTGCTTGGTTATTCTATTTACTGAGATAGGGAAAACTGCCAGAAGAAGAGATTTAATTGGAGAGAGCTTTGGAGGTTCAGTTTTGGAAGTGTAAGTTTTAGATATCTATTAGATGAAGGAGATGAAACCTATCTTTTTATGGTTTTTATTCAGTTTGTTCTATCCACACCACATAGTGCTAGAGCCATAGAAACTAATACCTCTTCTGCACGGCAACATTTGAAATGTTGGAAGTGTTTCTCTGCTCAGGTAGTATTAACGTTCCTTCTAGTGATTGTCTTAAAACATGTTTCTCTCACCATCCAATTTGCTGTCATTGAATACGTTCCAGTTTGCTTTTATCAATTCAAAATGAGGGAGTGAGCGTCTGAAAACTGAGCAAAACTGGGCAGAGAGATATCTGGGATATGTTTTTTAAAAAGTGGATTTTAATGTTCTAATCACAACATGCTAAGTCCTTCTATTCTAAGAAGTAACAGAAATGCAGATTCTATTACATATAACTTTATGTTTTGTTGTTGTTGTTGAAGAAATACATATCACCTGGATTAACTATATTAGTTTAGTACTAGAGTAGATTGGTAGGAAAATAGGTAGTACAGTACTCTCCAAGGATGGTAGCTCATGGTTGTGTACTAAAGGGAAGGCCTTAGAATGCCAATGGGAGAATTCAGTTTCCAGTATTGAGGAGAGGAATATTTAAAGGGGATGATAAAGACTGACAATGTTATGCAGCAGAAAGAGCCAGGTTTCTCTAGTACAAAATAAAGTAGGACAATATATGGGGTTGTCATAAACCAAGTCTGAGTAAAAAATAGTATATATTATTACCTACTTAGAATTTCATTCTTCTTTTTTAACTAAAAATAAAAAAAAAAATGCAAGATGAAGAATTGGAAATGTCTTCAATTTTGGATGTTCACCTTTACCTAGACAAAGGGGAACATCAAGTAGATGTGCCAGCACCAGGCTTAGTGTTCTGGTATCCAAATTTTAGACCTTCTCAGGTAAACAGGCTATATCTAATTCTGGCACCTTTCTTTAAGAAAAGTAGTTTGAGTTTGAGCATATTTAGAATTGACAAGCCATGTCATACAAAAAGAGCCTGAATCAACCAGGCATATTTAGCCTACAGAAATATTTAGAGGAGAAATGATGGTTACCTTCAGATACTGGAAAATTGGCTCTATGAAACAGCAATGAGTCTTGTTTTGTGTGGTCTAAATGGTAAAACTCAGACAATTTGATGGAACTACAGGGAAATTGTAAAGAAGAATGTCTTTACAATCGTAAAGAATAATTGCAGTTATCCATCAACTTAATGTGCTACATTATAAGAATGAGACCCTTGCCTCTGCAGGAGTATAACAGAGTTGAACAACCACTTGGAGAAAAAAGGACTCGGGTAGAAAGTAAGAACTGTATAACCTTTAAAGTTTCTCTCAGCTCTAAAATATAACATTCTACAATAAAGTTCTTCATAGCTTAACTCAATATTTATGGTAGACATTGAAACACAGATTTGTTGATACACCATGCAGGATCAGAGAAGATATATTTCAGTAATTGTCAGTCCTTAGGTAAGAATTCAGTGAAGCCCAGCTTGTAATCAAAACCACTATTGTTCCCACGTTCAAAAATATCTCCTGAAACTTAGAAAAAGAAAAGTACTAACAGAATATCATTATGACTTTTCCTTCTTAAGTATGGAAAGTTTAAGACTCAACATATCCAGTTAGGGTTCAGAGACTGAGTATTTTTATTCAAAATATTCCATGGATCCAAGATACTTTCTAGCAATCAAGTTCTAAATACGTCTTGAATTTGAAACTTGTTTTTCTAACTAAAACAAAGCAATTTATCGAAAGTAATTAGAGCCACAATTTTATGACTGAGTCATAGAAGGCTATACGGCAATATGAAAAAATCTCTCCCCTCCCTATCTTAGTCCCACAAACCTACATATTTGTTAGAGTAGAACGAGGAAGAAGGGTCAAGAGCTACCAGGAATTGCAGAGAGGGAAAGAGGAAAAACTCTGTTCTACCAAGACACCATCACTGACAGCATTGTACTTAAGGATAAATCTTAAAATGTTCTTTTTGATGATGAATGCAACGCCATTCTTCTTCAAGCTGTCATTCCCGGCATAGTAGACCATATAATTGTTCGATTCAAAATGGCCAATACCAGTCAATTTCAGCTCACTAATGCCTAGGGATATAGATGTGTAGGCATTCCATTTCATTTTTGACACTTTCCAATTTTCCTAGATTCATACTTTGTACATCCCACATTCCGATTACTAATGGATGTTTGCAGATGTTTCTTCTCATTTTGAGTAGTGCCACAACAGCAAACGAAGATCCCAAAAGCTTGACTCTATCCACGTCATTAAGGTCTACTCTACTTTGAGGAGGCAGCTCTTCCCCAATCATATTTTGAGTGCCTTCCAACCTGAGGAGCTCATCTTCGGGCACTATATCATACAATATTCCACTGTTATTCATAAGATATTCACTGGCTAATTCTTTGCAGAAGTAGACAGCCAGTCTGTGTTAGTCTCGAAGTTCAGCTGAAACCTGTCCACTATGTGTGACCCTGCTGCTATATGAATACCGGTGGCATAGCTTCCAGCATCACAGCAATACCCAAGCCCCCACAGTATTACAAACTGACATATGCATACAACAAAGACCAGTTAATACAACTATTATTCAAATTTATGCACCAACCTCTAAGGCCAAAGATGAAGAAATTGAAGATTTTACCAACTTCTGCAGTCTGAAATAGATCAAACATGCAATCAGGATGCATTGATAACTACTGGTGACTGGAACGTAAAAGATGGAAACAAAGAAGGATTGGTAGTTGGAAAATACGGGCACTGGTGATAGAAACAATGCCAAAAATAGCATAATAGAATTTTGCAAGACTTCTTCATTGCAAGTACCCTTTTTCAACAACAGAAACGGTGACTATACATGTGGACCTTGCCAGATAGAATACATAGGAATCAAATTGACTACATCTGTGGAAGGAGATGATGGAAGAGCTCAATATCATCAGTAAGAACAAGGCCGGGGCTGACTATAGAACGGAGCATAACAGCTCACATGCAAGTTCAAGTTGAAGCTGAAGAAAATTAGAACAAGTCCTGTAACAGCCAAAGTAGGAATTTGAGTATATCCCACCTGAAAGTAGAGACCATCACAAGAAATGATTTGATGAGTTGAACACTAATGACCAAAGACCAGATGAGTTGTGAAATGACATCAAGGCCCTCATACATGAAGAAAGCAAGAGGTCATTAAAGAGAATGAAAGAAAAGACCAAACTGGATGTCAGAAGAGACTCTGAAAGTTGCTCTGGAATGTAGAGTAGGTAAAGCAAAAGGAAGAAATGATGAAATGAAAGAGTTGAACAGAAGATTTCAAAGTGCAACTTGGGAAGACAAAGTAAAGTATTATAATGACATGTGCAAAGACTTGTAGGTAGAAACCAAAAGGGAAGAACATGCTCAGAATTTCTCAAGCTGAAAGAACTGAAGAAAAAATTCAAGGTTTGAGTTGAAATAGTGAAGGATTCTATGGGGAAAATATTAAATGACTCAGGAAGCATCAAAAGAAGATGGAAGGAATACACAGAGTTACTGTACCAAAAAGAATTGGTTGACGATCAACCATTTCAAGAGGTAGCATATGGTCAGGAACCGATAGTACTGAAGGAATAGGTCCAAGCTGCACTGAAGGCATTGGTGAAAAACAAGTCTCCAGGAATTGATGGATACAGCCCTGGAAGTGCTCCCTCATCTAGGCAAACTAATTTGGAAGACAGCTACGTGGCCAATGAACTGCAAGAGAGCTATATGTATGCTTATCCCAAAGAAAGGTGATCCAACCGAATGTGGAAATTATCTAACAATATCATTAATATCACATGCAAGCAAAATATTCCTGAAGATCATTCAAAAGCAGTTGCAGCAGTACATCAACAGGGAACTGCCAGAAATTTAGGCCAGATTCAGAAAAGGAGGTGGAACAAGGGATATCACTGCTGATGTCAGATGGATCATGGCTGAAAGCAGAACATACCAGCAATATGTTTACCTGTGTTTTATTGACTATGTAAAGGCATTGGACTGTGTGGCTCATAACAAATTATGGAAAACATTATGAAGAATGGGAATTCCAGAACACTTAATTTTGTTCCAGAGGAACCTGTACATAGAGCAAGAGGCAGTCATTCAAACAGAACAAGGGGATACTGTATGTTTTAAAGTCAGGAAAGGTGTGAGTCAGGGTTGTATCCTTTCACCATATTTATTCAATCTAAATGCAGAGCAAATAATCTGAGATGCTGAACTATATCAAGAAATACAGGGCATCAAGACTGAAGGAGGACTCATTAACAAAGTTGTGATGACACAATTTTGCTTGCTGAAAGTGAAGAGGACTTAAAACACTTACTAATGAAGATTAAAGACCACAGCCTTTAGCATGGATTATACCTCAACATAAAGAAAACAGAAATCCTCACAACTGGACCAATAAGCAACATCATGATAAATGAAGGAAAGATTGAAGTTGTCAAGGATTTCATTTACTTGGATCCACAATCAACACCCATGAAAGCAGCAGTCAAGAAATCAAAAGATGTGTTGCACTGGGCAAATCTGCTGCAAAAGACCTCTTTAGAGTGTTAAAAGCAAAAATGTCACCGTGAAGACTAAGGTGCACCTGACCCAAGCCAGGGTGTTTTCAATTTCTTCATATGCATGTGAAAGCTGGACAATAAATAAGGAAGACCAAAGAAGAATCGATGCCTTTGAATTATGGTGTTGGTGAAGACTATTGAATATAACATGGACTGCCAAAAAATGAACAAATCTGTCTTGGAAGAAGTACAGCCAGAGTGCTCTTTGGAAACAAGGATAGCGAGACTATGTCTTACATACTTTAAACATGTTGCCAGGAGGGATCAGTCCCTGGAGAAGGACACCATGCTTATTAAAGTAGAGAGTCAACAAAAAAGAGCAAGACCCTCAACAAGATGGACTGACAAATGGGCTCAAGCATAACAACAATTTTGAGAATGGTGCAGGACCGGACAGTGTTTAGTTCTGTTGTACACAGGGTTGCTATGAGTCAGAACCAACTCAATGGCACTGAACAACAACAACAACAAGATACCATCAAACTCTAACTGCTCCTGAATAAAAGCTTTGGCACGTATTAGTGTAATTGAGTCATGATCCACAAGGAGCCATTACCACTGAATCTACTCCTACCTGCGAAAATCAGAACAATTTCCTTCCATGAAGTTATCTTTCAAACAGGAGGTGCTTGAATGTGAAGATTGGTGAAGTCAATGCTACTTCTTTTTTTAATATCTTCAAATATATTGGACCCATTCTTTTAAGTATGTAACAGAAATTATCCCAGTAAAACAAAAGACGGTTGTGTTAAAGATAATTAAAATAGGCTATCTTCACTTTACTCAGGCTCTTCCTGAATCTATTCTGAAACAGGACTCTTCATCCTATCTTAATTTATTAAAGACAAATATAAAGAATTTTGTGGTAATCACTGCGTCTACTCTGTTGACCTTTAAAACTTTTCTTTTATTGATCTTTAAGTAAGAAAGGAAAAGAATGCTTACCAAATTAGACTATAGCATTAACTTTTTTCATAACACTTAAAAATAACATTATCTCAAAGGTTATCATGTATTCAATAACCTCAAAAAATTGCAAAAGAGCATGCATTAGCACTTAAAATAAATCTTTGTGTTTACAGACACTGGGGTATAAGTAGTTATTAGCAGAAGTTCAACTTGTCATTTCTTTGTGCAAATAGCATTTTTTCAGAATACTAAGTCCTCAACAAAAATGCATATTTTAGGCATTCCCAAATAATGGGAAGAAAGGGAAAAAAAGACCATAAAAATGATTTTGTTACAGGAAAAAAAAAAGCCCAAATTTTCTGCAACATAAGCAGAATACATATTTGGTATATATACATGTAACCTTCAAATTTCATACCTAGTTTAACTACATAAATATGGTCATATAAATTTTTTTGATTCGTTATGTAACCTAAGTTTATTCTCATCCCGTTATTAGGAGCTGAAGAGTTTTACAATGTATTTTTTATTCTTAGAGGAAAATATGAAGAACATAAAGGTGACGAAAATTATTTTAAAGTTCCCTGATAAATACTTAAAATATAAATATATATATTAATCTGAGAATATATAAATATGAGTATATCTATATGAATACAAGAATGGTGTAACCAAGCTAACATATTTCAATGAAGTGCAGGGGAATTAGTATAACAGGAACATGAACATTTAAGCAGAGATGTAATAAGTCACAGTTGCCTAAAGGCAGGAAAAGAAAATAACCAATGTTATCCTTGGAATTTATTGCGGAGGATTTCTGTTTGATGAGCAGTAGGAGACAAAACTAAACACTAATGTAATGAGATGAAGATCATTTTGCATAACAGTGAGTTTAACAGCCTGAGTTATAAACACTCTAAATGAAGATGTTCCTGAAAGCAATGTACTTTAAGGGTCAAAAATCTATTTCAAGATGTTTAGTAGGATTGCATTTAATTCATGCTCTTTTACAACTGTTTAATAGAAAAAAGAAAATCTGTTACCTTCTGTTTTGTCAACTACAAATTATCTCCTATTGATTAAAGCAAAATGTACATGGTGTAGTTTCTTTTACATATTTATCCCAATGATTCTATACATTTTTTATTTTGCTTGTGAGGTTTTTTTTTTTGGCGGGGTTGCGTGGAGGGATTTCAGCTGTTCACCTATAAAGAGAAGAACAGATGGATATGTTTCCATGCAGGTGTCATCAGGATAGAAATAATATTTTTAATCATCCAAGGAACTATAATGGCAAATTATCTTATGAGGTTCAACACTGGTATATTGTAATCATACCCAACTACTATGTACTGCAAGAGCCCATCACATGGATGGGTAATTTGAAAAGCACATAATTTTGCAGCAGTTTAGATGTCTGTTTTGTTGTGAAAGAGAAAAAGCAAGATTTTTGCCCTGATGCTCCAGTTTATAATGTGAACATAAGTACAATCTGAATTGGGTGGAAAGAGAAGATATTAGAGAAGGGGCTACTGCTTTGGTGAAACTGGTTATTATTGGAGATTTCAAACAGGACAGGATTTTCCATCAAAAATAAGCTCCCTTGGATAATAACCATTTCAGCAGGTTAGTCAGAGCAGAACGCCATGAAAGTCAGAGAAGTTCATCTCATATCCATTTGTTGAAGAGATGAAACCTAATGAACTCTTATTCACATCGAATTAGAAGGCCTCTTCTGTTCACAACTAGATATATATATATCAAGGTACATACTATATTAAAATTGATAACTCTGAACCACTTATTTTCCCACCAGTGTCAGGGGTTAGGAGTAGGCTCGATTAAAACACAGCCTTATGATTTCTTAAACAAACAAATGTGAATCTTCAAAGTTTTGCCATTAAAATGCAACCCCCTCACTTGCCAAAATGCCTTCATGATGCTTTTTTCATGTTAAAGAAACTACAATCTCCTTTCACTTGAAACGATTTATGTAAATACTTCCAAGGTGCTTTTGTGTGTTGTCTCATTTTGTACTGGACATTTTAGAGAAGCTACAGTTGTCGTCTAGTTAATTTTCTTGTAGAGTTTTCATTAAGGGAATAATGGGAAGATTTCATGAGATTCCTACGGTAACATCAAAGCCTACTCTTGTACCTTAAGTTGCCAAATTTTCTGCTAACTTCAACTTGAAAAGTTGCAATAAAGGAAAATCTGTATACAGGACTCCCAATTGGAACCTTCAAATAAAGACCACAACTAATTAATAAAAGACAGCTCAAGACCAATGCATTTTGGTATGGCCTAATGCTAATAAAGAACCCTGGTGGCACAGTGGTTACATGTTTGCCTGCTAACCAAAAAGGTTGGCAGTTCGAATCCACCAGCTACTCCTTTGAAACCCTATGGAGCAGTTCTCCTCTGTCCTATAGGGTTGCTATGAGTTGGAATCGACTTGACGGCATTGTGTTTGGTGTTTTTAATGTTAATAAAGGAAGAAACATGCAAAACTTAAAAAAATTGAAACATTTTACACTGCAAATGACAATATCTATCAAATTTGAAAACGCACATATACTTTGACCTAGCCAGTCCACTTCTAGGAATTTATTTCATAGATAAAACCATAGAAGTGTATAATGTAATAGAACATAGTTTTGTAGCAATGTTTATAGTCACAGATGACTGAGAACAATATAACTATCCATCCATGAGTAACCAGTGAGATGAACTAAAGTAAATCCATTCCATGGAATACTATGGAACAGTTTTAAAAAATGAGGTAGATCTCTGCTCTGATACGAAAATGGTATGACCAGAGGGGCAAAAAAAAAAAAAAAAACTTTGTCAACAAGTTGATCCCAACTCATAGTGATCCTATATGACAGAGTAGAACTGCCCCATAGGGTTTCCAAGGAGTGGCTAGTGGATTTGAACTGCAGCCCTTTTGGTAGCAGCCTAGCTCTTAACCACTATACCACCAGGGCTCCAAGGAATGGGAATCTCAATAAAGCAGACAGTTTATCAGCTATGTAATGAACTGACTATATGAGATAAAAAGTTAAAAATGAACAGTCCATGATCCCTTTTCTTATAGACACTTTGTTATGGAAATATAGTACAGTATTTGTAAGATCATGACAATAATAAAATAAAACCCACTATTCCTGGAAATCACAAAATCAAATCTTGTCACCATCACTGTCCTAGATAGCTACCCAGCTCTATATGACATAATGTACTATACTGTAATTAATCCAGCCAAAAATACAGAGTGATAGTGAGTTGGAAGTGTTATATAGCCATATTCAAAGACTACAAATTATAAAAGCACACTAAATTTTGCTTTTATAAGCAGCAGTCTGTGGTAGCACTCGTGTTCAAAACCTAGAAATGAACAACTTGCTATTCCATCTATTATGGATGATTAAAACATCCAAATTTTTATTATTTTTGGAAAAATAAGACTAGAAAGCTAGATTATTTCTGAATTTGGGAGATGTAGCTAAAATGTAGTTAGAAACAACAGTTTCTACCATGCCTTCTATCTTTAAATTGCTCTGTGATTATTCCTCCTAAGTCTCCGTGGAAATCAAGTATAGGTGGCAGTAGACTTAGCTTAAATATTTGCAAATGAGCCCCACAAATGCAATAATAGTAAAATAATAAAACCTGTTATCTCTAATATGATTAACTTGTTAATGAAGGAAGCAGTGCCTTTATTACTGTGTATCTTCCACTATGTCTAGGCCAGAGAGCAGCTTTTGAGAAATCAGTTGCTGATTGCCTACAAATCCCCTGCTGATCTTTTAATTCTCTATCTCTCTAGGCCTAGTGTAATATCATATTAGACCAGCTCTAGAGTTGAGAAATAGTATAGTATACTATGAGTATTCAAATTTATAGTGTTTAATTAAAAACTATTCTAGAAACAATCTTGTAACAACAGCAAAAATCAAAACAAAATAGTAGTTATTCCCCCTTCTTACAAATCAATTTCCTTGTTTTTGTTTCATCCCAATCTTTATCTGTATGCATCTACAATTTTGTATAACCTTAATCACAGATTCCTTTACCCACTCATCCAATAAACATTAATGGAATATCTGCTATGTGCCAGCATTGGGGATTTAATAGTGAATAAGGTAGACAAGTTCTCTACTCTCATGGAACTAACAGAGTCCTATAATACATAATTTAAAATAAATAAATAAAATACATACAAATGGTGAAGAGTGAAGTGAAAGCACAGAATAAAGTATGTGATAGAGAGTGCTTGCGGGGGGGGAATCTACTTTAACAGCTTTTGTCATTGTTAGGTACCGTCGAGTCGGTCCTGACTCATAGTGACCCTAAGTACAACAGAATGAAACATTGTTTGGTTCTACACCATCTTCACAATCGTTGTTATGCTTGAACCTATTGTTGAAGTCACTGTGTCTATCTCATTGAGGGTCTACTTTAACGAGGTTATCAGAAAGAAGTATTTCTGATGGTTTGACTTTTGAGCTGAGAACTCAAGAGTGTGAACAACCTGGCCATCACTCATTTTTCTGTTGATTTATCAATGATCAGACATTAATTGCCATAATTTGCCATAATCTGTTTGTAAAAGTCATATTAGTCTGGCTCTCTACCTTGAAGGAGTTAGGAAAAAGTGAATCTAAAAGCAACTATCAGTTTCTCCAGGATTAATAGGTCCATCCCAAGGCAAGTTTTATTTAAAAAGTGCAATAAATTCTACTTGTACTTATAGAGCACTGCATAGTGTTCAGAGTGCATTTGCAGGCTTTAGCTCATTAAAACTTAGTGAGATGCATTTTATTTCTGTTCTATAGATAAGAAATAGGAACCTCAGTGAATATATGGTACAATATAACGCTACTACAAACATTAATAAATAATTATGATGATTATGATAATAATAAAAGTAATCATCACCACTCATCAATTACCATTTGGGGCACTTTATTTCTGTTACCTAAGGGCATCTGCACAATGATTCTACAAGTCTGCGTTATTAAATCCATTTACAAATGATGAAACTGAGGCTCAGAGGAAAAATAGCGAAGTGCTGACTGGTAATGCAGAGTGATCTAGAACACATGTTAAGAAGCAAGACAAATGAACCAAAAGACCTACTTAAGTCTAGCCTGATCTGATAGGCTATAGAGCAGCTCCTGGCTGAAGAAAGTTATACATTTGCTTGTTTGTATGTTTGTTTTAAGATCTAAGGTAGAATTCCTTGGCTTCATTGTACTTCTTTTATACTAACCCTTTGCTAAAATATTGCAAAGCAGATAGTTAATAAATACTTAGTGAGCTGAATTGAATTCAGTTGTCAGAAACACACAGGGAAAAGAGAAAGATAAATGTATTATTGTATACATGCTGGATTTATGATTTTCAAGGTTTGCACATTTAAAGGTGAAATCCAGGATGAATACAAGAGGTGTATAAGAGTCAACATTAGATATTTAAAATAAAGAAACATTTTGATTTTCTTATTTAAAAAACAAGCACCTTAAAAATCTTTTTAATTTTCCACTACTATGGCCACAAGTAAAACACTCTGAATTTGGTGAGATAAATTTGAATTCAACAAAATAACATTTGTTTTGTGATTATTGACTTTTTGCTATTAAAATTTTCTACTTTTCAACTACATTCATGGTCATACTTTACATATTGCAGGTATGTCTTTACTCTATAAATAAAGGTATAATTTTGGAAAACCTTAAATGCAAATAATCAGGGAGAAAGAAATAATCACACCTCATAGAAATGTACTCTTTCTTACTTAGCTGTTTTTTTGTTTGTTTTTTACTCAAAGTCCCTGTCTCAGTTATATAGTGCTGCTGTAACAGAAATACCACAAGTGGATAGCTTCAACAAAGAGAAATTTAGGAGGCTAGAAGTCCAAATTAAGGGTGCCAACTCTAGTGGAAGGCTTTCTCTCTCTGTTAGCTCTGGGAGAAGGTCCTTGTCTCTTTTCAGCTTCTGTTTCTTTGTTCCTTGAAAATCTTAGATGGTGTGGCACCTGTCTTCCTCCATCTCTGTTTGCTTGTTTGGTTGCTTGCTTAATCTGCTCTTTTTATATGTCAGAAAAAACTGACTTAACACATACTCTACACTAATACTGCCTCATTAACATGACAAAGAATACCCATTCCTAAATGGGATTATTACTACAGGTATAGGGGTTAGAATTTACAATATATATTTTTGGGGGAACACAATTCAATCCATAATAGTCCCAATACAGTTCTCTGACTTCTTTTTCCTCCCTTTCCCATAGCTGATTTTTTCTTTGATCTACTGCTAGCTTTCCGTTAGACTAGAAACAGCTTAACTTCTCCTTTTCAAACTTCTAACCTGTTAATTTCTTAGACAAGAGCTTTACAGATAGAGTAAATGATAAATGCAAAGTTGTTTTGAATGGAATTTTCTTGGCATGATCAAAGAAGAGCAAGGCGGCCAGACTGGAGGGGATGGAGGGATCAAATGGAAAGTGGTAAATGATAAGAGAAAACTAGCTGAAGAACCAAGTCATGTACATAGCTTGGAGGCCACTGTAAGAATGCTGAAATTAAACTTTATTCTGAGTGAGATCAGAAGCTATTGGCGGATTTGGAGAGGAGAAGTGACAATTTGGCATCATTTTCAAAATATCACAGTGATTACTGTGTGAATAATAGGTTTGGATGGATGGGGGGAATGAGAAGTGAAGAGGCTATTAGGAGGGCACAGCAATCATCACGTGAAAGATGATGCAGTTTAGATTGGGATGAAATTGGAAGAGGCAGTAAGAATTTCCAACATGATTTGTTGATGGATTAGATCATAGAAGGAAAGTCTGGGGCAACAGGAGATGGGATAGGATAGAGTTTTACAGAGATAAATGAAGCATAAACTATGAGAACTGAATTTTCTGTGGTTACTCAGGTTTGCACAGATACAAGGCAGGATGGGATTTGCTCTGAAACATCTCTTAGAAGAAGTCAATGATCCATTCTAATTATAACCTCCTTCCTGGTACTGGTCTCTTAGGTAGGTTGTAATAGTTATTTGAATAGGGTAAAGAGGGAGAAAGGGGAGTCCTGCCAGAAGTTGCTGATCACTACGGGTTTCCTTTTTAAAATTGCCAACAGCAGGGTCAATGACAAGCAATTAAAATATTTCTCAAAGGCAGGAAGTTGTAAAATAGTTGCTATATTTATGTTTTTATGCATATTTTGAAATATTTGGCTACAGAGTTTCAAATGTTCTTCCATTAAACAAGTTTCCTTTGTAGCATAATTTTATATAAGTATTTTAAAATAATATTTTAAACATTTAAAAATGATAAATATTCAGGGGCTTGCCTGTCCTATGAGATGATTCCTGTTTCTTGGAGGGGAAAATGTGAACAGTTTTTCTATCTTCATTCCTCCACTTCTCATCATATGAATAAGGTTGAAATAAATAAGGTTATATCTCTCAAAAAGTAGAAACTCAAATCATGTACAGCATTGTATGTAATAAAGATTAAAAGGCCTCTAGGGAACATACCACGTATACATTAGATCAGATGTTCTCAACAATGTAGTCCATGGACCACCTGGATCTGAATCATCTAGGGAGTTTATTTAACATGTAGATGTCTCCACGCCTCAGAGCATCAACTGAATCATATTCTCAGTATATGGAATCCTAAAATCTGCGTATTTAATAAATTCATAAACAGATTTTTATGCATGCTAAATTTGACAGCCACTGTAGCTCTCAGAAAGAGTACACTTTAGAAGATGAAGAGACCACATATTTTTTAAACAATCACTAGGGAAGACTGCTTTGACTTGAAATATAAATAACAAGTTTGTTTTTTCCATTCTTACTTTATGCAGGGTACTATATTAAGCACTAGGGAGCACTGGTGGCACAGTAGTTAAGAGCTTGGTTGCCAACCAAAAGGTCAGCAGTTTGAATCTACCAGTTGCTCCCTGGAAACCCTATGTGGCAGTTCTACTGGGTCCTATAGGGTCACTATGAGTCAGAATTGACTCCATGGCAATAGGTTTGTTTGGAAAGTCTTGTGGTGTAGAGGTTAAGAGTTATGGCTGCAAACCAAAATGTTGGCAGTTTGAATCCACCAGGCATTCCTTGGAAATCTTGTGGGGCAATTCTACTATGTCCTATAGGGTCGCTACGAGTCAGAATCAACTGGATGGCAGTGGGTTTGTTTGGTTTTGGTATTAAGCACTGTCTTAAATTGGGTTCCTCCAGAAGCCTACACTAGGCTCTGAGACAAGGAAGGGTTCAAGTGCATGTAGTTTATTTTATTGATGAAACACCAGTTACAGCAAGCAAAGTGTAGCCATTTTGAATCATGTCAACTATGTTTCCCAGAATTGCCTTCCATGTGTGGTTTCAGGTTAAAGTTGGCCACAGAGAAGTGTGCACAGGATTAGGGAGGCAGAAGTGAAGTAATAACTATTTTTCCTAGCTCAGTTTAAAATGTCAGGGATTTTTGTTGCTTGAGCACATTTCACTGAGCATGTTGCTCAAGCATGGCTCACTTTGTTAGTGTTGGCAGCAGCCAGGTCTGCAGCTTATTCAGCTCCCACTAGATTTCTTCCTTCAGCCTTTTGGAATTCTAGACAGTCACATGTGCAGTTCTGTGGAAAACAGCTCCTGCTTTTTCTGCAGATCACCTGTGCCATTGAGGTCAGAGACAGTGAGACAGATGCAAGTTTCTGTCTGTCTTAATTGGTTCCAGTTTGCCTCTCTTTCCCCTACTTCACATCAAGCTTCTTGTCCTGACTTCCGAGCCTGCTGAATTAGAACCACTTTAGGCCTACCACACGATGCAGAGGCAATAGCCTTCCACAGACTTTTCCACCAGCTCTCACAACACTGTAGGTTCTTGTCTCTATAATAAATCCCTCATTCTGTATTACTCATAGTGGCCTCACCTTCTTAATGAAATCCTAACTCATGAGACAGTGAATGAAAGAAAGTCAGTAAAGGGAATGTTATCAAACAAGTTACTACCATAGGCAAACATGTCTTAGAGTTGTCCCTAGCAGAAAGGGAATTGAAATGTTTATCTGCCAACTTCTATCAAACATTGGTAGAAAGCTGCTCCCAAAAGATAACTCTCTAGGCTTTCCAACCTACCACGTCTATGAGCAAAGCAGGCTCTAGTTGCCAGACAAAGCCCTCTAGCAAAGAATCATAACCACTGGCAGACGTAAGTCCACCAATTTGCACAGAAATGATGTGGGCTAGTGGGGTGTGGGTTACTGACTGAATTGTTTATGAGAACTTCATAAGCTTTAGTACTTTTCTTATCACAATAAATCTATAAAATATTCAGTTACCTTTTCATTTCTTATGAAGAAGAAGAAGAAGAAAAAGTTTAGAGAGCTTAATAAATTTCCCAAAGTCACAGAGCTGATAAATGGAGGAATTAAAATTCAAATTCAGGCATTTCAAAAGTATTTCAGAGTCTATGCTTTAACTACTATGATGGTTGCCAAATCTAATTTCAGTTTCTTCAATTCTATCTGGCAGTAGTGATGATACTACCAGTTGTAGTGCAGAAAGGCTTTTATCTGGGACATACCACAAATTATTGGAGATTGCTTAATTTCTCTGACTCTGTCTACATTGTGGAATCTCATTTTCATGTGTGTGGGTCTCAACTGAGGATTTTGCCTGACAAGAGCCCAGAAAAAGGTGAGCCTAGAAAGTCAGCCTACACATAATGCACACAGCATGGAATTTGTTTGAAGCAAATTATTTCACTTATTTCACCATATACTCCAACTCCATTTTGGGGGCAAATAGAAGATGAAAGGTTTTGATCTGAAACACTAGTAGGGTTCAGCCAGACTTACATTTTAACACAAAAATATCCAAAAGACTGTGTCCTGTGGGTTAAGACAAGGTCTGGCAACAAAGAGAAAATGTGTAAGAACGATTGAATCAAAAGTTAGTTGAACATTAGAACCAAGTTAAGTTCGACAGTGGGGGCAGGGGCTAAAAATGGAGACAAGTCAAATAAGCAAGTGTAAAGAATGTATGAGAAATTAATGCTGAAACAATTCCCTGATGTCTGGGCCTGCCTCTGCAGCCTCACCTCTCTCCAATTCTTGCCTTACACTCTATGCTCTGACTTCATTAAATGACTTGAAGATTCGCCAGCCTACTATACTCTCTTGTGCCTCTGGACCTTTGTATATATTGATCCCTTTACTTGTAAAACACTTCTCTCTACAACTTACAACACACCAAACGATAAAATGTTGAATTGTTTTCTCCTAAGATCAGGAACAGGAAAAGATGCTCACTCTCACCACTTCTATTCAATCTTATACTAGAGGTTCTAGTCAGTGTTGTAGGCAAGCAAAAGAAATAAAGTTATAAAGATTAGAAAGAATGAGGCAAAACCATCTCTACTTGCAAACAGTATGTTTGCTTACATAGAACAAAACATAAACATATATATAATAACACAATCATTAGAACTACTAAGTACATTTAGTAAGATGGCAGGATGCATGGTTAACATTCAAAAATCAATTTTTTTAATCTAGCAGCAAATTTAAAAATGAAATTAAATTCTTTTTTTTAAATGCTGGAAAAAGTAAAACATTACAAATTATTTAACAAAAGGAATACAAGACTTCTGCACTGAAATTTATAGAAGTCTGTTGAAAGAAATGAAATATCTAAAGGAAGGTAATAATATGACATATCCATACCTTGGAAGTCCAATATTGTTGAAATGGTGATTCTCCTCAAATTTATCTATAGATGAAATTTAATGCCAATCAAAATCCCAGCAGGAATTTTTGTAGAAACAGACAAGCTAATTCTAAAATTTATATAGGAATGTAAATGTTCTAGAAGTGTCAACACAGTGAAAAAAGAACAAAATTGGAGAAATTGTACAACCTGATTTCAAGAGTTATTGAAAAGGTACAATAAACAAGACTGTATGGAGACGGATGGCATAAGGGTTGTTGTTGTTAGGTGCTGTCAAGTCGGTTCCAACTTATAGTGACCCTGTGTACAACAGAACGAAACACTGCCAGTCCTGTGCCATTCTCACAAACGTTATGCTTGAGCCCATCGTTCCAGCCACTGTGTCAATCCATCTCATTGAGGGTCTTCGTCTTTTTCACAGTCCCTCTACTTTACCAAGCATGATGTCCTTCCTTCTCCAGGGATTGATCCTTCCTGATAACATGTCCAAAGTATGTGAGATGTAGTCTTGCCATCCTTGCTTCTAAGAGCATTCTGATTGTATTTCTTTTTTTTTTGTTGTTTGTTTTTTATTTTTTTCCCATACAAAAATGTATACATACATTGTTATGTGACCCTAATTGCTCTCCCCATACTGTGACAGCACACTCCTCCTTTCCACCCCGATTCCCCATGTCTATTCAACAAGCTCCTAACCCTCTCTGCCTTCTAATCTTTGCTTATGCCAATTTTGCAAATATTTTCTCCTGTGTCTTCTTGTAGAAGCAAAGATTTCTTAGATGCACCACATAAAGTATAAACTAAAAAGAAGAGAGAGAATGGATAAATTGAACTTCATAAAGTTAAAAACATTTCCTCTTCTAAAAACATTGTTAGGAAGTAAAAAAGGAAATATAGTTTAGGAGTAAATATTTATAACACATACACTGATGAAGTTTTTATTCCAGACTATGTATATTTCTATTTCCTATCTCTATAATATCTCTATCTCTATTTTATCTTTATTTCTATCTCTCTATGTATAACTTTTACCATTCAACAATAGACAACGAAATTAAAAATATACAAACTATGTGAACAATTTTCAAATTAAGATATATGCATAATTAATAAATATATAAAAAGCTACTTGAATTCATTAATTATCATGGGACTGCAAATTAAAGCTCCTAACTGAAAGTATCAATTGTTTACCAAAATATAGCACAATTGGAATTATTATACATTGTTGGCTGGATTTGAAATCATCACTAGTTTATTTAAAAAAAAAATTTAAACATGCCTACCCTATAACCCAGGTTTTTCACTCTTTGTTATTTATCAAGAGAAATGAGAACATACATCCAAATAAAGACATGTATTAATGGTCACTGCAGCTTTATTTACAATAGGCAAAAATTGGAAGTAACCCAAAAGTGCATCTAGAGAGGAATGGATAAGTTTGACTTGGCTTATTTATAAAAGTGAGTAATACTCAGCAATAAAAAAGGAAGGTCCATCTATGTTGCTTCTGCACATGCAGCAACACAGATGGATCTCAAAATCATGATGCACACCTAAAAGAATACATACTGTGCAATTCCGTTATGTATAGCGTACATGTGTGCATATATGTGTGTGTGTATATGTGTGTATATACATTTATATATGCGTATATACACACACACATACATATACCTTAAATGAAAACTAATATATTGTGACAAAATATCTCTGGTTGCCTGGGGCTGGGGATGGAAGAACAGCTGGACTGCAAAGCAGAGTGAGGAATTTTTGTGTGTTCTGTGTTGTCGTTGTGATAGAAGTTTCATGGGTATATACATTTGTCAAAACACATCAAATTGTCACTTAAAGGCATGCAACTCATTATACCAAAGTTCTATGATAATAAAGTTGATACAAAAAGCCTGGTTAACTCCTTAGTCATTGGTACTTTTATTTTCAAACCACCTAAATTATTATTGTAATAGCAGAAGTTTTTTTGAGAATGTCTACTTTCAGATTATATGATGTGGCAATACTTGGCATTAACAAGGTTGACCCAGCACTAACCTATTTAGAATTAAGACCTCATGTGACTAGTATAAAGAGTTAATAATACCTAGGTCTAATGATATACTTGAAGCACTTACTGATGAAAATCAAAGACCACAGCCTTCAGTATGGATTGCATCTCAACATAAAGAAAACAAGAATCCTCACAACTGGACCAATAAGCAACATCATGATAATTGGAGAAAATATTGAAGTTGTCAAGGATTTTATTTTACTTGGATCCACAATCAACACCCATGGAAGCAGTAGTCAAGAAATCAAATGATGTATTGCATTGGGGAAATCTGCAGCCTTGGATCCACAATCAACACCTGGAAGCAGCAGTCAAGAAATCAAATGATGTATTGCATTGGGGGAATCTGCAGCAAATGACCTCTTTAAAAGTGTTCAAAAGCAAAGATGTCATTTTGAAGACTAAGGTGCGCCTAACACAAGCCGTGGTATTTTCAATTGCTTCATGAGCATGAGAAATCTGGACAATGTATAAGGAAGACTGAAAAATAATTGATGCCTTTGAACTATGGTATTGGCAAAGAATACTGAATATGCCACAGACTGCCAAAAGAATGAACAAATCTGTCTTGGATGAAGTATAGCTAGAATGCTCCTTAGAATCAAGGATGACGAGACTTCATCTCACATACTTTGGACATGTGGACATGTTATCAGGAGGGACCAGACCCTAGAGAAGGATATCATGCTTCATAAAGCAAAGGGTCGGCGAAAAATAGGAAGACCCTCAATTAAACAGACTGACATAATGGCTGCAACAATGGGCTCAAACATAGCAATGATTGTGAGGATGGTGCAGACCCAGGAAGTGTTTTGTTTTATTGTCCATAGGGTTGCTAAGAGTCAGATCCACCTTGATGGCACCTAACAACAACAAAATGATGTACTTTATCACCAAGAAAGAAAACAAACAAAAATCACTGAAATACCTGCCTAACTAATAGCCTGACAACAAAAAGTGTATTACATGAATATACAGTATTACACCAAAATAATACAATTAAATTTGCTGCACTCTTAATTAATACCTATGTCATTATAATTATGCATACTGGGTTTACCAAAGTTCATAAATACTTGTTAATTACAAAAGGCGATTTTTCACATTCTATCTGACAGTAAGTTGTAGCTGTGCCAGGAAATTTTTTGCAGCATTAAAAGCTGTGTTGTAAAGAGCTACTGAGTATGTCATTTCACAAATAATTGATTTTCTTCCCTTTATTTTAAAAAATGCTTCAGTATAAAAGCATTGACTAATACATTCATAGCACCACAGGCAGTGGTCTATTCAAATGTCTTTGCAATACTGACATTATATTGGGCTCCTTTTCAACCACATGTACATTGTCTTGCATCTCTAAGTAACTAATTTAAAAAAAAAAAACTTTTCTCAGTATAAGAAAGATAATCATTGACTTTTACACTCTGCTTAAACAGTACTGATTATCTTGTAAACTATTCTGTACAATTAAATTAATAATTTCTGAATGTTCTTTTTGCTTCTTGGAAAAGAGTTTAAATTACAGAGCTCAGTGTATGTTTAATTCATCATCTGTTACCTTTTGGATTCACCATTCTTTGTGTCTGGTCATGACTGCATACAGTAGTAAAGAACTGAAATGATTACATCATATTATAGATTTTTTTTTTTTTTTAGTTACTTATGTATCCAGTTTTAAAATTTCACATCCAATTATTAAGCAACTATTTTGTACAGGGTATGTAGTTCAAGAGATTTAAGATATGGTTTCTATTCTAAGATGCTCTTATCATCTAGTATAGTATGTTACTTCAGGTCCTCTGAAAAGGAGAAGTCAAGACAAGATTAGATGTATAAGAGATTTATTGGGGGAAATACCTATGAGGGACAAAGCAGAGAAAGCATGAAAAAGCAGGTCATCAGACCAAGATAGAGGTCTGACATTTTTGAAGGAGAGGGTTAAGGAAGGAAAAATGTATCCAATAAAAACAAATACAGACTTAGATAAGGAGATGCTTAATCAAAAAGATTACTGCAGAGAAAGAAAAGAAGACTACTACAATAGGGAGCATAGTCCAATCTCAGAAATCTGCAAATGTCTCAAAATCAAACAGAAAAAGGCTTTTCTTTTATAAGCAGGAGAAAGTACAACTAGCAGAAATTTTTAAGGGGAAATTGGGAAAGCGAGGGTGAGTGAGCAGGCAGCGTTACTGGCATAAACCAAAAAACAAAACAAAAAAACCTAACCCATTGCCATCGAGTCAATTCTGACTCACAGTGACCCTATAAGACAGAGTACAACTACCCTATAGGGTTTCCAAGGAGCGGCTGGTGGATTTGAACTGCTGACCTTTTGGTAAGGAACCAAGCTCTTAAATCAGGCAAAAATGTGTATTGTGATCAGCCAATTTTCAAGATGAACTCTAAAGAGGGACATGCTCTGCATTTTAGTTTGCTTGCTCACACCTGACGGCAAGCCAAAGTTCAGGGGTTTGTGGGGAGGAGAGAAGCCTTACTAACGTTTGCTCAAGACACAGCTAATCAACCAGTTGTCATCAAGTAAATTCCAACTCATGGTGACCCTAATATGTCAGAGTAGACCTGTGCGCCATAGGGTTTTCATTAGCTTTTATTTAAAAAAAGAAAAAAAAAAACTAGATTGCTAGGCTTTCTTCCAAAGCACCTCTGGTGAACCTTCAATGTTTCACTTAGTAGCTGAGAGTGTTAATTATTTGCACCACCCAGGTACTCCCAAGACAAGGCAGGGGGTAAGAAAACAGCAATTGTTAATACTTGGTCAACTGGATAGGAAGAGTCTCAGATGACAGTAGAGTTTCAAGATAGTTTTGACCAGGCTAATGGAGAGTTCTTGACTCAAGGTTGCCTGTTAGAGGAACCCCACATCTTACAGGAATGGTCCAGAATTAGTGTTTCAATATAATCATTGAGCAACAACCCACAGGAAGAGTGGCCTTGGCACAAACACAGTTCTGAAACCATATGGGAATCTGTTGGAGATGTTAGTCAACTATGCACCTCAAAGTGGATCTAAAAAGTGCATTCTGGTAACTCCACATTTCACATCTAGTACCATATAGATCAACTTCTCCATGCAGGTCCAGAGAGTAACCCCTCAATAGTTGTCTGCGTTCTTAGGTCACTCCTGGTACCACTTGTGTTACATAACATCCTCTGAAAAGCAGATGACAAGATAGGAGAAGACATGCAAGAGATGTATTGGGAGAAATACCTGTGAAGAAAAAATGCAGTGAGCATGAAAAGGAGAGACCATATAGAGCACAATGGAAGGCTGACCATCTGTGAAGAAGAGGGGAAATGAAGATCTCAACCTGCAGAGCAGTTCTAAAAAAAGTTTTGGTGATGGCAGAGTGAAGTCCTCAAGCTCAAGTTTTCTACCAGAGCACTCCATCGTCTTGCAGAACTGAGCCTCTGTTAGTACCCACGCCATGCCCAGTCATTGGTTGGGAGCATGTGGGAAGGATGGCCCAGGTATGAATGAGGTGATGGATCTAGGAAGGCAGCAGGTGGAAACTAGCAGTCTAATATGCTCTTGACAAGAGAAAGATTTGAGTGATTCATTTTTACAATCACCATATAGCGAAAGTAAATTATGTAAATAAAATCTCAAATACACAGTATAAAGCTATGAGAACCTTAAACGAGATATAGATCAAATAGACTGGCAGTTTGTTGTTGTTGTTAGGTGCCACTGAGTCAGTTCTGACTCATAGCAACCCAATGAACAATGGAACAAAACACTGCCCATTTCTGTGCCATCCTCACAATCTTTGTTATGCTTGAGCCCATTGTTGCAGCCACTGTGTCAATCCAACTCATTGGGGGCCTTCCTCTTTTTTGTTGACTGTCTACTTTACCAAGCATGATGTCCTTCTCCAGCAACTGGTCCCTCCTGATAACATGTCCGAAGTAAGTGAGATGAAGTCTTGCCATCCTTGTTCCTAAGGAGCATTCTGGCTGTACTTTTGCCAAGACAGATTTGTTCATTCTTTTAGCAGTCCATGGTATGTTCAATATTGTTTGCCTACACCATAATTCAAAGGAGTCAACTCTTCTTTGGTCTTCTTTATACATTGTCCAGCTCTCGTATGCATATAAGGTGATTGAAAACACTGTGGCTTGGGTCAGGCACACTTTAGTCCTTAAAGTGACACCTTTGCTTTTTAACACTTTAAAGGGGTCTTTTGCAGCAGATTTGCCCAATGCCATGTGTCCTTTGATTCCTTGACTGCTGCTTCCATGGGCATTAATTGCGGATTCAAATAAAATGAAATCCTTGACACTTCTGTCTTTTCTCCCTTTATCATGGTGTTGCTTATTAGTCTAGTTGTGAGGATTTTTGTTTTCTTTGTGTTGAGGTGTAATCCATACTGAAGGTTGTGGTCTTTGATCTTCATAAGTAAATGCTTCAAGTCCTTTTCACTTTCAGCAAGCAGGGCTGTGTCATCTGCTTAACACATGTTGTTAATGAGTCTTCCTCCAATCCTGATGCCTCGTTCTTCTTTATATAGTCCAGCTTCTTGTATTATTTGCTCAGCACATAGATTGAATAAGTATAGTGAAATGATACAACCCTGACACATACCTTTCCTGAGTTTAAACCACACAGTATCCCCTTGTTCTATTCGAACGATTGCCTCTTGGTCTATGTACAGGCTCCACATAAGCACAATTAAGTGTTCTAGAATTCCCATTCTTCATAATGTTATCCATAATTTGTTATGATCCACACAGTCTAATGCCTTTGCATAGCCAATGAAACACAGGTAAACATATTTCTGGTATTCTCTGCTTTCAGCCAAGATCCATCAGATAGCAGCTATGATATTCTTCCTTCTTCTGAATCCAGCTTCAATTTCTGGCACTTCCCTGTTGTTGTATTGCTACAACCACTTTTGAATGATCTTCAGCAAAATTTTACTCACCTGTGATATTAATGGTATTGTTTGATAACTTCCACACTCAATTAGATCACTTTCTTTGGAGTAGGCATAAATATGGATCTCTTCCAGTCTGTTGGCCAAGGTAGCTGTCTTCCAAATTTCTTGGCATAGTCGAATGAGCACTTCCATCACTGCATCCATTTGTTCAAACATCTCAAACGATATCCTGTCAATTCCTGGAGCCTTGTTTTTTGCCAAGGTCTTTGGTGCAGCTTGTACTTCTTCCCTCAGTACCATTGATTCTTGATCATATGCTACCTCCTGAAATGACTGAATGTGGATCAGTTCTATTTGGACAGTGACTCTGTATTCCTTCCATCTTCCTTTAATGCCTCCTGTGTCATTCAATATTTTGCCCATAAAATCCTTCAATACTGCAACTCGAGGTTTGAATTTTTTCTTCAGTTCTTTCAGCTTGAGAAATGCCCAGCATGTTCTTCCGTTTTGGTTTTCTAACTCCAGGTCTTTGCACATGTCATTATACTACTTTGTATTCTGGAGCTGCCCTTTGAAATCTTCCGTTCAGCTCTTTTACTTCATCATTTCTTCCTTTTACTTTAGTTATTTGACATTCAAGAGGAAGTGTCAGAGTCTCTTCTGACAATCATTTTGGTCTTTCTTTCCTGTTTTTTTAAAAGACTTATTGCTTTCTTTATGTATGATATCCTTGATGTCATTCCACAACTCATCTGGTTTTTGGTCATTAGTGTTGAAAGCATCAAATCTAATCCTGAGGTGGCTTCTAAATTCAGGTGGGATACACTTAAGGTTGGACTTTGGCTCTCATGGGCTTGTTCTAATTTTCTTCAGCTTCAATTTGAACTTGCATATGAGCAATTGATTTTCTGTCCTGCAGTCGGCCCCTTGGTCTTGTTCTGACTGATGATATTGAGTTTTCCATCGTCTCTTTCCACAGATGTAGTTGATTCGATTACTATGTATTTCATCTGGCGAGGTCCACGTGTACAGTCGCCCTTTGTGTTGTTGAAAAAAGATATTTTCAAGGAATAAGTAATTCGTCTTGCAAAATTCTATCATGTGATCTTCAGCATAGTTTCTAACACCAAGGCCATATTTTCCAACTACCAATCCTTCCTCATTTCCAACTTTCACATTCGAATCACCAGTAATTATCAATACATACTGATTGCATGTTTTATCAATTTCAGACTGCAGAAGTTGGCAAAAATCTTCAATTTTTTCATCTCTGGCCTTAGTGGTTGGTGTGTAAATTTGAATAATATTCGTATTAACTGGTCTTTCTTGTTGGTGTATGGATATATGCTATCACTGACAACACTGCACTTCAGGATAGTTGTTGAAATATTCTTTTTGATGAAGAATGCAATGCCATTCGTCTTCAAGTTTTCATTCCAGGCATAGTAGATAATATGATTGTCAGATTCAAAATGGACAATACCAGTCCATTTCAGCTCACTAATGCCTAGGCTATCTATCTATATGTGTTCCATTTAATTTTTGACAATTGCCAATTTCCCTAAATTCATACTTTGTACATCCCATGTTCCGATTATTAACTGAAGTTTGCAGCTATTTCTTCTCATTTGGAGTCAAGCCACATCAGCAAATGCAGGTAACTAAAGCTTGACTCCATCCATGTCATTAACATCAACTCTACTTTGAGGAGGTAGCGCTTCCCCAGTCATCTTTTGAGTGCCTTCCAACCTGAGGGGTTCATCTTCTGGCACTATATCAGACAATGTTCTGCTGCTATTCACAAGGTTTTCACTGGCTAATTTTTTTTCAGATTAGAACTCCAAGGCCTTCTTCTTAGTCTATCTTAGTCTAGAAGTTAAGCTGAAACCTGTCCACCATGGGTGACCCTGCTGATATTTGAATACCAGTGACATAGTGTCCAGCATCGCAGCAACACACAAGCCCCCACAGTATGACAAACTGACAGATGCATTGGGTATACTTGAAATAAATCTTTATAATATTTACGTTTTTAAGTATAAATTCAGCAAGAAATTACTCACCTCCTCCTATTATTGTGCTTATGCTTTTTATATTACTAATTTAGCTACTTCTAAGTTAATATTGTATTTTTAAATATAATATTATTTTTCTGATTATAAATGTAATACATAGAAAATAAAATCGCCATAATATCTCTATTGAGAAATAACCATAGTTAATATTTTGATACAGTTACTTCTAATACTTCACTTTAAAAATTCCTTAATCTCTATATAATGGGATTTAATTAGCTCGTGAGCATTTTCACTATATTTTAAAACCAAAGTGTAAGTGGGGAGCCACTACATTAAATATTAATGTAACATTCACTTTGAAAATAACATAAATTATTGTTTCACCCTAAGGTATCTGTATAGTCTCTCCTTTTTTCATAAACAGAGGTATGCAAATGTTTGTATTTTCTTTATTTCTACTGGCTATTAGAAAAATCAAAAGGGAAGAACACGCTCAGCATTTCTCAAGCTGAAAGGACTGAAAAAAACTCAAGCCTTGAGCTGCAATATTGAAGGATTCTATGGGCAAAATATTGAATGAAGCAGGAAGCATCAAAAGAAGATGGAAGGAATACACAGAGTCACTGTACCAAAAAGAACTGGTCAAAGTTTAACCATTTCAGGAGGTAACATATTATCAAGAACCAATGGTAATGAAGGAAGAAGACTAAGCCGCGCCGAAGGCAATGGTGAAAAACAAGGCTCCAGGAACTGACGGAATACCATTTGAGATGTTTCAACAAATGGATGCAGTGCTGGAAGTGCTCACCAGTCTATGCCAAGAAACTTGGAGGACAGCTACCAGGCCAACCGACTAGAAGAGATCCATATTTACGCCTATTCCAAAGAAAGGTGATCCAACAGAATGTGGAAATTATTGAACAATATCATTAATATCACAGGCAAGTAAAATTTTGCTGATGATAATTCAAAAGCGGGTGCAGCAGTACATCGACAGGGAACTGCCACAAATTCAAGTCAGATTCAGAAAAGGATGTGGAATGAATATATCACTGCTGATATCTGATGGATCTTGGTTGAAAGCAGAGAATACCAGAAAGATGTTCACCTGTGTTTTATTGACTTGCAAAGGCATTTGGCTGTGTGTATCATAACAAGTTATGGATAACATTGCAAAGAATGGGAATTCCAGAACACTTAATGTGCTAATGAGAAATCTGTATATAGACCAAGAGGCAGTCGTTTGAACAGAACAAGGGGATGTTTCATGGTCTTAAATCAGGAAATGTGTAAGTCAGGGCTGTATCCTTTCACTATACATATTCAGTCTGTATGCTGAGCAAATCAACTGAGAAGATAGACTATATGAAGAAGAACGCGGCATCAGATTGGAGGAAGACTCATTAACAACCTGTGATATACAAATGACACTATCTTGCTTGCTGAAAGCAAAGAGGACTTGAAACACTGATGAAGATCAAATATTATAGCCTTCGGTATTGAGTACACCGCAACACAAAGAAAACAAAAATCTTCACAAGTGGACCAATAAGTAAAATCATGATAAATGGAGAAAATATTGAAGTTGTCAAGGATTTCATTTTACTTGGATCTACAATCAATGCCCACGGAAGCACAGTAGAGAAATCAAATGACATATTGCATTGGGCAAATATGCTGCAAAACCCCTCTTTAAAGTGATGAAAAGCAAAGATGTTACTTTGAAGGCTAAGGTGCACCTGACGCAAGCCATGGTATTTTCAACTGCCTCATATGCATGGGAAATGTGGACAATGAATAAGGAAGACCAAAGAGGAATTGAAGCCTTTGGCAAAGAATATTGAATATACCAAGGTCCACCAACTGAACAAACAAACCTGTCTTGGAAGAAATACAGGCAGAATGCTCTTTAGAAGTAAGGATGGTGAGTCTTTGTCTCACATACTTTGGACATGTTATTCGGAAGGACCATTTCCTGGAAAAGGACAGCATGCTTGGTAAGGTAGAGCGTCAGTGAAAAAGAGGAAGACCCTCGATAAGATGGACTGACACAGTGGCTGCAATAATGAGTTCAAACACATCAGTGATAAAAGGATGGCACAGGACCAGGCGGTGTTTCCTTCTATTGTATGTAGGGTCACTATGGGTGGGAATGAACTAGATGGCACCTAACAACAACAATTTGAAAGCTCAGAAACAAATCTGAGGCCCTAATCATTATACCTTCTTCTATACCTTAATGTTTTATTTGTTAACCTTATTTCAAAATCCTTATACTTTCCTAAACATGGGATAATTATTTTAAAGGATCTCTCCAAGGTTTTTAATGTGCTCATTTTTCATCTGCTCAAGGCTTTTCCTGGACTAGCCCTGTGATAGTAGCTACACAGATTCAAACACAGAGGTGAAACAGAGGTCCCAGTTAATGTCCACAGTATTTAAAAAATATTTTGCTATTTTTTTCCCACAGAGCATTTCATTACATGCTTCTATTTTCCGCTTGCAGGTACTTGGTCAGAAAAGCAAATAGTTTCAACTCTTCAGAGGCTTATCCTAAGTAGAAAGCATTGGATCATCTCTGCCTCTGTATGGAGTTTAAAACTGATTGTTAATATTTAGTCAGTCTCCAAATCTACCTTTAAAGCAATATAATTTAAATTGAGGACTTCAAGAGGCTCTTGGCTTTTGTGGTTAGCCAACTGAGAGGAAATATAATTAACACAACTCTAGAGTACAATTTCCTAAAGTACCATTAAAAGAGTACAAGACATTTGAGTTTACGAAGTCACTTCTATTCACATCAATCAGAAAGCTCAAAGTTCAGACTGATAAATGCAATAAAGGAAATGGATGTTCTAGATAGTTTTTCAAAACCAAAAAATGTGAGCGTTAGAGAACACTGCATTTTAGAATTAAAAGGGACCTTGAAAATACTCTAGTAATTGGATGGCAAACAAATTTTAACTCAAGTGACAAAAACCTTCCTCACTGTTAGAGGCTGCTTGAAGTTCTATGTAAGAATGATCTTAAGGCTAATACAGACCTCAGTGGTGAGGGAGGGGGCTGTAGGACGCCTGTTAGGTACTTGACAATTCTAATTCAGTTCACTCTAAATTTACAACTGAAAATTTTAACAAGAGAGAAATTAATTTCCCAGTGATATATAGTAGTAGTAGTGGAGTACAGGATAGAATTTAGGCCTCTCAATTCCCAGAACAGTGTTTTCTCCACTAAATCATGTATTGTCCTGATAAAGTCCTATTAAACTGGTTGATAAATTGCCTACCTAAACATCTATATAAAATGAGAGTATAAGTTTTAACCATAATAAATATGATTAACTATCAAAAGTTAAGGATTTTATAAAAGCACACATGGAATTTAATTTTTTGATAAACACTATAGTGATTATCTAATTAAGCTTAAATATTATAATATTGTAATTTTTATGTGTCAGCTACGCTTACTAACATCTTTGAACAAACCTGGAGAAGTTTAAATAACTGACTACTCAAAAGCTTAAAAAAATTAACATCATTGAAGAACAGTTATTGAGATCAATTAAGACGACATATTAGTGAGCGATGAATAAATTTTTAAAAGCTTTGCTTTCTATGAAATGCATTTCAAACCACTGTATTTTAATTATATCTTTGTCTATAGTGGATAGTGAGATAACTGTCATTTGTTCAAAGTAATTCATTTTAACATTAAAGATTTTGGTATATAAATTTTGCCAACTTTGTTATTTGGAAAAGACTCTATGGCCAACTAACAATAATAATGATAATTTTGAAAAGGGGTGACCAATAAAAGTGGTGTTATGATGGTTAAACAACTGTTATGAAGAATATTATTAGGGAAACCAATGCTCTTTGGGTATTTTGAAGTTGATGGGTCAGAGGAATCAGTAAACTCTCTCATTTTTTTCCTACATTTTTACTATATCATTGAACACATTATATAGAAATTATTGTCACTCACAAATCATCATTGATCCTCTTGAGAGCATAAGCTACATCTTTGTCAAAGTTCATATCCCTTAATAAGAGTAATTAATGATTGTTGAATGAATAAGAGAGAGACAAAGCGATAAAAATAACATGAGAGTTTAGCCATAAAACAAAACCAAACCCCTTGTCATCAAGTTGATTCCAACTCATAGCGACCCTATAAGACAGAGTAGAACTATCCCATAAGGCTTCTGAGGAGCAGCTGGTGGATTTAAATTACCGACCTTTCGGTGAGCAGCTGCACCACCAGATTACATCACAAACAGGGAAAGTGACAAAAGGGAATTTCTCCTTTTACTTCAGATATTTACTTGTTCTTTTCTGTTTTTAAAACATCCTCCCCAGTGGTTCACAGCTGACTCATATTCTTTTGATATTTTTTCAGTTTGTTTTTCTGTGTCTGTTTCATTTTGAATAGTTTTTAAATAGTTTCTATTGCTGTCTTCAGGTTTATGGATCTTTACTTCTGTAGTGCCTGTCTTAGGCAGGGTTCTCTAGAGAAGCAAAACCAGTAAAGCTTATAAATATATATATAGAAAGATTTATATTAAGGAAGTGGCTCACACAGTTGTAGAGGCTGGAACGTCCCAGTCCATGGGTCAGGCTGGATGCTTCTCCTGATTCATGTAGTTGCAAGGGCTGGCAAACCCAAGATTGGCAAGTTAGACAGCAGGGATCTGGCTCACAGGCTGCCAAGACCTACCAATCCCCAGAACGGAAAGCAAGACAGCAGGTAAGCTGCTAGCTCAAGCTCTAAGAACCAGCAGTCAGACGAACAGGAGCCAGCTGCAGGATCTAGGTGTGAGCAAAAGCCATACCCCCAAGGAAACTCCATTTCATCTGATTGGCTACTCACAGCAGATCCCATCATAGAAGTGATCACATTATATCAAATCTCATCATGGAAGTGATCATGTCATTATACGATGGCCAAACTATATTATAACTGCCAAACCACTGAGAATCATGGCCCAGCCAAGTTGACACACAACCTTAACCATCACAGGGCCCAGTATGCTGTTAATCTCACCCAGTATGATTTTCATTTCAGATATTGTATTTTTCATTTCTAGAATTTTGATGAGGGTCTTTTTTATATCTTCCATTTCTTTCCTCATTATGTTCATACTTTTCCCAACTTTTCTGAATGAATTATATATATAGTTTTTGTTGTTAGTTGCTGTCTAGTTGATTCTGACTCAGAGTGATCCCATGTGTGCAGAGTAGAACTGCTCCATTGGGTTTTCAAGGCTGTGATCTTTCAGAAGCAGAATGCAATGCCTGTCTTCTGAGGCACTTTGGGTATGTTCGAACTGCCAACCTTTCAGCTAGTTGTCAAGTTCGTAACTTTGCATCACCCAGGGACTCTGTCTCTCTGTCTATATATATATATGTATATATATATATATGTATACACACACACACAGTTTATATTGTATACACACACACATATATATATACAGCATATATAATATAATGATCAATACTTCTTGTAATCCTCTTCATATATCCATAGTTCCCTTTCTCTCTGTACAGCTCTCTCCTCTCTGGAGCTCTGTTCTAGGAATTCTAGCTGTCTTTGCCTCCCAGTACTCCAAATTTTGTCTCATCAACTCAGTGAGACCCACTAGGTCTGCTTTGAGTCCTCCAGACCTTGTGCTATGACCTGGACATTCTCCAGGTAAAAAACTGGACCAGTGTAGACCTCAACTGATTTGTCTCCATCCTCTTAAGGATCACTGTTCTGTGCTGCCTGTGTTCCAATATATTTTGTCTGTTTTTTCTTTTTGTTGTTGTTAAAGTTCTTTT
>NW_004443942.1:15858007-15887032 GCF_000243295.1 Trichechus manatus latirostris
GGGGGATTCAGGGCCCTGTTATTCCATCATAGCCAACACTTGAAATTTGACCCAAAAATACTTTGAATGTGAAAAAGTATTTGGTTAACTTCCAAAAAGATGAAAAATTGAATGCATTTCCGCACTTCTCTCTTAAAACCATACCAGAAAAACAATCCAATCCTTTTGTAAGGGTACATAAAACCCATAGGGATGGGAGACAACAGTAGTAAAATTTTGGTAGGTGGAGGGCAGAATATGACTGTTGCCCATAATAGGAGATAAAATCAACCTAAATTCTAAGCAATCAGTGGAAAAATCCAAGAAAGCACTTAACAGGCACTAAAAAATTCCCCAAATGTTTAGACATTGTTACCGGAATAGGGTCCGTGCCCTGGAGCAGTCGAGACAATGAAACATACTCCAAGTCAGAAAGAGTGAGAAAGTTTTATTTTAGGAGATGTATACCATTGGGGATCTGACAGCAATGCAGGCTGTCTCTATGGAGTCCCAAAAAGCATTTTTACATTAGAGTTTACACACAATTTTTACAAAGGTTAGAAGCATTGTTATACATTGTAAGATAATTACAAGAGACTCTTTATCATACTAAAGAGATACCTGCCAGACATTTCCATATGTGACATCTGGGCTCTAATCTTCCTGTGGGGGGTCGTAAGCCACAGGTGGCCAGGCAGAGCAAAACCAACTCCTTAACAAAGGTATGTGAAAAGGAGAGGTCAAAGAAAAACGAAAAAGAAAACTTATAGGTTCATCATGGCATTAGTTATGTCAAGTTCTCAGCTGCCCATTTTGAAAAGGAAAAAATATGCTGGGAATTATTAGGGTCACAGACATTTACAGTTTTTGGTGCCTGTAAAAATGGAAGTAAATAAGGTACTTAAAACTAGAGCATTTTGAGTGAATCTCAAATCCACTGTGCCAACTGAAAAAGACAGACTTAAAAGTTATCATATTGCATGATTTCATTTACATGCTAGTCTGGAAAAGGCAAAATGATAGGGACAGGAAACAGATCAGTGGTTTCCAGCAATCAAAAGTAGAGGGAAGAGATGGCCATAAAGGGGAACAATGTAATTTTAAGGCGCGGTGAATCTGCTGTATACCTTGACTGTGTTGGTGCATATATGACTGTATGCCTTTATCAAAATTCATAAAATTGGTCGCTATGAGTTGGAATCGACTCAACGGATTTTTTTTTTTTTTTTTTTTGATCTGGTACGTTAAAAAGAATGAATTTTATTGTATGTAAATTTATCTTAATGGGCCTATTAACAAAAACAAAAAAACAAAGTAATCACAGAAACAGAGTATTTAAAAACAATTAGAATGTTCAGCTCTCTTCCTCTGTCTGTAAGTGTTTATTTTTGTCACTCCCTGGTAAAAGGTTTAAAGTTAAATTTTTGCGAAGTTGGAACCAAAGTGTCTTTGGACTGGAGGACACTAAGTACAGTTGAGGGTAGGAATACCATAATGAAACAAAGGTATTAAAGGAAGTCTACATATTGAGACTACCAACCTTCTTTTCTACTTGGCTTCAGGGCTTGAAACTCCAAGACAAGATATTTGAAAATGATTCTTCAGATATTCTTACCAGCCTAAGATCAAAGACCTAAAGATAATGATATTGAGAGTTCTCCATTGAAAACGGCAGCAAGATCACCCTATTAGTGAACCCCACCAACAGCAAGTATCAAACATATCTACATAGCTTCCAATAAGCTTTCTAGTATATTACTCATAAATAAGAGTGGACACTTGAAAGCTTTCTGACATTTGAGAAAAGCATCTCACATTAGGGTAAAAGTGTATTAAAACAAAATAAAACAAATACAAAATCAGAAGAAATCAACTTGGAGGAAACAAGGCTTTGCAAGAAAAAAAAGAAAAAAAAAGTTTCAAAATACTATTAATATTCTCAGAGAAATAGGAAAATAGATTTTATTCATAAAAAGAATAGATTGCTCTAAAATAAAATACACAAAATATACAAAGAACTTTCAAGAATTAAGGAAATTAATTTCAGAACATATAAACAAAAAGTAGAAAGTTAGTTTGAGGAAATCAGAGAGTAGAATAAAAGGACAATGAGATAGAAAATAGAAAAAAAAAGATTAGAAAATTAAAGTATCGATTCAAGAAGTTAAAACCTGAGCACTGGGCATCAGAAAAAAGAGAGAAAATCGAAGGAAGAAAATTATCAGAGATAAAGAACTTGCGAATCCAAATTAAAACATCTTACGTTTTTCTCAATACCATGGAAACAATGTTCCTGGCCTAAAAACCAAATTCCTTAAATCTGTCTTCTTGTTGTGTGTCGCTGAGTCAATTCTGACCTAGTATTCTCTCCATAGTCATCTATGTTGAGACTCATTTTTCCATAGCCATGCATTTTCTCCTTTTTACAAACTTAAAATAGTTTGTAAATAATGAAAGTACAATTGGAGCTTAGTTAGACTGATTTTTCTGTCATCTATCAAAATTCTCAAATCAAACAATAGGTTTATTTTGTTCCCTTTCAGACTCCAAACAATGATCTCATATAACAGCACATAACAAAAAAAAAAAAAAAATTGCCTGGGCTTTGTTTCTAAATTCATCTAAATGTTTTTACATTATAGTTAGATTTTGAAATATATTCATTTGATTCATAATTCTTTTTTTATGTCTGAGTAATCAGTAATTTCTTAATCAATTTTGCAAAGGATTGCATTCAAGCAATGTACTGAGCCATAATGCACACTATATTTTTTGAACAGACTTTTTGAAAATATTTTTTAGTTGATATATTTTAAAACTCACATAAAAGTTACAAGGTTAGTACAAAGAACCCCCCATATCCTTTAGCTGGATGCATTAACTGGCTCATTTGTTTTATTATTAGTGTTTTCTGTTTCTCTGAACCAGTTGACAAGAAGTTGCAGATACCATAGCCTTTTTATCTAAAAATTGTACTGTTTATTTTGCAGAACTACAGTATTATTACCACAATCATACAATTGTATCACTGATACAATTTTGTTATGTAATCCACACACTAATTCAAATTGTATCTGTTGTTTTAATAATGTCTTCCAGAGCTACTTAATTCTCAGACTAGGATCATGCATTGTATTTACTTAGGGTTCTTCAGTCTCTTAATATTTTGCAGTCTTTCTTTTCGTTGTTTGTTTTTCATGACGTTGATATGTTTAAAAATACATGCCAGTTATTTGGTAGAATGTTCTTGAATTTGGGGTTGTCTGATGTTTCATCAAGATTAAAGAAATATTATGCATTTTTGGCAAGAATATCAGAGAAGTGATACTGTGTCCTTCTTAGCACATCAAGTTAGGAAAAACATGAGGTTGGTTGGTCCCATTGTTGGTAATGTCAACTAAAATCTTTGGGTTAAGCATTGCCCACTATTTATCCAATCTAATGTTATTATTTTTTTCTTTGTAATTAATAAATATACAGAGACACTTTGAGCCCATGTAAATATTATGTTTCTTATCAAACTTTCACTCACTAATTTTAACAGTCATTTATTATTTTTGTCTGAACCAATTATTACTATGATGGTTGCCAAACAGATATTTTCTACAGTTATCTTCTACTGTAAATAAGAGTTTTCCCTTCTTATTCATTTATCTATCAAACTATCTGTCTATCCCTGTATAAACCAATGTGCTTTTAACTTATCCAATGATGCTTAATGCATTTACTATCTTTATTGATTTTGATGGTCAAAGTATCCCAGATTTGGCCAGTAGGAATCCAGATTTGACCAGTGGGAATCCTGTTTCTTTAGGTATATTACCATCATTTCTACCTACTGCCTTAATTTTTAGCGTAAGTTATGCAGGCTTATCTTGTACTTTTTCTTTCTCAACCCTAGAATCAGCCATGTCTCAAAGAATCTTTGATTGCTTTTAGTGGAGAATGGTATTTAGAAAACAAGATCTGGGCTGCTGAGTATTTTTTACATATATTAAATTTTCTTTAGAATTATTGGTGGGAAATAGCTATTTTATAGCTGAGGAAATTGAAGAATACAGGTAATTTTGCCAAGTCATAAAACAGTAACTGATATATGAGAGCTGAATTTCTATCCTCTGATTTCAAGTGATTGCTTTATTAATTCACAGCTGCTCTCAATGCTGTATTTCATAGTAAAGCTTATTTCTTCATTTGAATGAGTTTTATTGAACACTGATAGATAATCTCCTAACCATTGAAGATACCAAAATGAATAAATCAAATAAAACTCTCTTCACCCATGGAAATTCTTCTCTAATAGTGAGAAGCAGTAAATAAGAAAAAAAAAAAAAGTCAACTATATAGTATAATAGATAGCAAAAATAATACGAAGGAAAAATAAAATTGGGTAGGAGACTAGGGCAAGCCAGGTGAGAGGGCTGCAACTTTAAATGCACTGGTCCAAAAGGCATCACTGAGAAGACACCCTTTAAGTAAAACCAGGAGATGGTAAGGGAGATGACATGTGGATACCTGGGGCTAGAGCATTACAGACAGAGGAACAACATGTGCTAGGCTCAGAGGTGTGAATATGCCTGATGAGTTCCAGAACAGTAAGGAAACCAGCATGGCTGAAGTGCCCCAGGAAAGGATGAGAGCGGTAGGAGCTGAGGTTGGAAATGTCCTGTGATTCTCTAGAGAAAAAGAAAACAGACGTTTACACAGAGACTAAAGATAAATTATGATAAGAAAAGTGAATGAATACTACATTTTGAGCAAAAGCTTACAAAGTAGTAAAAGAAATTTTAGAAACTAGAAAGAAATTAAAATAAATACACTTCAAGGGAAACAACACATCAAGGAATGGGCACAGGACCCAGCACATGGTCACTGAGTCTGGATTTTGTCCACAATATTTTTAAGAGGAATTAAAGGGGCACATATAGGCAGCGTTAGAGACTGATCAGATCAGAAGTTAGCATTAAGAAATAAATGAACACATAATGGAAGATTAAAAAATACAGTAGTAAATTTTAGAGTGCTCATTTTTTTTCCTTTCTTGTGTATTTTATTTAAATGAATTTGTATTGATGGCCACTTCAAATTTGATGAGTAACATGTAGAATTTACAACAAACTCAGACACCATCTTTGACAAGGCATCTGTTGGCTAGTTGTTCTGAAACTGGGACAAATTAAAAAGGCTGTGACACAGGGCTGCACTTACTCCATTTCCTGGAACCCTTTTACAATGGTCCTTGCATTATCACATGGAGGAAATAACCAGGAAATTGCTTTCTCATCCTGGACTTTGGGTGAACAAGAAATACAATTTAATTATTTAAGACACTTACATTTCACTATTTGTTTCTGCTGCATTCAGAAAAAAAATCAGTTGCCATCGCGTTGATTCTGTCTCATAGTGACCCTACTGGACAAAGGAGAATTGCCCCATAGTGTTTCCAAGGCTGTAATCTTTATGCAAGCAGACTGCCGTATCTTTATCCTGCAGAAATGTTGGTGGGTTCAAACCACCCACCCTTCGGTTAGCAGCCAAGTGCTTAACCACAGTGCCATCAGGGATTCTAAGCCTAATACTATTTAATATTTTTTCTAATTTCTGTCCCCGTCTATAAGTAGATAGTCCATTTTCATCTTTAGATTTTTTTCCTGCTATTATCTATGAGAAAACATAGGGAATAAATATAATAAGAAGTATGTGGAGTTAGAAACAATCCAGATCCTCTAAATGCTCATTCATTCTTGAATCCCAATGTATCATTTATGTATTCTTCCTGAGATCATAAATGAAAGCTTCGAAGGGCTTATGCTTTCTCAATTTATGTCTTTTACAAAGCTAAAATCAATTTTTTTCAAAGAATTACCAAAAGAAGCTATATAAATTGCAAAAAAAAAAAAAAATCTTGCAATTTATTAAAGAATAAAGAGGAAAAAAGCATTTAATTTTTTTCACAAGCTAACATTCTCTTATTCTCTCTCTCTTACCACCCACCCACCCCACCCCCGCAAAAAAATGTGCTGGGCAAGTTTTCATTACAATAAGAACAACAAAATCTATCTGTATTATTCATTTCAATAGGATTCAAAATAATTTTCTTCAACAACGAGTATTAAGTTTCTTCTTATGAAAGGAGTAAAACCAAGTTCTATGTCTGTATAGACCATTTTGGAAGGGGTAGGGTAGCTTTGATGGCATGGTTTTTAATAAGGAGACTTGAATAAAAATTTACGGTAAACTTTTATCTATCATTCCTAAAATATATGAAGAAGTTAGGTAAGATAAAGACTAGAGAGAAGCAAGATGCCCAACAACACAACAGGAAGGTATATTCTGTGGAGAAAGTTATTGGTACAGTTGTCATAAAAATTTAAGAAGTTCTGTTAATATTTTGATCTCAGTAGTCTGCGATTCTAGTGACCTAAAACATACACCTTGCCTCAAAATCTCAGAAAAATGTACATTTCGAATTTAGGGGAATGAGTTGTTTGAAAACATTGAGGTACCCTTCTCAAAGTCTGGCTTGCAAGTTCGGCATTTGCAAGAATGTGGAGCCAGAAATTACCATAAAAATATAAACCCAAACTATCCCCCAAAAAGGTAACTGCCACCAATAGTTTTAACAGTGAACATTTGCTCATGAGTTTTTTTCCTGGTGAGGTTTCTTTAATCTTTACCAAATACATTTATTCATCAAATATTTATTGATTAATCATTGTTCTGGATCTTAGGGTCATAGCAGTAAACAACACAGACTTCTATGCTCTCACAAAGCTTACTGTGTGTGTGCGCGTGTGCAGTAGTGCAACAGAGGGGGCAGGGAGGAGTTGAGGTGAGGGTGACATAAGTGATAAACAAAGTATACGTAAAAGTATTAATATTAATGAAATTAATAATTGGTCAATGCAAAATGATATCTCATTAGGTTGACTGCTGCCCATTTATTTTCGAGTGTGGCTTTTCCAAACCTGTCCTCTCTTCATGACAGTAATCAAGTAAAGGGTCTGTTCTTCTTGTTGGTCTCACTTTCAGTTCTGGAAATGTCATGCAAAAAGAACATTGCATGACCTGCCTTTTTATCAAGTGGGAAGAAGTAATTGTAATTCTTTATCCCCAAAGATAATCTCCTCTGGAATTTTCACATATACTGAGAATATTGTAATGTATTCAAACCTTATTTAAGAATCAAAAGTACATTTATTCTTTCTTATATTACCTGAATGCCTTTTCTACCATTAGTGCAATTTGTTTTCCATAATCTTTGCAATGATATGTCTAATTTCTTGCCTATTGAACATAAACTTCCTTTTACACAAGCTTGCTTTTAATTAAAGTCTCTATTTTTATGGTTCAGTTGTTTCATCAATTATATTAAATCATGAATATTATCCATAAATGGAATTATATCCCAGAAGCATACTCTACATTAGAGTTGATGAAACTAATAAAATCTTTGGAAACCTAAATAGGATGGCTTCATTTGTGCTTGTTTGTCCACATTTCAGTTTTTCCTCATCATTGACTGCTCATGCATGTGAACTTGTATTATTTTAAAAACCTCTTAGTGAATTCTGTCCTTGTAAGTTTAATTCCTGACTTCTATTTTATTTTTATTTACAAAGCTATTTTATATACATGAACATTACTTCATATTAAAAAAAAGTCATTCATAAGTATTATTAGCAGTACATAGGTGAGTCTATTAACTAACATTTTTTTGTTCGTTTGCTGTGGTCCAGATATTGCTACAGAAACATTACAAAATCCATTACATGTAGTCCTTGTGTTGTTTCACAATTTCTTTTCTATAGTGTGCTTCAGGAGGCAGCAAAGTATGTTCTCAGAATGAAAATACTGATTTGCGACTTGCTGTAAGAGCTCAGCTGCTAACCAAAAGGTCGGCAGTCTGAATCCACCAGTGGCTCCTTGGAAACCCTATGGGGCAGTTCTACCCTGTCCTATAGGGTTGCGGTTAGTCGGAATTGACTCCACAGCAACAGGTTTGGTTTTTGGTGTTTTTTAATGTTGTTTTTGGAGCGCTGGTGGTGCAGTGGTTAAGAGTTCAGCTGCTAACCAAAAGGTTGGCAGTTTGAATCCACCAGCCGCTCCACGGAAACCCTGTGGGGCAGTGCTACTCTGTCCTACAGGGTCATTATGTCGAAATTGACTCGACAGTAACAGGTTTTTATGGTCTTTTCAGGAGTAGTTGGAGTGATACTTTTTCATATTTGAAATTAGGAATGTATTTTCCCTTATGTGGCTAATTTTACAGAATTTATCATGCGATTCCAGTTTATGCAGAAATATCCAAAAAATTGACATCTCAGATCTTTAAAGGCAAATGCTTGCTTCATGCACATCCTAATAGTGCACAAAGAAGAGGTAGAGGGGCTCTAGTCACGGTAGTCACTTGTGTCCCCGGATGAAGGAAGCCCGTCTTGACATGTGCTTCCAAAACACCTCAACATGGAAAAAGAATACAGTGAATCAAAATCTGCCTCATAAAGCTTCTACACAGAATGGACACATGCCAATCCCACCCATATTCTATTGACTACTGCAAGTATCATGGCCATGCATGATTTCAAAGGAGGATAAGGGAGGACAATGCTACCATGTCCTCATAAAGGAGACAGAAATATCTGGTGACCAGTTCTATCGACTGTCATAGGTATAAGGCTTATTTTTTCCATATCTATAGTCCGATTTTATTTTTTTCAAATTTCAGTACCAACACATTTGAAATAACACTCTTTCCCAAAATGACACAAGAACTTAAGAGTCTACACTGAGTTTGCAAATACTATGATAAATGAAGGATAAACATCTCATTGAAAAATCAGCTGATGGATGGAAATCTCTTTCTTTTTCATTTTCATATTAAATGTGTAAATGTTATCTACCATGGGTATCATGGATTGAATTATGTCCCCCAAAAAATGTGTGTAGAAATTTGGCTGGGCCATGATTCCTGGTATTGTGGGGTTTTCCTATAAGCTGTTAATCCTGCCTCTATGATGTTAATGAGGGAAGATGGGCGGCAGTTGTGTTAGTAAGGCAGGACTCAGTCTACAAGATTGGATTGTATCCTGAGGCAATGTCTTGAGATACAAAAGACAGAAGTGAGCAGCGAAACAGGGGGACCTCATACCATCAAGAAAGCAGTGCCAGGAGCAGAGCGCATCCTTTGGACAGGGGTCCCTGCGCTGAGAACCTCCTAGTCTGGGGAAATAATGATGAGAAGGCCGACAGAGAGAGAAAGACTTTCCCTGGAGCTGACGCCCTGAATTTGGACTTTCAGCCTACTTTGACTGTGAGGAAATAAATTTCTCTTCATTAAAACCACCCACTTGTGGTATTTCTGTTATGGCGGCACTAGATGACTAAGACAATGGGTCAGATTTTTTATTTGAATTTTATATTACCGTCCTTTGTATGCCTCAACATGTATCTTTCTTTGGATTATTTTATAACATAAATTATTTTACCAACATATCAAACATACAAAAATAAATATAAAAATAACTCCCCCTCCACAATTTACACTTTTAACATGTATCACTTGTTTCTATTCCAATATATTATCTTCCAGGCTTTCATCAAAAACAGAAATATCAAAGGTTCAACTTTCTATTTATTTTATTATAAATATTAATTTTTGTTGGTATTAAGCTTATAAATGGCTGAATAATCTACTGCTATGATGATATTATAATTTATTTCAGCATTTTCTTAATGCTGTTTACAAAATTGTATTAGGTAAACATCACTAAACTAACAATCCTCTAGGATATTATTTTTACCTTTTCTTTTTTATTTCCTAAGGATAAATTCCTAAGAATGGAATCACTACATAATTTAAAGACAACCAAAATCACAAAGGCTCATGATTTATCCAATTCTGTGCACCTGTGAATCATAAAGATTAACTGACAGAATAAATAAATGTGTTTTCCTATATGGTAGCAACAGGTGGTTATTTAAATACAGATTCAAATAAATTAAAAAAATAAATACAATTTAAAATTCAGTTCTTCAGTTACACCAGGAGGATGCATTCCAAGTGCTCAACAAACACATTTGGCTTGGATCTATCACACATGCACACTCTCTTTTTTCTTTCTTTTCTATTTTCATTCCAACTTTAATAGGTAAAATTGATAAACTGTTATTTGTAAATTGGAATATTTTGTCTCACTAAATGTAGAGACTTCTCCTCTTTCCGACAAATTCCTTTGACGTAGGTAATCCCCTGGACACTTTATATATTTTAGATATGTAAATACAGAGCAAATGCCCAGCAATGACTGTACTGAAAATTTAGAAACTCAGTGTTATTTCTGATAATGGAAATCTGCATATCGCACTGAACTAGAGCTCCTCTTCCTTGGAAAACTCTTGGCTTTCTGTTATTCAAATATAAACAGCAAGCTTGAACTAGCATGTGTTCACATGTGACACAACAAAGAAGTTGAAGGGACTGATGTCAAAGGAGATGAGACATTGATATAAGAAGATACCTAGTCCCTCAAAGTCTCCCTGTTGTGAAGGGCTGAAACAGAAATGGAGGCAAATATATTGGATTTGAGGTTTTCATTCTCAATTTATTTCTGAGTCTATTTGTAAAATTGTCTTCTTATGTTATTAATATTGTGTCACAATATAGTAGTTGAAAAATTCCAGTGTGTAGCAATGGGAGCTGGAGTCTGAAAAGGAAAAAGGGGTATGGAAAGAGTTGAAGAGGAAAGAAGTCAAGTTTGTTGATTTGAATAATGATGGAAATCACTGAGGCTTGCTTACTTTATGCTTTAGGTGCATGGACAATACATCTGTAATGATGACAGAAATTTGGGTGTAGAAAGACTAGGATTGAATTGTAAATCTTTAATGAGTGTAAATGGGTGAAAGGAGCTTTGTGAGAAACATAACAAAGAGAGGTCAACTCTTTAGTAGTATAAAGAGAGATTAAACACTTCAGAAAAAAAGATTTTTTGTGTATTAAGTTTGTTTGTTTTTAAGCAAGTGGAAGATAGCTTAACATTAGTAATAAAGAGCCTGAAGATTGCAGACAATGCATCTAGACTCCTAATTCTGTGGGATATGGGAGAGAAAACTGATTTCTTTTTAGAGGGATTCATGGAAAGTAGTAACCTCTGAGAAGAACCAGGTGCAGTTAAAGCAAGCAGGTGGAAATTACGCCATCTTAAAAGGAGAAAATGTAGACAGGGTTATTGAAAAAAAGTTAAAATGAACTGAGAACTATAGAGTGTGTGGCGGGATAAGTCGGAGAGAAGGTGGGCATGGAAGAATCAGAGTATAATAGACATAAGAACACGTGATAATTGGACAGAGGGAATTGCATTTGTTCGCTGACCAATGATGAACAGAGATGAGACATGGGGTGCAGCTGACTCACCAAAAGACTTGATTAATACTGAAGACCCAGGTGGATTCAGTGACCTGGAGAAGCTAGTGAACTAATATCTGTGTTTCACATTCAATGTGAATGTTACAGAATTGTTTGAGCATATCCTAAAACAACAACAACAACAATCCCTTTCATAAATTCTCAGTTGAATTATTTGACTTCTTGAATTTTCAACTCTTGTTATCATGCCTGTCCATGGAGTCTAGAAGGCTCATGGCTTTCCACAGGGGGCTAAAGAGGGCTCAAATTTTAGTGCCAAGTTTATCAATCAAAGTTTTCCTGGAGCCTGGAGTCTTCAGATCCATACTTTAGAAAGCTTCTGCTCATCTATCCATTCATTAATTAAATAAGAACTTAATGAGAGTCTTCTGTGTCCAAATTATTGTGCTAGTTGCTGATTTGGATGATAAAATCTCTCCAAGCATGACGCTAACAGTCCAGTGATAAAACGATTAAGACCATAAACAACAAATTAAAAATTAATCATTTTATTTAATTACAATCATGGTAAATGTCCCAGGGAGATTTATAAAACACTATGAAAGTGTATTATGGGAGAAGCTGGCCTAATTGAGATGAAATATATATATATGTAAGTGACTGAAATAATCTAATAATGGCACTCAGAGTCAGCAAAGCCTCTCATCTCCCATGACCAAATTTTGCACAGGTCATTTTAAGAATCTTTAATTCTTCCTTTCCTGGGTTCATCTTTGACTTATATTTTTATACTTCCTTTATCCTTTTGAATTTCATCTCCTGGCTTACATCAGACAGGCTCTGGCAGGTGTTCCTTATCCATTATTCACCTATTCATTTAATAAGTAATTATTAGTGTCTCCTATGGTTTGGGTACTTAGGATATTCTGTGTGGGGGGAAACACAGACAGAAATCTTTATCTTCATGAAGCTCACCATATTGAGATTTTTATTTTCTTGTTAGGGTATCCAGAATAGGCTTTTGTTTCCCGTTTCTTGAATTTTCCTGTGATTCCCACTGTCTGTCAACAGTATCTAGAAAAAACTGACCTAGACACTTGGATATCTGGTTTTTATCTTTATTTATTTATTTATTTATTTAATCAGTCTATGGCTTTACCAGGTCCTCTGAATAATTTACCATCTGTGCATTGCACAAAATTATTGGTGTAATACTTCTGAAAATAAGTATCATTGACAAAAAACAAAAGCTTCTGTCTTTATTTTTAAACTTTCTTTTGGAAAGGCTATTAGAAAAGTCTTTTTTTTTTTTTTTTTAATGTTGTGCAGCAATTCTATTTGCTAGTCTGATATCAGGATCACACAATGACCCTTCTTCAGTAAAAACAAAAAAGTACTGCCCATTCTCAAAAACAGAATTCCATTTGATTCCAAATTAAAATGATAAAAGGATCTGCTTCAAAAGCTTGTGTTCTAAGTACTGTAAAGCTAGAAATGTGAGGAGGACAAGAAGAAATACTTATCAATGTTAGTACATGTACTGTTATCCTGTTTGGTTTTGTTTTCTATTTCAAGATTTTAGTTTTGTATTTCTTCAAATTTCTTCTACTTTCAAAAACTTAACATTATTTTTAACATAGCTCATAATAGATTTTTATACTTTGATGGTTAATTTTATGTGATTAGGCTATGGTCCCCATTTGTTTGATCACACACTAGTCTAGGTGCTTCTATGAAGTTATCTACATGTGACTAACATTTAAATCAACTGACCTTAAGTAAAGCAGATTATCCCCCAGAACGTGGGTGGGTCTCATCCAGTCAATTGAAGGCGTTAACAGCAAAATCTGAGGTTTCCTGAAAGAGAAGGATTCTACTTCAAGACTATAAATAGATATCCTGCCAGAATTTCCAGCCCACTGCCAGGCCTACGAATTTTTGACACAGGCTGCCTGAGTTTCCAGCCTGTCTTCTGACCTATGGATTTTGGACTTGCTATCCTTCACAATCACATGAGCCAATTTCTTAATCTCTCTCTCTCTCTCAATATATACATAACTGGTTTTCTTACTCTGGAGAAACTTGACAAAGACAAAAATCAATGTCTTTTTTTAAAAAAAAAAAAAAAACACAGGCAGTATGAGTTTGCAACTTCTGACTACTCTGATTTTACTATTAGAGTACTGCATTCAAACTATGGCTATCCGACACAAGAATAATAAAAACCAAAATCAAACCCATGGCCATAGAGTTGATTCTGATTCATAGTGACCCTATAGGACAGAGTAGAACTGCTCTATAGGGTTTCCAAGGCTATAAATCTTTACAGAAGCAGACTGTCACATCTTTCTTCCATGGAGCGGCTGGTGGGTTTGAACCTCTGACCTTTTGGCTAGTAGCAAGCGCTTAACTACTTGGCCACCAGGGCTCCTTCCCAGAATAATAAAAAGGCAGTACAAAAAGAAATGGAGGTATATAAGAATATAGAAATATTAAAAAACTTAAAAGAGGAATAATATTTCTAGTTGCAATTGTGGTAGAAAAATTATTTTGAAAGTTAAGAAGGGTAACAAAAATTTTAGTATGAGTTATGTTTTGTTTCTATTTTAAAATCTCCATGATTTAGTATGTTTAAATATCATGCAACTATTGTCTTCTTTTCTAAACTTAATTTTTTTTGTCAATTAAACTGCTACACCTTCAAAATCCATGACATACATTTAAAAGTAGGCATAAAATAACAAGCAGAGAACGCGTTTTATGACTGTGGTTACCAGTGAAAAGCCTCACAGAGGAATTCAGGAAGTTCCCAAAGAGATATGGTTCTATGGATTGATGTGGTAGCATCTTTCATTGTGTCTAAGACAGAACAATTTTCTCCTACTTGATCAAGAAGGAAATATGTAAATCATAGTCAGGAAATGATTTTGAAATGATGGAGCAGGGAATGCGATAGTGCTCAGAAAGAAATCTAATCATTTTTATGGTGGAAGATGATTGATTTAGAGAGAAAGACAAAGTTTGTTAATAGATGAATATGAAAAAACAAACAAACCTCAAAATGAGGCTTGGCCCAAGTATTCAAGAGTAAAGAAGAAGAATTGTAACAGGATCCTTGATAGAAGAACGACTCTTAAGCTTTTTTTTTTTTTTTTCTGTGCAATGCCTCAGAGTGTTATGTAGATTGCCTAAATCCAATGTGAATAAAAAAGTTCATTAGCAATTTAACATTATTTTATGATATATAGATTTAAAGTGTATCATACACACACACATACATATACAGAAATACATGCACAATGCCAACTTTTCTCAGTAATGACAAGCAAAAAGTATTAGAAATATGGCTTGGGTACAACATAGGAATATTTTAGGGAGAGAGAGATATGCCAAGGCAACATTTCTAAATTATGTAACCTAATGGATGTAGGTGGCCTCCAGTTATTATTATGAATTATTACTTTCTATTAGAAAATATTTTAGCCAAACTAAATCCAAATGCCTCTGTTTATCACTATCATTTGAAGATTATCAAGATCACTTTGTAGAATACGCTCTACTTAACGGTGGTATTTTAGCTCGTGTATTGTGAATTTGTCTCATCCATTAAACTACATTTACAAAACTGAACTTATGTGTAACTCAGTGGCAAACTTTAAAATTTCAGAGTGTTTTCTAATCTTATGAGCTATATAAGTGAAATTCTTTAAATACTCTGAGTTTAGTTTCCTATTCTAGAAAATGACCACCTTCCTCACAGGAATTTTCTCAGGCTCAGATATGTTAGTTATATGCAAATGTTTTGTTAACTTTAAAGCAGCATAAAAATATTCATTTGGTAATGTTATAATTAACATACTGCAAAGACAATCTACATTTTTGTATCAACCTTCTGTTCAACATGACTGACATCCATTCAAAACAAGTATTTTTTTTCTCATATAGTCAAAACAGTCTTCTGAGTATATTCAAAATCTGCATACGATATTTAAAATATCCTACTTGTAAAGATTCACCATTTATCTCTTGTATGTTATTTCTTATCTTTATAAGGCAAAAATGACACAAAGCTCCTAACCAGGTATGATGTGGCCTTCGAGTGAGTCCCAAACTGGTTACAGAGATCCATGAGATATCAAGGTTTGTAAATTTTTATCGTAATGAACATTTTAAACCATTTTAACAACCATTCAAAATTTTGTAACAATTGTAATAATATTTGGGCAATATTTGCATGGCTCCTTCTGTAAAATGTCTACAGTGAATAATCTTTATCTAGGCATAAAATAATTAATGGATAGTACCAGTAGCCAGGTGCAAGTTCTATGCTGAGGCTGGATCTCATGGCACCTCAAATTGACCTTCTCCTTGAAACACCTAATATGTGATTATTACTTTTGTTATAATTTAGATAACAAAGCTCTTTATTCTTCTTGCATGTGGAAAAGGTCTAGTGCTTCTTTTGACTTAAAGTGTTATTTTTCACATGATATCTTTGTAACAAATGTATGTGTGACTGATATCTTTATTAATAGTATTGGTAATAGTATTCAGTATAAGATGTTTCTATACAAAATATAATTGATTATGTTGTTACAATGGTTAATTGTTTGGCTGCTAAGCATACTGTTGGCAGTTAGAATCCACCCAGCAGCTCCATAGGAGAAAGACCTGGCGATCTGCTTCCACAGAGATTACCACTTAGAAGACCGTAGGGGGCAGTTCTACTGTGTCACATGGGGTCACTATGAGTCAAAAATGGACTCAACAGTACCTAAGAACAATTAAAAATTACTCAAATTCTCATTCCTGATGGAATTATGTTATGAAATATTGCTTTTTTTTGAAAATACAAAATAATGCTTATTTAAAAATAAACAATAAATAAAAATGATTCAATTTAAGCATTCAAAAAAGGGCCTTTATAATCCAGGAAATTATTTTTTCAATAATTTTAGATATGTATGAATTAGATATTCTCATGTATAAATACATATTTATGAGATTAAAAACAATTTTACTCATTGAATTAAACGAAAATTAATATAAAATATTTTCCATTCTCTTTACCACTTATTCAATTTAATAATTCAGCCATTTGTTTTAATACACTCTTGGGTTTTCAGAAAACATCTCAGTATTGTTTTTCGAATAAATTATTTTTATTTTATATCCCCTTAAACAGACCTATATTTCCCTCAAACTTACAAGACAAAATAAAGCGTTATTAAAAAAAAAAAGTTTAAGAGACTAATTGACCACTATAAATGAGTATTAGCTCAAATTTAATTGATATTCCCTAATATTTTTTTCCTTCCTTAGCCTGTCTTTTTTACAAGAAAAATATATCAAATAAAGTGATACTGCCAACCAGAACTACAGCACCTGATGAAAAAGTAAAGTCATCTTATACAACACACGTACACACACACACAAAGTTGAACTCATTTTAGTTTCTCTAAGCATAAATTAAGAAACAGTATGCTTACGTAAGATTAGTTGCAGCATTTTCAGTTTAAGCTTAAGAAGCTGTTTATAAAATACAGCAATCAACAGCTAAATCCAAAATCTCACACAACTGCAAAATTGCTTATTTCACTAGCCTACATGCAATTTTCAAGGCTACATTTCACACCAAATTCAGCAAAGAATAAAACATTTATTGTTGAAACAAACTCTTATTACATGAATTGACAACCTATCAGATGACATAAAAATAACACAAATCCAGATGATTATTACATTTCAGAAGTTTCCACCACATATTGTTAAATCTACCAGTGTTAGATCCTATGCTTAGTTAATAGCACTGATAGAATCCCTGAAGAGAAATACTTTAAAGAAATGTATTTGTACTGCAAAAAATATGCCAAAACAAACTCCAAGTGGTAAATGAATTGTTTAAAACAAGTATGATATTAAGAAAACTTGCTTACGTGTCTGCAATGATGGTGGTACTACAATAAGAGATGCAAGACAAATCTACGTTTTCACTCAGAAAACACTAAGAATAAATAAAACACAGAAAAGCACCCGTAAGTAAATATCATATAAGTCTGAATTATATACATTATCATACTGATGCATACAATTAAAGATGCTAGACTACTGCATTTTCAGCTTTGATATAACAAAATGGGATCAGTATAAACACTCTGTTTTATACAGCATGTTGGTTGTCCACAGGAAGGATGTTATCACAAGCTTATGAGCTCAACAATCTTGAGAATAACTTCTACTTAACCGATATGTTGAAGGATAATTATTACCTTCAAAAATAGATTACTAAGTAGCATTTTTGAGTACCTGAATTAACTTAATAGGAAATTACTAGAACCATGAACATAGATTAATGCATGCTGATGAAGTATATGGATTCAAGGGGGGGGGTAGTACTCTGAAGAAGTGAGCTTGACATTAAAAACAAAGAAAGAAAGAAAGAAACAACTAAAACAACAAATGTGTATGCTTGAGGGAAACCGTCATTACTTTTAAATAACTGATATGCAGTCTAATTGGATTTGAAATCCATTTACATTTTTACAATATCAACATAATTATTTACTTTTATAACTACTTAAAGAAAATGTGATGAATTATGTAATCAGGCTTCTTACAGATGCCCCCTTATCCCATTTATTTTAGCTCAATTTTCTATGCAAATATATTTTTCATGGGGGTGATGCTGTGAAAACTTTGGAAAATGCTGAAGTAGTGTATATCGTTCTTCCATTGTTAGGTATAAGAATTAGATCTGGGATACAAAGTTGATGAGCTCTTCAGAAGGCACCTCAAAGCACTTATGGAGAATATCATAGAATGAAATGGGAATCAATTAGAAAAGCAAAAAGCAACAACAATGGCAGAAAAAAACAACTTTGTTTTCTCTCAAACCAAGTGATCAAGTGAATATCCTGACTTACAGAAAACTATAATGAAGAAGGAGTCCTGTAAATGTAGTGGAGTTTGAATTCATAGATTTTGAAATTTAAATTAAAAAAAAAAAGTTCTTTAAAAGTTACATACACATGATATAGTAAATTTCTTCTAAATAGCTTCAACTAAAGTGATTAGGAGAATGAAAGATGTTGCTATTAATAATTTTACCAGGAGGGCAGGAATAAACTGAGATTCTCCTGAGCCAAAAAAGAACTAAGGTCACTGGAGTATGGATCACAATAACAGTGAATTTACATCTTGCCTTACAAGGCTACTGTATCACAATGTCAAGGTGCACCCATCACATGTTATGCTGTGCTCCAAACTGTTGATGTTGTTGGTAGGTGCCTTCAAGTCAGTTTTGACTCATAGTGACCCCGTGTGCAACAGAACGAGACACTGCCCAGTCCTGTGCCATCCTCACAATCATTGCTGTGTTTGACTCCATTGTTTCAGCAACACTGTTAATCCATCTGGTCAAGGGTCTTCCTCTTTTTTGATAAACTTCTACCTTTCCAAGCATGACGTCCTTTTCCAGGGACTGGTCCCCCCTGATAACCTGTCCGATGCACAGAAGACAAAGTCTCCCTATCCTCACTTCCAAGGAGAACTCTGGCTGTACTTCTTCCAAGGCAGACTTGTTCTTTCTTCTGGCAGCCCATGGTATATTCAGTACTCTTCGCCAAAACCACAACTCAAAGGCATCAATTCTTCTTCAGTCTTCCTTATTCATTGTCCAGTTTTTGCATGCATATGAAGTGATTGGTTCAGGTGCACCTTAGACCTCAAACTGACAGTTTTGCTTTCTAACACTTTAAAGAGGTCTTTTGCAGCAGATTTGCCCAGTGCCATATGTCCTTTGATTTCCTGACTGCCGCTTCCATGGGTGTTGATTGTGGATCCAAGAAAAATGAAATCCTTGACAACTTCAGTCTTTTCTCCATTTATCATGAAGTTGCTTGTTGGTCTAGCTGTGAAGATTTCTGTTTTCTTTATGTGCAGATGTAATCTATACTGAAGGCTGTAGTCTTTTATCTTCATCAGTAAGTGCTTCAAGGCCTCTTTGCTTTCAGCAAACAAGGCTGTGTCTTCTGCATATTGCAGGCTGTCAATGAGTCTTCCACAAATTTTGATGTCTCATTCTTCTTCATATAGTCCAGCTTCTTAGATTATTTGCTCAGCATAAAGACTGAGTAAGTATGGTGAAAGGATACAACCCTGACGCATACCTTCTCTGATTTTAAACCACACAGTATCCCTTTGTTCTGTTCGAATTACTGCCTCTTGGTCTACATACAGGTTCTGCATGAGTACAATTAAGTGTTCTGGAATTCCCATTCTTTGCAATGTTATCCATAATTTGTTATGATCCCCACACTTGAATGCCTTGCATAGTCAAAAAAACACAGGTAAACATCTTTCTGGTATTCTCTGCTTTCAGGCAGGATCCATCTGACATCAGCAATGATATCCCCTATTCTACGTCCTCTTCTGAATTTGGATTGAATTTCTGGTAGTTCCCTGTAAATGTACTGCTGCAACTTTTTTTTAATTACCTTCAGCAGAATTTTACTTACAAGTGATATTAATATTGTTTGATAAATTCCACATTCTGTTGTATCACTTTTCTTTGGAACGGGCACAAATATGGATCTCTTCCAGTTGGTTGGCCAAGTAGTTGTCTTTCACATTTCTTGGCATAGATGAGTGAGCACCTCCAGCACTGTATACGTTTGTTGAAACATCTCAGTTGGTATTCTGTCAATTCTTGGAGACTTGTTTTGTGCCAATGCCTTTAGTGCACCATGGAATTCTTCAATACTATCAGTTCTTGATCGTATGCTACCTCTTGAAATGGTTGAACATAGACCAATTCTTTTTAGTACAGTGACTCTGTGTATTCTTCCCTCTTCTTCTGATGCTTCCTGAGTCGTTCAATATTTTGCCCATAGAATCCTTCAAAATTGCAACTCTAGGCTTGAATTTTTTCTTTAGTTCTTTCAGCTTGAGAAATGTGGAGCATGTTCTTCCCTTTTGTTTTCTATATGCAGGTCTTTGCACATTTCATTATAATACTTTACTGTGTCTTCTTGAGCCACCTTCGAAATCTCGTGTTCAGCTCTTTTACTTAATCATTTCTTCCATTCATTTTAGCTACTCTATGTTAAAGAGCAGGTTTCAGAGTCTCCTCTGAAATTCCTTTTGGTCTTTTCTTCCTTTCCTGTCTTTTTAATGATCTCTTGCTTTCTTCATGTATGATGTCCTTGATGTCATCCCATCACCCAATCTTTGATCATTAGTGTTTAATGCATTAAATCTATTCTTGAGATGGTCTCCAAGTTCAGGTTGGATACACTCAAGGTTGTATTTTGGTTCTCATGGACTTTTTTTTAACTTTCTTCAGCTTCAATTTAAACTTCCATATGAGCAACTGATGGTCTGTTCTGCAGTCAGCCGCTGGCTTTCTTCTGACTGATGATATTGGGCTTTTCCATGTCTTTTTTCACAGATGTAGTCCTTTTGATTCCTGTTTTCCATCTGATGAGGTCGATGTACATAGTCGCAGTTTAAGTTGTTGTAAAAAGTTATTTGCAATGAAGAAGTCGTTGGTCTTGCAAAATTCTATCATGCAATCTCCAGCGTTGTTTCTATCACCAAGCCCATATTTTCCAACTGTCAATCCTTCTCTGTTTCCAACTTTCACATTCTAATCACCAGTAATTAACAATGCATGCTGATCACTGTTTGATCAGATAGCAGAAGGTGGTAAAAATCTTCAATTTCCTCATCTTTGGCATTAGTGGTTGGTACATAAATTTGAATAATAGTATTAACTGGTCTTCCTTATAGGTGTATGGATATTATCATTGGCAGCATTGTACTTCGAGACAATATTGAAATGTTCTTTTTGACTATGAATATAGCACCATTCCTCTTCAATTTGTCATTCCCACATAGAAGGCCCTATGATTGTCTGATTTAAAATGGCCAGTACCAATCCATTTCAGCTCACTGATGCCTAGGATATCAATCTTTATGCATTCCATTTCATTTTTGTTGACTTCCAATTTTTGTAGATTCATACATCGTACATTCTACATTGTGATTTTTAATGAATGCCTTCAGTTGTTTCTTCTCATTTTGAGTTGTGCCGCATCAGCAAATAAAGTTCCTGAAAGGTTGACTCCATCCACATCATTAAGGTGGACTCTACTTTGAGGAGGCAGCTCTTCTCCATTCATATTTTGAGTGCCTTCCAACCTAAGAAGTTCATCTTCTGGCATAATATAAATGTTCTACTGCTATTCATAAGGTTTTCACCGGGCAATTTTTTCAGAAGTAGAACACCCAGTCATTCTTCCTAGTCTGTTTTAGCCTGGACTCTCCGTTGAAAGCTATCCATCATCGGTGACTCTGTTGGTATTTGAAACACTGGTGGACTATCTTCCAGCTTACGGCAATTCCCAATCCACCACAGTACAAAAAACTTAACAGACGCATGGTGGGCTCCAGACTGTACTGATCATAAAACAAGTTAACATAAATTGGACCACTTAGAATTATGAAAGGTAGTGGATCTATCCTTACTCTAATCCAGTCACACTTCTGAGAGCTTTATTTTAGAGTTTTAAGAATTCATTCATTCTCAAGACAATGCAGAGGCAGGTGCTTATTATCCCCATTTTACAAATGAGAGAACAAAGATAGAGAGACTGGATAACCTACATACAATAATATTGACAAACAAGTGGTTAGTGGTAGAGCTGGGATTTGAACCTTGGCAATCTGGCCCTCAGTAATTACACTATATTGCCTCCCTATTAATATTTTTCTGCAATATATTTTCTTCTGAAATTTTATTGTTAATCTTCTGGACTTCTCTGATTGCTGTCTCTCTATGGATTCTTGCAGCCTGTTAAATTTGTCATTATGCTCGTCTCTAATCTTTTTAATATCTTCTATTGTGTGTTCTGCATTTTATTTCCTTCCTAATTTCTTGAAGAGTTCTGTATATTAATCTTTTGTATTCTGCCTCTGGTAATTCCAATAAATTTTCCTCCTCTGGAAAATTTCTAGATTCTTTATTTTGGGAGCTTGCTGAAGCCATCATGGATTGCCTCTTTATGTGATTTGATATTGACTGTTGTCTCCAAGCCATCAATAAGTTATTATATTTATTTATTTTGTTTGCTTACTGTGTCCTAGCTTCTTGTTTTGTTTTGATATGCCCAAATACGCTGCTTGTATGAGCTAGTTTGATTATTGGCACCTTTGAAGCTCTAATGTCCTGTTACCGGGTGGTTAGATCTGTTACTAGGTATGTGAGCTCAGGAGTCCGCCCACTCCTCCTGCATAGATTCAGCTCAGGTGCCCAGGTAGATAGCCCCCAAGTGTGTGCTGGAGGCTCTCACAGTCCTAGCCAGGCATGGGTGATTGGTGTAGGTACAGGCATCTGGCTGCAGCAGGGGGACACACTCTGAGCAAGGCAAGGGGCTGACAGCTGCCCCCGAGTGTCCAGGAGGAAGGCGTGTCCCTGTTCCCTAGAGTGTGTAGGTGGGTCGGTTTTGCAGCTGGACTATGAGCACCTAATGCTGATGGCTGTAAGGACCAGGGGGGCACCTCTTATACATGGGCCCCTATGGCAGGTAGCTAGGTGCCGTGGATGGAGCCACCAGTCCTCAGGCCCCTGATGTGGGTAGGTGAAGACCCTGCTTAATGGGCAGAGCATTGTCAAATTTCAAGAACCTGCCACTTCACAGCTGAAACAGCTGAAGTTAGAGTTCCAGTATATATGCTGTTGTACTGTAGTAATGAGGGCCTACGCTGTTGAGATGGGCCCATACAAGTCTATGCAGGGAGAAAGGCTCTCAATGTCCATGGATCCCTTACATCTGTGCCTAGGCAAAGGAGCTATGCCTACCGTTGGTTCCTGGCTTAGGGGAGCCGGCAGTTTTTTTCCTGTTTGTTAATTTGTTCACTCTCCAAGGCAGCGAGAATGGCTCCGTGTGTGTGATGGGTCCTACTTCTGGCCCAGGGGACTCAGCAATTGCTGAAGCCCTCTGGGACCCAGTGCAGAGTAGGGGGTGGGGAGGGAAATGGGAGAGAGGTTTTTCCCTAAGGGAGGTGTTTTTGATCCATGTGGTAGGCTGTACACAATTACTTATCTTTCACCGCATCGAGGGCTGCTTCTCACTGGTTCTTGTGGCTGTGTAGACTCTCTGGCACTGGTTCTCTCCTGATGTGGAAAATGCGCCCTCGAGCATGGCTGCTTGCCTGCCTCACTGCTCACCCATGAGCTGCTCAGGCCTGAAGGGCTCAGGCTCTCGCCGAGTCAGGTCTGGCAACTCCTTGCTGCTTCCAAACCATCTCTCCGTCCCCCTGCCACTCTGTCTGGTTCCTCAACTCTGCCTTTGATGTTCAGAGCCCCCAGATTCCCATATATAATCAAATCACTTGTTTTTTCGGGTTTTTGTTGTAAGAGCGTCCACCGGAAGTGTCTGACTACTCTGCCGTCTTGGCCCCACCAGCAATATATTTTCTTTAGCAATGAGTACAATGACCTCAGCATATAAAACTTTGGAGTGTATAATGCTTCCTTAGAATTTATTCCTTTTGAATAATTTCCATTACATTAACAGGAAATATGTACACAAAATCTACATGTGAGCTGGGAGCACTTCACAAAGTCTAGGTTGAAGTGATAGCCTTGTAAGTCAAAGCTCCACCTCCGACAATTTCTTTTGAATTTCAAAGCAAAAAGAACAAATCACATCACATATATTTTTCTTAGAAGTGTATTCTTATATTTATTATTCATGCTTCTATATTTCCAGGTTCAACAGAGATGGAAAGGGGTACCCATGTAAAAAGAGTCAGACTTTCCCTCCTCTTACATAGTCACTTGGCTGACAAAACTTTGAACTAGTATCACTCTCCACATAATCTAAATGTGCTCACAATAAAGAATTTCCTTGAAAAACTAATTCTAAATCAATCTTAGTTTATAAATCCGGCCACATGTGAAATACTAGGTTTGGCTAGTATTCCTGAGCTCAAAATGTTTACAACTCATATTCCATATAATTCTCAGCCCCATATGTAAATATGCCAATTACCCAAGAGAAAAGTGTTTGCACAATCAAAAGAAGTATACACTGCCTGGGAGGGAGGTGTTATGCAGAAAATAGAAATTCATAAAATAATAGTGAGTAAGCAATTGAAAAATGGAAGCCAATGAACGTGATAAACAGAAAAAAAATAATAGGATGACTCATCCCATTCTTACATAGCTTCTTATTCCACAGTGTATTATCACTAATGCAAAACTGATCCCAAAATTGTTAACATGGAGAGTGTTAACAATGTGGGACATTCTTATGAAAAGTGCCCACTTCCTAAATCATTGTCATATTATTAAGGCTTCAAGCTTAAATACTGAAAATTTATCTACTAGACAGTTCCTCTGAGTAAGAAATGTTGATAATTTAGAGAGCTTTCGGGGATCATTCAATTGTTTTTAACGCATTACTGATTCCATCTGTATACTTTCTTCTTTATATAAATCAAATCAAATAATGGAAAAATAAATGTATCTATTTATCCATGATGATATAGTGTGAAAATGACTAGACAAATTTTCACTAACTCTGAATATATTTAGGATGGTCTGGCTTAGGACATAGATTAGGTAGAATACCAGAAAATCACTTTGGGTTCCTGGGGAAATTTCCATGTGGCATTCTGAGTAATTAGCAGTCATATTAATGAGTGTTTGTGGCAATCCAGAGGCCTTGGGAGCATGTTAAAGAAATACGCCATCATTAGTCTAAGCAACCTTTAGGGAGATACAAATAAGAAAGGCCCATAAGATTGCTTAGTAGGGGAAACTTGGCATAGTATTCATTGTGTTGATATATAGTTGTAACAACAGCTTTTCCAAATATGCATATAGAATTGACCATCATAAAGATTACTGCTTGGAATTACAGGCAGCCATTTTGAAGTCAATTTGATCCTCATTCAACAACATTGTGTAGTGGCTCCAAGTTGTGTGGTACAATGATGGTTAAAGCCTTCCTAGCACTTCTAAGGGAGCCACCCAGCCTGTCCATAAAGCATTGTTGGAAGGCAGTATTGCTTCCAGTGCAGCACAAGTACATGACCTCTTCTGGAAACTGTCCAAAAAGCACAAGCCCCACTGACAGTAACATATATGGAATCTACCAGACCCTTCCGCATAAACAGGGTTTTTATATCATTCTTCAAAAATGTATTACCATTTTTGAAAAGTAAAATGCCCATTATAAAATTTTAGAAAATTCAAACACAAAACAGAAATTAGAAAGAATGTTGAAAGTCATGTTCCACGCATATAGGCAAGAAATTCAGTATTAGCTCTTTCTCTCCAAGAGAAATGGAGTAATAGGGCCCAACTACATTTTATCAGTGTTTTCTTTAAGTCTTTATTTTATTGGCATTAATTTTTATGGATTTTTAACATTTACAATTGTAACCGTAACACATAAGTCTGAGTAACAAACGTCATAATGAGGTACATGTTTTACTGTATTTATTCTATATACTAAATATAGCAAATGACCTATTGATTTTAATATTTAAAGAAAAATATAAATCCAAATATTTAAATCTGAGTGACCTTCTACTTCACATTAGCCTAAAATTAAAAGAAAATGCTACTAACTATGAAACAAAAAATCAGGTCTGATATACAAGCTAAATTAAAAAAAAAAATCAAGGAAAGTCAAAGTTCTTGTTGTTTTAATCCCACTACAATCTATACAAGTGTGGTATCTTATAGTGTTCTCCAGATAATTATCAATTTAAAAAAAATGTTAGTATCAGGAATATTATTTTTTTTACTAGGGTCTATTAATGTAAATTATATCTTAACTACCCTAATTAATTAGCAAATTCTAATTAATTAGGTCTTAATTGAAATATTCTGACTAATGTTTTGAAAGCATACAATGAATAATTTTAGGTGAACTTTTGCCAAGTTACATTTCTAAGTTAGGTAACTTGGCATATATTTCCAATGATTTTACTGTGGTTACTAAACATTGATTGCAAACAAGCCAAACTTTCATTACTCCTGTATTTCCAGCTCCTTCTTTTAGACAAATTACTTTGTTCCATTTTTGAATATTCTATTGTATCTCAGGATAGTTATATATCACCCCTGTAAGTTTCCAGCTTTGAAGATTAACATTCCATGTGACAAGCTAACACATGGGGCCTCACTTCTGAATCCATCATTTCACTCAAACTCTCTATGGCCTGTATTGTGAGAGAAACAAAATTGCATCTGAAGTCTACTATAACATATTCGAGAGAGACCGAGGTGGAGGAGAAACACATTTATCATCAGTATTTTTCTGCCTGCGAGATGAGAAAGAATCAAAAGCATGCCCATTGCAATAACAGTATATGTTGGTTAAGGTAAAGCCTGTACTCACAATAAAGATCCATTAAATACTTTCTATTTTTTAACCTAGGAAAAGTAAGACAGAGGTAGGTGTTGTATGGTTTGGGGGAGATGTCTGACAACAATAAAACTCTCCACAGAAAATATGAGAAAATAAGGGTGCCAGTGTCAATCTGAATATTAATTAGTAGTTTGATTTCTTATATTTTAGATAAAATTAAATATATATAGAATTATTTCATAATGCTTCCTAAGGGATTATCATACGCACCCCCAGGGTTGTTGCAAACGGTTATGCGCTGGGCAGTTTGAACCCACCCAGAGGCACCTCGGACGCCAGGCCTGGTGATTTGCTTCCAAAAGGTCACAGCTTGAAAATCTTATGGAGCATATTTCTACTCTGACACACATGGGGTAGCCATGAGTTGGAATAACAACAATTAATAAAATTACATAAAAGAAGCAGTTATTTTTCAGACACTAGCAGATTCTTACATCTAGCTACTGGACTAGGTATATTTTATTCAATTTGGCAGTGTAAACCAGATTGACTGACAACAAGAGAATATGAGGGAAAATCTTTTATTTGTAATACAGGTGAATAAATCTAAGTGTCAGGATAATTCTGTGAGTTCCAGATAGCTTTGTTTTGTCTTCAAAAGCCAGGTGCATCCCTGATTTGAATCTGTCATGCTTCAATGTACATGGCAGTCAACATGCAGTGGGAAGGATAATATACTGGAGCTGGGCTTAGGTTCTGGCCCTGGCTTGTAATTCCTTCATGACTCATTCATTTATTCAACAAAAACACCAGCCTAGGCGCTGGGATACAGCAATGAACACAACACACAAATGATCTGACATTACAAGGCATTGAGCAAATCGCTTGGTCCTATTTTCCCCATGTTTCTCTATTAAACTCTGTAGAGTTTCAGTGGCTGTTCTTTGTATTTATAGTGCCTGACATATAGTGATTAATTGGAATATATTTATTCAATGACTGAAATAATACAATGAAGTGGAGAAGTTAGATGATCATTAGCATCCTTTTCAACACAAATATTCTATAATAATAAATACTTGTTCACAAGTAAATACTTCTTCATGATAAACTCAAAGTTTATTGCCTTACTGTTGCTAGGGGAGTAACATCATACATATATATATATAAACACATTATAAAAGTAAAGAGAGTTTTAAGGGATAATATACCTCCTCACTAGAAATATTGATAAAAATTGAATTTACTGAACACCAAAACTCTATAAAAGTGTTATATTTTAGTAGAGAATTCACTAAAGAACCTGCTTCATCTTAAGATATTATTAACAAATACATATAGCCAAAAAGAGAAAAATTACAGACGTCATGTTAAAATCACCCATTGCTGCCAAGCTGATTTCGACTCACAGCAACCTGCTGGTGCAGTGGTTAAAAGCTTGGCTGCTAACCAAAAGGCTGGCAGTTCAAGTGCACCAGCTGCCTCTTGGAAACCCGATGGGGCAGTTCTACTCTGTACTACAGGGTCGCTATGAGTCAGAATCAACTTGATGGCAACGGCTTTGGTTTTTGTTCTCATGTTAGAATAATCCATCGTAAAATCAAGGAATTTTTTATTCGATTTCCTTGGGAGAATTTTTATCCAGACTGAGTAAAGCTCTGTGGAAATCCAAATTGCTTTTCAAAATTAAAATTTTCAAATACAGATCTAGGGAAATACAATCCAATATTTATTCTGTTTTCAAACTAAAACCTTGGCTTTTTTTTTTGTTTAGACATTTCAGTTGGATAGTCCCAAGTGAGTTAAAATAGAAGATGGATATAAGAAAGCACTGTAAATTTCATCATTCCATAGCTAAATTTACGAAAAACATACAGGTTACTTACATTAACTCAGTATCAATTCACTTATTTGACATTTTTTTAGATGAGCTTTAGGACCCATGTAACTGTATAAAAATAACCACCATTCCCTTTGGTGTCCTGAGTGGCCTCACACAGAGATCAGAAGGCAGTTACCTGTGATGGCAGGCTAATCATGATACAAAGAGTAAAACTTCATGCAAACAACACAATTTTTCCTCTCAACATAGATAATAAAACATATTTAAAGTAAGTAGGCTCTTTTGGAAGGGAACCCTGGTGGCACAGTGGTTAAGCTCTGGGCTGCTAACTGAAATGTCAGTCATGTGAACCCACCAGCTCTGCGGGAGAAAGATTGTGACAGTCAGCTTCCTTAAGGATTATAGCCTTGGAAAGCCTATGGGTCAGTTCTACTCTGTCATACCGGGTC
>NW_004443942.1:15887132-15901990 GCF_000243295.1 Trichechus manatus latirostris
GTGTATACATACACGCACACATATACACATATATATATGTCTATTTCACTTGTCCTTTGGGAACACATTTATATACATAAGTATACCTCTTTTCAAACAAATATACGTATATGTTGTTCACCTGTCCAGCCTGCTTTCTGGGCTTTCAAAGGCAATGCCATTGGAATTGATTTTAGAAGTGAAAAGCACTATAATACCATTGTACCAATTTGAAGCAAAAATTTATATGTTCACTAATTGCTTTACTTCCAGGTATTGTTATTTTCATAACTGTCATTCCACTCTGTGGAACCTAAGCTGTTATTATTGTTTTTAATGTAGAAAGTGTGTTTATTTATCTTGATATCACCTATAACAGTCATTCCCAAACCTCATAAAAGAACAGAATCAACTTGAGTTTAGTTAAAAAAAAAAAAAAAAGGATTCCTTGACTACACTCAGATATTCTGATTCTATGAGTATGAAGTGATCCAGAATCTCTGTTTCAAACAAGTACCCAGGTTATTCTGACAGAGCCAGTTTGTATCCTAGCATTAGATACATAGTTAGATAGATAGACAGACAGATAGACAGAGAGAGATAGGTAGATAGATAGATAGACAGACAGACAGATAGATATAGATAGGTAGATATGCATGGATAGATACAGGTAATAAAAACCTACTTTATATTTCTGATTCAATCAATCTTTATCTCTTGCAGTGAAATGACATCAGAGAAGTAGGAAATTCACAATAGAGGAAAATTGTGCCTTCATATACCCCAGAGGAAATATTTTTTATTTAAAGGGCTTCAGGTAAAATTTTCCTGTCTATCAGGTATAAAAATTTACTAACCTTACGAAGCATAGCTAATGGCAAATTTTCAGCCTTCCTTCCTTTTCTGTGACTGGATCAAAATCAATATTTATCTAATAGACCTACCCATAAAATTGAATCATATAATGCTACAACAGCTTTGTTTTCCTCAATATTCACTTTGTAGTCATTTCTGAAGAAATAAAGATCTTATAAGTTTAGAATTGCTTGTAGCAAACAAAATAATTATAATCACAATATTATTTAAATATATAACAATACATATTAAGCTGTAGTTTAAAAACAGAAATGTCAGGTAGAAGAATATAGGAATAGAACAAATGAGTTTTATTCTCTCAGCTCATATTTTAACACCTTAGTAAAACATGGATCTGATATTTAAAATTTGTCAAATACATTTTTTTTACAAATGTACCTAAAGCATGAGAAGACATTATTGATATTTTATTGAGTGTTTTTATTTCTTCATAAGTCTTTTTAAGTACTGTAAGTATTCATTCCGATTCTCTGTGTTTTCTGAGGTCTAAAGACACAAGAGTTAGAAGTAGTCTTTGCCTTAGATTCTTCACAAACAAGGCTCTCAGAGAGAGGTGAAAGGCCCAGCAACCTTGCCTCTACCAGTGAGGCTGCATAGCAACCAACACCCATCCACCACAGTAGAGCTGTCTGAATGCATCAGTTGTAGGAGCAACTAGACCTCAGATCAATTACTAAGACAGAAAATGGAGACAAAAAATAAAATGTTAGTGAAGTGCCCCATGGAGTAAAGTAGTATTCAGATATTAAAAGGAAAAAAACTACTGTAAAATACCTCTTACTATTTTTTTCTTGCAGAAACATTTGTACACAAAGACTATAAAGAGAAACTTTTTATCATTACAAAACTTACAAAAATTGTTGGACTAAAAGCAAGAATCTGTGGTCTCTTTAAACTGCCTCTTGACGAACCTGAGGTGACAAAGAAAATTTTTGTTTCTTTTTAAACACAGCCTTTGTGTATTACAGGAGTTTTGGGGAAATTATTTCTCTAATCTTTAATGTACGGTTTTAATTGATGCTTATATCTCCAGGGAGAAATTATTCAGTTTGTGGATTATACAGCCATTTGATTCCTTTCCTTTTTAAGGTTTTTAACTTCTCACTGAAGCTATTAACCAAGAGACAAGGCAGATGAAATGAAAGTAACATGAAAACCAATTAAGACCAAGTCTGTATAAAGACTTTATCTATAAAACAGTAATTTTGGAAGAGATGCTCTCCTGATTCTTTCCAACCATAGGGGGTAGGATGACAGTCATATTCTACTTGTCAGTTGGGAGAAAGGGAAGAGGGAAACAGAAAAACCTTTCAGATGCAGAGCTGGAGCTGAAAAATCAAAGGAAAGAGACTTCAAAGCAGGCTTGCCTGAACTATATAAAATGCACACAGAACTTTCTCTTTTTTTTTACTAGCATAGTTAGTAACTTAAAACTTATTATGATTTTTAAAAAAAAGAGGAGGGAGAGAGAATTCAAGTTTTACTTCAAAGCCTGCTAGGTTGCTTAGCCTCAGCAGGTGCCAGAGTTTAGGAGGTAAAGAGGATAAAGAAAACTGCTTTGCTACATAAATAATTAAAATACAATATGATAGCTGTTGAAAGAACATCTGTAAATCACAAAAGAAACAGCAAAGAGATTAAAGCCAATTTCTTGAGAGAAACAGAGAAATTTTCATGATGTAGATAATGCTGAGTTTGGGCCTTGGTATAAAAAGCAGACAGGCATTCCAGGGAGATAACACGACATGTGCATAAACACAGACCAGAGCAACAGCAGGTGAGAGAAAGGCAAGACAAGGGTTTTGTGAGAAGAAAAGGAAGTAAGTGATGAGGAATGAAGACAATGTGGTAGGTTGAATCCTGACTTTTTAAGACTATTTTGTTCCAGAATAATTAATTTGGTCTTAAACCTGTGAGAAATGTAAAGTAATAAAAAATAAAAAACTATCCTCTAACCAAGTGCTTTAGAAAGACCCCAGCTTTGTTGACAATGTTTAAATTGCATTGGGTCATAAAGAGTCATGAGTAAAAAATTAAAAAATAATAATAACGAAACAATACAAAACCTGCTAGCATATTTTGTGTGAATATTGTGTGCTAGGCACTTTGCAAGACACATTTTTGAAATTAATACTTACCCTAACACAGTGAAAACAGTGAAGCTCATTTTAACTGAGTTCCACTTAGGTGAATGGTCAGATTAAGCAATGTTCTGGAATATCTCTGTAAAGCTCACTTACAGACACTCGCTTCCTGGTGAATGTTTCTGGCTGGTAGGCCTTTCATCCTCTGGTAGCCATAGCATTGTGCTCATATAGTTCAAACTGCATGCTTATCAAATTTAATTTGCATTTGAGAGAGACCCATTTATGGCAGTTGTTGCTATTATTGTAATTACCTAACAAACAGTAACAGAACTGGTGAAACTAAGTGCAAAACACAGTTTTTTTTGGTAACTCATACATTATTTTTAGGAAATAAAAGCTAGACACTAAACAGTACATACTGTATGGTTTCATTTATATGAAGTTCAAGAACTGGCAAAACTAACCTGCAATAATAGAAGTCAGGACGGTGGTTATAGGTATTAAATTATAGGTTTAAGGGAAACTTTAGAAGTGAAACAATGTTCTATATCTTGAGCTAACAGTTACACAGTATATACATATGTAAAATATATCAAGCTGTACAAGTTTTGTGCATTTTATGGGAGTTACAGTTAAAAAGTAAGTCAAAATAAAAAAGTAAAATCCAAAAAAAATGATTTTTTTTCCTAAGAAAACTTTCTTGAATGCTTTGGACAGACTCAGTAAAGAAGAGATGCTTAAAAATTTGTCAAGTCAGCATAGAAGAGGCAATTTTAGAAGACTGGGAGAAAATCATAAAAATCTAGAAAAAAATCCTATTCATATTATTTCACAATATCTTTATTTCCCTTAGACAATTCATTATGTCTATAGCTTATGTAAAAATAACTATCAGAACATCGTTCAATAGAACCAAGTACAAAGCAAGTGCCTTTGATTGGCATTTTAACATACATTTATATGTTTTCAGTTAATATGTTTTAGCTTAGGTATGTATGTGATTTCAAACAATATTTCTCACTAACTTGATTTTTCTGTGAACTCACAAACTTTCTGCAGTGATTACATTAAAAAGAGAAAGTTTTCAGGGTACGTATTAGCATTACTCCATTGTACGGATGAGAAAAATCAGTCTTAAAACAACCTAATAGCACTGGCAGTAAGTGAGTCAGTTTGAAAGCCTAACTTCATAGCCTAAATTCTTAACATTTATGCTTTATTGCTTTTAATATTTAGCTACTAATAGTTGATACAAATGATGACATGGGCCTTATCTAGGGAAGTCAGCATGTGATGTGGGAATGAATTTCCATGCCAAATTCTACTTAAAGATCGAAAAGAATGGAAACTAAAACATTGTCATCAAATATGTCTTTAGGTGATAAATACAGCTTCATAAAAAGCACTGTTCTTAAAATAAGTTTATTAAGGTATTTATTTGCATAAAGAATCCATTTTTAAATTTAAAAGATGCAAATGTAAAACAACATACAGAACGAGTTTACCAAGATGATAAAATACATTCTAATTTAGAAAGTGCCTGTGCATCAGAGCAGGCTTTTTCAGTTTTTCATGACTACAGAGTATGAAAAAATTTCCAGCAGATGATGCATCATACCATCCTTGACCACAAGAGATGAAAGCAGAGTTCTAGGTAATTGAAAAAAATCAGTATAAAATTGTGTTAAGAAAAAAAAATAGTTTCTTTCTTTAAGCAGTAATATGGCAGGCAGCATTTGTAAAAGTGAGAAAACGTAGTCCAACTCTGCCTTCATCCTTACACAGTATACTTACTTAAAAAATCAGGGAGATTTTTTTCTTCTGGATATACTCTGTAAAATCTCTAAAATTATCCACAATCTATTATAATATTTATAAGGTGAAAAGGTAAAAATTAAAGTCTTCCCATGGTATCAATGAGCAATGGAGGGCTTTTCAAATAATTGTGTTCTCATTTAGAATGTCCCAGCCCTGGTGGCATAGTGGTTAAGAGCTCAGCTGCTAACCAAAAGGTTGGCAATATAAACCACAAGCTGCTCCTTGGAAACCCTATGGGGCAGTTCTACTTTGACCTATAGGGTCGCTATGAGTCAGAATCAACTTGACAGCAATGGGTATAATCATGCCTGGCACCTTGCTTTTTGCAAACACAATAACCTGATTAGTATAATATATAAGGATTCAATATAGTATTCTTTCAGAGCATCATAGGTAAGTATAGTTTAATGCTATCTGACTGACAGAGTGGGACAATAATATACTTCTTGGGGGAGGGTCATTCCATAGATCTTTTTCATTATTGAGGAGTTCTCTTACCTAGCTTGATTTATTCCCTTTACCTTCAACTAACAGCATGTGTCTTATGCTAGGTTATAGTTTCAGTTCTCTCTGTTTTGTAGTTTAATTCAGAATTTAATAGATATAGTTAAATGTTGCCTTTGTCAATTTCCCCTTGAATTCAGTCAGCCTCTAAGGGCCAGTGCCCCAAGTACAAAACACTTGGTAATTCTATCAATACAAGAGCTTTGGTCCCTTTAGTATTGGTAACTGTAATGAAAAAAGGAAAGATCTATAGCACTGGTTCTCAAACTTGAATATGCATCAGAATACCTGAAGAGCTTGTGAGTTAGTTTAGGTCCTCCAAAAACTCCATCATTTCACTTGTTTTCTTGGATCATTCTTGGCACCACCTGGGTTACTTAGGGTTCTCTGAGAAGTGCATGCCAAGACAGGATTAGAGGTACAACTGGTGCATTTGGGGAAATGCCTGGGCTGGATGAAGGGCAGGGAGTCAGAAAATGTGGGGAAAGCATTCAGACCAAGATGTAGGTCTGACTGCAATGAGGGAGAGGAGAGAGGAAGAAATTTTCAGTAGTGTCTCAGACTTCAGCACAATTCTGAGAATGTTTCAGTCAGTCTAAAGGAGAAGTTCTCAAGTCAAAGTTGCCCATTAAAAAATTCCTGCATCTTGCAGGAATGGATCCGCATTAGTATACCTGCTTTTCTCAGTCATTAGATAGGAGCTCTCTCTGCACAAGTGCGGGGTGGATCCAAAAGGGCAGCAGTTGAGACCATCAGTCAGTCATGTTCCCTCTAGCCAGAGATTTCAGCAGCCCATTTTTACGGCCAACACAACCTGGCAAAATACAAATTTCTGGGCTTCACCTACAGAGTTTCTAATTCAGTAGGTCTGGGCCAAAAATTCTGAATCTCTAAAAAGTTATATTTGCTACTGATCCAGGGACCACATAATGGGAACCCCTGGTCTATAAAAAAAATGGCACACTTTTCCCAATTTCCTCTTGTAATATCCTGGGATGGGGACTTAAAATGTGTGCTAAAATAAACTCTTTTGATACAAAAAGTTTTTGCAGAGTTTCACATCTGTAATATCTTGAATGGTTCAGTGAATGATATTTAGAAAAAAATGCATAAATGTTAGATGAAACTGCTTTAAAAGCACATCGTTCCTACTAAAGAAAACCCCTGGGACTTCTTTATTGCTTTGTCTTATTACCTTAGAAAAGAAATCCCAACATTTTTTGTTACATTTTAATAGTTAATGACCTGTATATTGAAACAATACATTGAAAATTCATAACATTTATAAAGGAATAAGGTTATAGGGGTGAGAGTATGGTTAGGAAACAGGGATTTATTCAATTCACAAAATCTACTAAAGAAGTAGACCCGGAATCCAATGCATTGTCTCCACAGCAGGTAAAAAGAACTGACTCAAAGATTCTCTTTACTAGGAAAACTCAAATTTCTCCTGGGTATTTTCTTATCTAAAACTAGTTTAAGGCAAGGATTATAGGAAGTGATTTGGATAGTAAGTTATCTACGACTTTGGCTAAGCAAATGATTTTCCTTAGCAACATGGGGGCCGGGAATATGCACCTAGCACCTGGGACTAGGGTAAGAAGTAAATGAGGCTGTAATCCAATGAAATCTATAACCTGGGAAGTAACACAGGTACTCAGTGCTACTTGATGGAGTACCAGGTCTCTCTTATGGTTGGAAATAAAGAATACATTACAGAAGTAGAGAAGTCTAGCTCCCAAAAGCAGTTAGGCATCCAATTATTAAGTTCAGTAGGGCAACTAATGTTGAGACCTGATCTGAGAACTAGAATGGTGAAGAAGGGATCAGTGTTCCAGTAAAGTGCATTCATTCTGGTTAATAGGCAAACGTGACATAAATAATCAGCATAGCTGATGGCAGAGAAGGAAAGTCACCTCACCTGTAGATATCAATTGACCTCTTAAAAGACTTCACTGGAAGTAAGAACATTAAGCAGAGACTGAGAACATCCTGCAATTAATAAGAGTCCTAAAACTAGAAGAGAATAATCTAGAAAGAAGAGAACAAGGCAAGAACACATTATATTCAAAAAAGAGCAACTCTTCCTTTAGTCACACAGTTTAGGAAACCCTACCAGTTATTTTAGTGAATGAGATTTCAATAGTGTCATGAAAACAAATTGCATAAATGGTACAGAGTTTGCACTATGAATGTGAGCATACCAGTCTCAGCTTTGGTTTTCTTCAGAAAGTTCTACATGAAAGACTTTTGTGTAATAGCTTTATTTCTATAAATTTATATTCTGGCTCATTTGTTTTAAAAAAAAATAGAGATAATTTTATAGACAGAGGCATGAACAAGTTCAATTCCCTAAACTCTTTTCATAAAGTTTCTAGAGCAAAAAATGGAAAAAAAAAATACGAGTTTTGCTTGTAAAATTTCATTTTAATGACATTAGATCTACCTGAGTGTGATACAGTATTTACATATATATATATATATATATATGAAGCCCTGGTGGCACAATGGTTAAAAACTTGGCTGCTAACCAAAAGGTCGGCAGTTTGAATTCACCATCTGCTCCTTGGAAACCCTATGGGGCAATTCTACTTTTCTAAAGTGTTGCTATTGATGGCAATGGGTTTATATATATATATATAGTTTATACTGTGTTTACATAAGCCTAATTATATACTATAGCTCTATACAATTTCTAATAATTTTTAGTCCTTTCTCTGGAGGAACTGGTAAAACACTTAGCTAAAGTGCTTAACGAATATGAGTCTCTCGTGATTTTTTGATGATCTTCTTTGGATGCAACGTGGTTCTTGTACCACACCTAATTATGGTGGAATGTTAATCCTACATATCAGAATGTTTAATATTAATTAAATTTTGTACTGTATGTGCTAAATATGAAGTCATTAAATATAGACAATTCATTAAATCAATTTCTAAAGAGATTTTGTTCTAATAAAATAAGAAAAAATGCCTGGGGACAGCTACTTGAGAATGGTATGTTTATATTGTGGTGTTTAAAATTAGGTGTTACATTTTTGTTCACGTGTTCTCATGCTTCCTTGAAAAATGCTTCATGTTCTATGTCTTAGTGCTGATCCAGATTTCTCTTCCCCTTGCCTGAGGCAGTATTGAAGGTGCAAAAGTAGGAGAGGATGTTATAGATTATACTTGACTCATTTTAGCAGGAGTGACAGCCAGACTGAGTGAGAGCTGAAAGTCATCCCCACTTAGGAAGGCATGGGTGACATGAGGCACCATTAAACACCTCTTGGGTATCACATGGGGTTTTACTATTTAATTTTAAGCTCATCGTTGTTTAAGTACACTGGAACTATGATGGAGGGCAGAGGGTGGGACACACTTTCATCATCATACCTTAATGGTGTTTCTCTCTCTCTTACTCTATACTTCCCCCAATTATTTCATCCTATTCCACAAGTCGGAAAAATGTTAATGTTTTACTTATACTGGGTCTCACACAGTTGTTGGTCCACAGAGAGCACTTGATAAATATATGAACTAATGCTAGAGAGTGGGTCAAATTGTAAATTAAAACTGTCAATGCAAAAAACCTCAAACAATCCCAGAAGAAGACTAATTAAAGGAATATATTAAAAAAAAAAAAAAAAAAAAAAACCATTGTCAACGAGTCCAACACACAGTGACTCTATAGGGCAGAGAAGAACTGCCACATAGGGTTTCCAGGGCTTTACGGAAGCAATATCTTTTTCCCACCTGAGTTGCAGGTGGGTTTGGTTAGCAGTCAAGTTCTTAACCACTGCACCACCGGGGCTTCTTAAAGGAACATATACATTCTTTTAATCTTGAAAACAAGACACTAAAAATACTAGTAATGACCCACCTTAACTCTGGGTGTCAAACAGTCACTCTTTAAATCCTTGGCAAAACACTAACAATGGAGACTGATGACTCCTAAAAAAATGATGTTACCTTTCTAGCACTGAAAGGGAGCTTTGAAAGCATCTTGTCCACAACCTTGCCTCCCCCCATATGGAAAACCAATGCCCAAGATGCAACAGTGTGTTAGGCGCATGGCCAGAACCAGAACCCAATACTCCAGATAAGAGTTTTGCACTCCAGTAGTACTCTACACTTGAAAGAATAAGGGATTTGAGGAGGGAAAACTCTGTGTGCTTCCAACTCTGCCATGGCCTGGGTAAGTAATTTTGGAAAAATTGCTTGTGGATTTTGAGTTTTAATTTACTCAACCATAAAACCTGGGTAATCCCTTAAGAAGTTCTTATGAATATTAACTCACTAATACAAATAAAAATACCTATTCTCTTCGTGGCATATGCAAATACTTAAGATTACTTTTTTTTTTTTTAAGTTTAACTTGGAGCATCTGAACCTTGTCTAGAATTTTGTGCTTTTTTTGAAGCTGTTGGAGTATCATGAGCAAAGTGGGTTATCAGTAGGGACTCACTGAAGCAGTATAATGTAGTCAATGAAAGAATAACCATAAATTAGACAGCAATTGCCATTTTGGGAATGCCGTCTAACACCTATTAAAAAAAATGAGCATAATGTATAATACACTATATAATGAAGTATCAGATTAAATGGAGTTGAGTATAATTTTTAAGAAATTAACATCAATAGTAGTTTGTTAATAACACTATTACCTCTATATGCTACTTTATTTCAAAGTAGTATATATTTCAGACATATTCTCATAAGTATATTTTGCATAGCAAAACACGTTAGACTGAAGCATTAGGAACATATTGGCACCATCTATACACATTTACATTACCAAGGAAACTAAAAACCTTCATTTGCATATGGTATGTAAATACACTTTAGAGCTTACTTCATATTTGCATACTGTTTATAAAAGACACAAATTGAAAAAATGCATAACCAATCAATTTACAAACAATTCTTCAATTATGCTGTGCAAACTCCTCCCCAAAAAGTACTTTTTTATTTGCCTGGATGCTTAAAAGTTAAATTGGCATCAACAGTATTATGAATGTCACATTCAATGAATGAAAATAAATCACACTCAAGTCATAAAATGGAATCGTTTTTGACATAAGAATACAGTGAAATTAGAGATTTAGTTAATTAATTAATTAATATCTAGTCCTGAATCATAGATCAAAATGATTTAAGAGAGTTTACACTCCTATCCTGTGGCACACTGTTGAATAACTATTCAGCCCTCCCCCTTTTTTTTTTCCCACCAAGGATCCTGCTATCAACATTTTCGTATATTCAAATCTCTACGATATTAAGCACACCCTGTGCTATGTGCACTACAGACACATTGTCCTTGCTCTTGACTTTGTCTCCTGTACTATTTCTCTCCTCCATTTCATAGATAGAGAGTTGTCTGTAGTTACTCATTTCTTTTCCTAACCCCGTGGCAATCTCATTCTTGTTCACAGTTTCCATTAACGTCTATATACTGATCTTTCATAACTCTGATTTCCAGAACTCACTTTTGAGCTCCAGACCCAATTATACAACTCTCTAATTGATTTCTCCACTCCACTGTGTCAAAGGTATCCTAAATGAAACATATTAAACAAAACTACCACTCTACAAACATGGTTGTCTTTCACTATTTCCTATATCATTGAATGTCACCATATTAGAAAACTAGGTGTTGGCTATGAAATCTCCCATATCTAATACATCACCAGTCTTACATATTTTAACTGCTTAATATATCTCTGATATATACCCCACTATTTTATTCCAAGAACATACCACTTCTTACCTTGACTATTAGAATGTTCTGTTAACTAGTCTCCCTCTTTCTCTAGTCTACTCAATACATTTTCCAAACTATTACCAGAAAAATATTTTTCTTTTCCTTTAATAACTTACTTTTTTTACTATATGTGAATACATATAGTAAGTTTTACTTAAATGTATAAGTATGCATCATACATGTATTTGTTACATGTCACAGATTTTCTTTTCCTTTAACTTTTTATCCTGTACCCTCATTCACCCTCTTAGCCCATTTCTACACACATCGTCCCACTCCACCCCAGGTAACCCATGTTAACAAACTATTGCATGCCATTCCTTTCCATATTGTTCTCCATGCTCCATGTATATATTCACATATATGTATTTGAATTTAAGTTTTTTACTGTTTTACAAAAAAGTTATTATTTAAATTATGTTCTGCATTTTTGTTTCCTTAAACAATTTTTGAATATTCCAATAAATTAATCTGTATATTGCTGCATAATATTGCATGAGTTGGATAGACTATAATGTATTCATTTATTTTTCTGTTGACAAATTTTCACTTTTTAAGATTCTTTTTCTACATTGTGATCTTTTCAAACCTGAATATTATCATATTGTATCTACCTATACCTCACCCCTTGGTACACAAAACCTTTGCAGGCCACAAGGCTCCCTGTGTGTGTTGCCTCTGTCTACCTCTCTGGACTCACTGACTTCCACAAACGCTTCCAGAATCTGAGTGACACACAACATACATACAAACACACACACACAAACACAATCCATCATTTGTTAACCCCTTCTCTTCCTTTAGAATTTAGGGGTCCTATCTTTGATTTTTCTAAGTAGATCATTTACCAGTTAAATGCCCCCACAGCACCATGCATCCATCCATTGCACTTACTGTTGCAGATTCAAGGCTTCAAGGGAAGTTGATTCTACCACTTGATGAGAGGGGCAGTAATTCATACAGGCAGGGAAAGAAATACTGATGATCATCTTCAGGGACTCTACTACGGAAAGACATCTATGTTTTATTATTATTTTTTTCAAATATTTATCTGCCTACTCTCTTTCTAGCATTGCTGAACATAGTAGAATGTGGGGGGGAAAAAAAAAGTAACAGGAAAGAATAGAAGAGTAAGGAAGGCAATATAATCCAAACATTATTTATGTTAGTGTGGCATTTGAACTAGCTCTGAAAAACCTGAATTTTTTAAGGCTTATATGGGGCAAGGGAGAATAAGATACTTGAGCAAAGGGCCATGGGCAAAAATTAGGAATGAGGCTTTGGAGGGCTGCTTGTAAGTCAATAAGACTAAAAGAAGATGTGGTTGGTGAGTATATTCATAGTATGAATGGAAACGGGGGAGAAGGGACAAAACGTGGTGGATTTTGAACAACAGGCTGAGGATGTGAATTTAACATTTTTTGCCCAGAGACAGCCCTAAGCTTACTCTTTTAAACTCTCTAGAAACATAACTAGGGGAAAATCAGGAAGAAGTTACTTTTGACTCACTCAGAGATGCCCAAATCTTGTCAAATGTTTGATCTGTTTTTGAATGCATATTTTTAGTCTGGAAATGTGATGACAAATGTTTTGAACAAGCATGTTCGTGTCAGTGCCAAACAAATTATTCCAGTATAAAACGCTCTAGAAAAGTGTCATGCTCAGAGTATTTAAAAGATCCTTCTTAGAATTACAGTGTGCAATGAAATTCTGAAAAATAATGTTTTCCAATTAAAATTAAATATTTTTAAAACTCCATCAACACCAACAACAATAAATGTTGTTCATACTAGTAATTAACACAAATAATTCATACTCTAATTTCTACTCCATGAAGGCAAGATGCTTCACTGTGTTCCCTAGTCTCCATAAACATATACACCCAACACATGGCAGCCATGTACATATCACGTAAACCAGAAAATATGAAAAGAGATTGATTAAATTATTTGACTCAGTTTCATACTTGTTTTTGGTTGAAGGTTCTGGTCTGTGAGTAGGAAACAACTGAAGAGAAAGGAACCTGAAGATTTTGAAATATAATTTAAGTTGTCCATTCTATAACAAATGTTTGTTTAGCATTTACTACGTGCCAGAGGACTTGAAGCACTTACTGGTGAAGATCGAAGACCACAGCCTTCAGTATGGATTACATCTCAACATAAAGAAAACAAAAATCCTCACAACTGGACCAATAAGCAACATCATGATAAACAGAGAAAAGACTGAAGTTGTCAAAGATTTCATTTTACTTGGATCCACAATCAACACCCATGGAAGCAGCAGTCAGGAAATCAAAAGACACATTGCATTGAGCAAATCTGCTGCAAAAGACCTCTTTAAAGTGTTGAAAGCCAAAGATGTCACCTTGAAGACTAAAGTGCGCCTGACCCAAGCCCTGGTATTTTCAATCGCATCAGATACATGCGAAAGCTGGACAGTGAATAAGGAAGACCGAAGAAGAACTGACGTCTTTGAATTGTGGTGTTGTCAAAGAATACTGAATATACCATGGACTTCCAAAGAACGAACAAATCTGTCTTGAAAGAAGTACAACCAGAATGCTCCTTAGAAGGAAGGATGGCGAAACTACGTCCTACATACTTTGGACTTGTTTTCAGGAGGGATCAGTCCTTGGAGAAGGACATTATGCGTGGTAAAGTACAGGGTCAGCGAAAAAGAGGAAGATCCTCAACGAGATGGACTGACACAGTGGCTGCAACAATGGGCTCAAGTGTAACAACAATCGTGAGCATGGCGCAGGACAAGGCAGTGTTTCGTTCTGTGGTGCGTAGGGTCGCTGTGAGTTGAAGTTAGGTGACTTGACAGCACCTAACAACAACAGGCAATATTATAAATGCTTTATAAATATTAGCTTATATAATTCACATAACCTTACACAACAAGTACTATTATTATCCATATTATACAAATAAGCCACAAAAAATCATAAACTTGTGGAAGTCAACATATAGTTAATGATAGAAGCAGGTAGCTGAGTTCTTTTCTATTACATTATGTACTCTTTAAGATTTTTTTCTCAGTTTGTTTTCCAGAAGGCATCACGTATTTTGGCATTCTCATATATTCCAAGATTCTTAATGGTCAAGGTATAGAGAAAAACTAAAATACAAGATCTGCTTTCTTTGAATTTACTTTATTATTGGAATAGACAATAAATACATAAGCAAAGTGAAACAAGAAATCAATCAGAACATTTCACAAGATTAACAACATGAAGAAAATAAAAGAGATTTATTTGATGGGAGATAACTGGGAGTAGATTTTTTTTTTTTTTAATTTGTTGGCTAAGAAAAGTCTAAGGAGGTGAGATTTGAATTGGCACTTAAATAATGAGAAGGAACAGCCAACTGAGGAGCCAAGACAAAGAGGAAAAGGAAAGAGAAGGTACAAAATCCATAAAATGGGCATGAGGTTTGGTGGTCCTGCCTCTGTGCTATCTGGAACATGTGGATTCCATGCTTCAGTATGCAGCAGGGAAAGAAAAATCTGGATCACAATGTGGGTTATGTTAAAGGGCCAGGGTTAAAAATGGCTTTTAGCACTTCTGTCCTCACACCATTGGGCTGAACCAGTCTCATGGCCTCAACCTAACAGCAAAGGAGGTTGGGGAATACAGAAGTGCTCATTGATATTGTTCAGCACTAACTGTGCCTCCCACATTTACAGTTAGAACACTAGGTACATTAGGCTTATGCTAAAATTTGAGGGTAGAGATTGAGGAGCTCGCACTGCAGTGTTACACAGCAAAATATTGCTATACAAGTTCTTAATCCATCATTTTCTATTCAGCATTGCTTCTCCAACTTCTTCCAGGTTCTTGGGTT
>NW_004443942.1:15902090-15925932 GCF_000243295.1 Trichechus manatus latirostris
ATTTTCTATTCAGCATTGCTTCTCCAACTTCTTCCAGGTTCTTGGGTTTGCAGTGTTACACAGCAAAATATTGCTATACAAGTTCTTAATCCATCGTTTTCTATTCAACATTGCTTCTCCAACTTCTTCCAGGTTCTTGGGTTCTTCACATCTCTACATTTAGTGTCCCCTTTATTCTTCCTCTTCCTTTCCCTACAACCCTATTTATTTTCTTTTAACCTATTTACTCAGTCCTATTCCTCACTGACCTTGTCCTACGGTTTCTCTACATGTTACACACACACACACATACACACACAGGACTATACACTCTGCAAATGATGTAAGTACATGTTTTCAGAGGTAGACATGGGTGTGATCAAATGTAGTTTTACTTTCTCTCAATGGCACTAATACTTTACAGTTTATTTTATGCTGTTGGAAGTTAACACTTAAATCTATCATTAATTTGATAAATAAAGATTCAACTGTTTTGTCTGTTTCTTCCCTTCACCTGTATCGTGGAACACGGTATAATCCACAAGATTTTCTAATGATGCATGCAAAAAGCAAAATATTCTAGATAGTGCTATGGAGATTATCAATTCTTGAAGAGAATTATTCTAAACCTCACCAATTGTAAACCAACCAACTAATCTACTCAAGAACATGTTTTTTAAAAAAATCACATAAAATGGATGAATGGAAAAGAAGTATTTAGAATATAAAATAAAAATTCAAAAGTCATTCTGAAATATAATTATGCTAATGTTCATATGTTTATATCCCAGCTTCTGAAATCTACATAGATTTTATGACTTCTTCTCCTCTACTTCTGGCTTTGACAAAGTATGCTTAAATTGCATTTTTGTAACCATTTCCAAAAATCTTACCAGTGAACATAAAATATATCTATATTATGAATAAAACACAGAGCATAACCTTTTCCAATAAAGTCTTGGTTTTTCTACAACTCGTATATGATTTGCAATTCTATGTTGCACCCTCAGGAAGATGTAATTGAAATTGGCATGATACTCATAGGCCAACTAAAATGATCCAGGAAAAAAATCTACTTCTATGTGAGTAAAGACCTAAAAGATGGACCAAATACTTAGGATTTTTTGGTATTGTTAGTAGAAGATCAGAAAGATTAGCTGAATATGTTTTGCTACAAAGCAACATGAAAGAACTGAATGGCAAAACCTAGTATTTATTTTATGCTTTCAAATTTTGAGAGTTTTTATTATTTTACATTATCAATTGTAGGAACTGATTTTGCCATTTTTTTAAATAGATTAGAAATTTAGAGATCAAAAGAAATTAAATGACTTTTGAAAAATAACCCAGTAATGGAACACTGAGTTTAACTGGATTCTCTGGTTTTAAATCCATTTTTTCTGTTACATCACTTGGAATTTTTACAAAATATATATTTTCACCTTTATATGACAACTTGTTTCTGCAGTGTCTATTATTATATTTCTTGATCTTCTTTTTGATTAATCCACTTGTCTGGTTTTTAAACAGTACATGCCGAATAATTCCTTTATTTTGGCAACAAGACTATTGTCTATTTTTAACATCTTTAAATTACATGTACTTATCTTCAGACTTCTTCATTGCATTACTTTCCACAATTATACCACTGTTATAAAATATATTTTATACTTTGTTGTTTTGTATGCTATCCTCTATTTTGTTTTTATACCACCATACTCATTTAATTTGGAGAGTGTATAAGATTTTTTACACTACTAGTTTTACATTTATTTGAAGACAGAGAGGGAAAGAGAAGAGAAAAGAAGAAAAAGGAAAAAAGGGTATGTTAAGACATATTACTTTCTAATGCTCAATTTATAAAATTAAGGAATTTAACAGAATCCTCTACTCCCTTCTGTAAAAGAGGAGGTAACTGTTACACTTAAAATTCTTCTGACTTCTACTTGTTGCCATTGAGTCGACTCTGACTCATAGTGACCCTATAGGACAAAGTAGAACTGCTCCATAGGGTTTCCAAGGAATGGCTGGTGGATTTGAACTGCCAACCTTTTGGTTAGCAGCCATAGCTTGCTGTAGCTCTTAACCACTGTGCCACCAGGGCTTCCCTCTGACTTTTACTACTCCCCAGTCCACGTGCTATTTTAAACATATTGAAAGAGATTTATTATTGTTTTGCAATAAATGCATTTTCCAATAATTTTTGCATATACATTGTGAAAAATATTATATCTAAAGAATGTATTTATTCAGACATATATTTAAATAAATTAAATGATCACCACCAATGTTTGCATAACAGAATTACTGCTATTTTTCACAACCAACTGCTTATTGACGTAGACTGTTCATTGTTTTTTATGTAATCCTGCAAAATTAAAAACTGTATCATTAATGTAGGACAAACAAATGCAAAAATATTAAACATGTATAATTTCACTTGCAAGGATTGTTGTATGTATTGAAAAGTCATTAACTTAAACTGAGTTCTGAAAATAAGCTAGATATTGTATGCTAAAAGACCAATGCTTTAATTGATCACTTTTGTTGATTGTCTAAGCATATGGAAATATACCAAAATCAACTATAGATGACAGTAAAATGGACCGGTAAAGACCATATGAAACGACATATAACAGACAGTTGAAGAAACAGGTTGATTTTTGAAATGTTAGTCACCTTAATTTTCTTCATAGCCATTATATACCAGCTAAAAATAATTTAATTTGTCTATATTCATAAGTATGCAGATGACTAAGTACTTTTAGAATAAAAAAAGTATACTTAATATTTCTGCCATAGCTCTGTGAGTCACTTCAGGAAAATAGGTTAAGTATGGATTTTTGAAGACATTATTAAAATAGATTATTTTAAAAGTTCTAAATGTTCTGTGCCACAAGCAAGGAGCTAGAAGCAAACGAGGGGTATGGTACTGAATTTTAGTTTGGGCTCAAATGTGTAAAAACTAATTACCAATCTGTGCCAGTTTGTTCTACGTGGTATGTATCTGGTACTATCTTAAATATGGTTTAATTCCTTTCTGATTCAGGATGTCACTTGCAGGGAAGGAATGTGGGATTGATTATGTCATTGGTGAGATCTACAATCCATTTTCATTAACTATGAGAAAAATTAGTTATAATGCATAAAGAATGAGATCACATTAAAAAAAAAAAAAAAAAAAACTTTGATGTGGTGAAAACAGGTGAAATTGTGCACTACAGATAGTAAGTGCAAGCCAGCCCATGTGTACTTTGCTTACTGGATGATCTGTCCCTGTATGTGGCCTATTTGATTTTGAAGAAATTACATTTTGGATACAACCAACTTGCTTTTGTTTTAACTAAGCAAAAGCAATAGAACAAGTGTTAAATTTTATTTGAGTTTTTTGAAACATACAGCTTGCATTTCTACTTATCAGGCCAGCCTATTTAAGCCTTGCTATTAATGGAGAACAGGCCTTGAATTTTAAACAGTTCTAAGGACACTATATTAAAGTTTATACACATACATATGACATATATGTGTGTGTACTTGGCTCAAAAATTATACACTTAACAAGCAGCATCTATAGATTTCACAGGTGTTGAGTGCAATTGCTGATGAATAAGTACAATTCCGGAATGCCTAGCAATTTGCCACCCACTGTGCTGATCTAAAATTAAGCAAATCTAAGACTAAATCCTATTGGACACTGGCTAGCAACACAGCATGAACTGATCATTTCATGATGCCTGGCTTCATCTAAACATAAGGGATGTCATGGCCTTTTTAAATACCTGAAATTATTTATCAAGTGCCATCAAATTACAGCAGGGATTTAAAGGAGCACCAAACCCATATAAGCAAACCTGTTGCCATCGAGTCAATTTTGACTCATAGCGATCCTATAGGACAGAGTAGAACTGCCCCATAGGGTTTCCAAGGAGGAGATAGTGGATTTGAACTGCCGACCTTTTGGTTAGTAGTCAAGCTCTTAACCACTGTGCACCTGGGCTCCTAAAGGAGCACAGCATTATCAAAATGCTGTATAGTCATGCTGTTATGGATTGAATTGTGCCCCCCAAAAATATGCGTTGGAATCTTAATCACTATACCTGTGAATGTAATCCTGTTTGGAAATAGAGTTTACTTTTCTGTGTTAATTAGATCATACCCAAGTAGAGTGGGCTGTAAATCTAATCACTTTTGAGTTATAAAAAGAGCGGATTAGATTCGGACACAAACATATACAGGGGAACAGAGATGCCATGTGAGGATCGCCAAAGAACTAAAGAACACCTGAGGCTACCAACTAGGAAGGCGTCAACAGGGCTGAGACCCTGGTTTGGACTTTTAGCCTCTAGAACTGTGAGAAAATAATTTCTGTACTTTAAAGCATCCACTTGTGGCATTTGTGTTACAGCTGCACTAGATGACTAAGACACATGCCTTTGTGACAAATTAGAAAATTAAATTGGCTTTGCAAAGAATTACTCAACATTATTAAGTCATCAAATTATCAAATATCTTCCTAGCAGGGATTTGCACTAAATAGTCCCAGGCTTGATTATATCACTGTCTCTTTCTCTTGCTCCCCTATCAATAGTAGTATCTTCTTAGAATTGATTTATAGGACATTCATAACAAGCAAGCAAGGATACAGGAGAAGGGGCACAAAGCATGTTGAATTTATTTTGCTTCCTCTACCGTACATTTTTTTTGTACAAAACTCATGTATTCAGTCATATTTTCATAGCTACATTTTATTAAAAAGTTAAAAGGTCTCTGTTGACATCTGAGATTTTAAATAAATAATAGGTTTAAGAGTAAATTAAAATGATATTCTCCATTTTTGAAGGGCAAAGTAACCATCTGTACTCTCTTTTCTGAAAGGTTTCTTGGACCTTTGGAATATAGATAAAGCTCTCTAGGGATTAAGCTCATCTCCAGTTTTACACTGTAGATATATCTGCAAGGTCCAGAGCAAATAATCTCTACATATGTAAGAACACACCTCTGCAATTAGCTCACATGTCTGTCATGCGATATACACAGGAGACTGTCAGGAAGTGTAGTCATTTGTCTCTTGAGCAGAGAGCAAAGTTATTGTTTTTCCTTTCCCTGTATAATATATGAGATTTTGTTCCAACTTTATAATCACTTTTATGTTACCTTATATGCATATAAATCCATTAACACTCAATAACAGATTGTGTTCTCTCTTCTTTCTCTATTATTAGGGAGGGATATTTTTGTTGACAATATTATTTTATTTTACCAAGATAGGTAAAGGTGATACAATTCACACAATCACATATTAAGAAATTATCGAAGTTAGATTTGAATTCAGAGAAGTACAGTAAATCATCAGAAATGCTCACAAAATAAACAACTCTGACAATTAGATATGCTGATAGGACTCTCACCTGTAAAAACCTTCTAAAATAACTCAATAAGGAGGCCATACAGTTGGATCTTCAATTGGAGATTAAAAATATTGCACTCCTTGAGGTATTTTACTACATTGATACATAATCCACCTTCCTAGTCTTCTAGAAAGTCTACTCTTGAACTATCCAGCACTATGCACATAGATTTATTTAAATTATTTATTCCTATGATTGTCTCTTCTATATGATTCTGAAATTGTGAGAATTGAAACCTTTTACTCCCATACTCTGCCTGAACACTGAAAACCAGAACCACATCTTACTGTCCACATTATCATGGCTTTGCTATTCCACTGTCTACATTATTGTTTATTTGCTTTTTTTCTGTAGTATTATGCTAAAGCAAATGGTTTGAATGTTCATTACAGGAGTCAAAAAGTTAAACTGGAGAGAGATTGCTATAAGTCGGAGTCGACTCGACGGCAATGGGTTTGGTTTGGTTTTGGTTTGGAGATAGATGAGCTTAGCTGCCAGGTGGCCAACTAGCCAGTTAAGAAAAGAAGTCAGTATGACAGTAACAGTCAAGTCTTTGATCACTTACAAGAATAGTATAAGTAAGAGAAACCCTAAGAAGAAGGCAATGACTCCCCTGTTCCATATTTCTTCAAGAATGGTGCCCAGGGCAAGGATCAACTGGTTCAGCAAAGGCATGGGGCCCATGTCATATGGGGTCCTGGGGGAGGGCAAAGAGGAAGAGCTAATGGTGGAAAAGTACTGATTACTGGGTCAGATGGGGAAAAATGCCTTCAGGGATCCTCCCTTCCCCTTGAAGAGGAGATTTAAGCAGAGGTAACTAAGGAAGGCCTCTGCTTAAGAGCTCCAATAAAGAGGACTCCATATGTAGGAACCTGGGCTAGAATGAAGATTGTTAAAGAGCATTGCTGGAGATGGTCCCTGAGATTTTTGGTGCAACTCTTTTCACAGACTGCAGTGAACTGGTATGTACCAAGTCTGACTGGGGACGACAGCTTTCCTTCTGAGGCCATCCAGGCAAAGCCTTTGTAATTCTCTATTGTCAGGCTTGAAAAATCACAAATAGGTTTTTAATCAGGGGCCAGGCTTCTCAAAGGAACTTTCAGGGAGGTCCATCAACTCTTCGATGGAAAGCATCAATAGGAAGTTTGCCTCTTTTAGGATTCTTTGAATTCCTTACCTAAAAATCCCTACTTTGCTGTCTCCATTAATCCTGGATTCTTGTATCATGATCCTGACCTAATTTTAATGAAGCCTTCACTCTGAAAGACTGATTTGAAATCAAACTTCCAATTGTCAATAAATTCTAACCTTGCCTTCCCTCCCAGCATCCCCATAGGAGGTAGGTATCCAAAGCTTTCTGAGGTAGTGTTCTCCATTGCTGCTTTAAGCAATACACTCAGCTATGACTTACCAACTGTTTGTGTTGGAATTGTATAGGGATCCAAATTCTGGCAGTCTTCAAAGACATTAACTATGTTTTCTTAGTTTATTAATCATTAAACGCTACCACTAGCAAGTAACCATGAATAGTGCCATTTACTTATAGTTTATTTATGAGTGCTTCCAACAGTTCCCAGAAAGAGACAGACAGACATACAAAGAGACAGAGGGGTGGGGGAAAATATTTTTTTCTCTAAAATTTAAAAAGAAAAAATCCAAGAGAGGAAAATAATTTACTATTGCTATTTTACAAGTATTTACAATTTAGGGTCTTGTGAAGCAGAACATCTGAATAGTATCTAGCTTCAAATATCTCATGATTTCCATGAAAGGATAGCACTTCTCCAACTCAGTATCTATAAAACATCGCACAGTGTCTAGCATATCATGCACTCAAAAAATTTGTATTAAGCAAATTTTATGCTACACAGGTGTACAAGTGAAGAGGACTTGAAGCACTTACAGATGAAGATTAAAGAACAAAGTCTTCAATATGGATTATACCTCAAAATGAAAAAAACAAAAGATCCTCACAACTGGACCATTAAGCAATATCATGATAAACAGAGAAAATACTGAAATTGTCAAGGATTTTATTTTACTTGGATCCACAATCAATGCCCACAGAAGCAGCAGTCAAGAAATCAAATGATGTACTGCATTGGACAAATCTGCTGCAAAACACCTCTTTAAAGTGTTAAAAAGCAAAGATGTCACTTTGAAGACTAAGGTGTGCCTGACTCAAACCATGGTATTTTCAACTGCCTCATTTGCATGCAAAAGCTGGACAATGAAAAAGGAAGACTGAAGAAGAATTGATGCCTTCGAGTTATGGTGTTGGCAAAGAATATTGAATATACATGGACTGCCAGAAGAATAAACAAATCTGTCTTGGAAGAGGAGCCCTGGTGCTGCAGTGGTTAAGAGCTCGGCTGCTAACCAAAACGTCAGCAGGTCGAATCCACCAGCTGCTCCTTGGAAACCCTATGGGGGCAGTTCTACTCTGTCCTACAGTGTTGTTATACATAAGAATTGAATCAATGGAAATGGTTTTTTTGGTCTTGGAATAAATACAGCCAGATGGCTCATTAGAAGGAAGAATGGCGAGACTTCGTCTCACGTATTCTGAACATGTAATCAGGAAGGACCAGTCCCTGGAGAAGGACATCATGCTTGGTAAAGTCAGTGAAAAAAGAGGAAGACCCTCAATGAGATGCATTGACACAGTGGCTGCAACAATGGGCTCAGATATAGATGATTGTAATAATGGTGCAGGATCGGGCAGCACTTCTTTCTGTTGTACAGGGGGTTGCTATGAGTTGGAACTGACTTGATGGCACCTAACAACAAGGTGTCCAATGACAATAATTACTGTTATTATACTGAGACCTTTCCAATAAGAGTCATGAGATAAAGTAGAACCAGAAAAGGAAGGCCGTTTTATAACCTTTTAGTAACTTGGCAAACTTATTATGCAAAAATCAAGATTTTCTCCAAGGAAAAGCAATGTGAGATTCTAAACTCCTCTCAAGAGTGTTCTTTGACAAACACTTACACAAATTCTAAAGACTCCCTTCAATGTGGAGTAGGAGGAGCAAAGCTAGTTCTGACCGTTTCAGAATTTTGGGAGCCCAAATAGCAAATTACTTTTACAGTATCATAGATTTTCTGGATTTTACCTCACATTTGTTTTCTCATGTGTATAATGAGGGTGTCTTTCTCATAGGGCTGCTGAAAATATTAAATGAACGAATATATGTTTGTCATTTAGAACAGGACCTCATATATAATGTAAATGCTGTGGAAGTGATATCTATTAATAAATGCTTTATCGTGATTTGACTCATTTAACTTGATCTTTAACAGGTTTTTCATTATAGTCTCTACTAAGAGGTTATGAAGTGTGGGGAAATAGAACTCAAAGTATGTTAACACTAAGACATATCCTAAAGGACAATTTATGTTTGCTTTTATTAACCTTGTCATTCAAGTTTTTACCCCATAATTCCTTCCTTCTCTACTTATAGCAGCATAGGTCCATGCCATCATTTTAATTCCATTAACAAATAAACACAACGATGGTAATACAGAGATTGGTTAAGGCTAACTCTGCAAGGATTATAACCTGTAGATAATGGACAGCAATGCAAAATAATGATTGTCTGTAGAAGATTGACACCACTCCCAAGGAAGAAAAGTCAGTTTTGTGTCCATTTGTAAATTAATTTCAATATTCCTGATCTATAAATACCTCTGTTATTTGAATTTTCCTTTGAATCATTTCCAACGTTTTGCTGTTCTCTAATTTAATTGAGGTAAATAAAATCTTTAACACAGGTTTATTTTATATTTGCATGAGTCATTTTTTGAAAATTATCATTTAACACACTAGGAATTTAAAAAATTAGCATCTCCCTTTAAGGGATTCTTTTATTTTTTCTTAAGTCTGACCATTTCAAGAAAAAAAGTAACAAAGGATCCTTTAAGTCAGACTTGGTAATTTTTAAAAACTGTACTTGAACAATATTTTTTAAAATGATCAAACTTAAGTACTCTACTCTTAGGGCAGATAAGTATGCTGAAGGAATTTGAATTTTAAATTAATATAATCCAATTTTGTTGTCTGTTGATAGCATTAAACAGTCAACATAAATGATTAAATTGCCTACTATTCTGTTTAAGATAAAACTAAGTCTGAGACAAGCTTAACAAAGACTGTCTATTCAGAAACTGGCAAGGAAATCTAACCACTGTCACTTTTGCTTCATTAATGTTTCAAAGGTGTTGAAAAGGAGAGTAAGTTTTATAGAGTTAAAAAAGGCCAAGCCAGTCTCTGATTGGCGAGCAGGATTTTTGGAATTGGGGGAGACTGTTTACTTGGTCTTCTCGTATATTAGGTACATTTGCAGTCCTTGCTTGGCTGTAAAGGGACAAGCAAATAGTTTGGAGACGTTTCAATAGATGAAGTCATGTTCAGTGTAAGGAACAGAGGGTTTTCTCTGGCCAGTCATATCCTGAAATAAGTGGGGGCCATTGGGTAGGTTTATTTTGCCCTCCAACTGTCATGATCATCGGCGGGGGGAAGGGGGTTGGTGGTGCCGTGGCAGGCAGTTTCACAGTCCCATAGTCTTTCTTTTTTTTTTTTTGCCCTTTCTAAAGCCATGATTCCTGTTACTTATGCAATCTAATTCAATTAGTTGTTAAATATACTAGCGTCTATGTTGTTGCTTTATACATTACCACATAGGGTCGCTATGAGTCGCAATCGACTTGACAGCAATGGGTATTTAAATTTTAAAATATTTATATCCTATGACTTCCAAACTTTAAATGCAATCATAGAACCTTCTGTTTTGTATTATGTAGAATCCTTAGAAAGTGTTTATTAGAAAAATTGAAGATGAATATTTGGATTAGATCAAAATGTTTGTCTAACTTGTTTCCAAGTCATTCACTTTTGAATCTCAAATTCAATTAAAACCTTCATTTCTCAATCAAAATCATTAGGTTATTTAAGAATAACTATGTGTTATTTACTTTTTTTAATTGCCCTTGAACAAGGGCAGTAAATCAGAGATCTTTACTCTTCTGTATAACCTAGATTACTTAGAGAGTTGCTTTCCAAAGTAGGAACACTAATTGAAAGCTCAATTGCTAACTAAGTTCAAAAGCCTTGTGTGTGTGTGTGTGTGTGTGTGTGTGTGCAGAGATATTATCTTTCCAGTCCATTACTTATTTAAAAAATAAACCACAAATAATTTCTTTACTTCTGATTTTACTTTTGTATTATTTATTCTAACATTGCAAATGTAATCTCTAGTCCCCTCATATTGATGCTGCTATTTAAAGTAAACAATTTCATTTGTTTAGTTATAAATAGAAATTAATTTACAAAACAAGATTTGCTGTTAACCCCTAGAACTGTTATAATTATTCTTCCAATAATATTTTGTGTCTCTCTGCATAAAAGCCTTAGTTCCACAACAAAATAATCAAAATGCCTTAAGATTCTGATATGAAAAGTAAAATCCAAAAAGACAAAACAGCATTTACAGATATGAAGTGATAAAATTCCCAAGCTATAATATACCTTGTGTTTTTATCATGGGAGGAAATAATAAGGAGAAATGTACAGTTTCTACTAATTTTGATGAATTCTGTACACATATCCGTGAAAATAAAGACACTCAGAAGTAACTATGGAGGCAAACCTGAATGGAAACATAACTGTGTACATTTAAAATCCATACACTCAAGGGAAAAAGAGGAGATGGAATTAAATGTGTAGGAGTAAGGCAAGAGAGAAGGCAGGTCACCTGTGCTAAGTCATAAAACGTAAAAGAGGCTGCATGATGTAAATGTTTATTGCCTCTTCATGAACACATATTGCAGTTCTTCACCTGGAACTATGCATCCAATCATCTGATACTTCAGCAAAGCCATAATAATACCAGGAGAAAATAATCAGAGATATGTGGCCTGCTCATTCAAAGGCTAAACTAGAAATAACAGTGGGCTGTGAATATTGATTTAATGCTTGCTCATCATTAAACAATATGCCTACATACACACAATTATTTAGTAAGAGGGGCAGGCAGTGATAAATATAAACATGTCATATTGGAAACATGTTTGCACTGGCATTTGCCTCAGGAACCACAATACCTGTGGGTCATCAATATCAAAATATTTACTCAGAGATCCTCCAAATGTGCACTTCCAAAAAGAGGCCACATTGCATGCAAAGAAGTGTAAACATTTAATGTTGGGAAAAAAAAAAAAAAACAGGCAAACAACAAGGCACACATGATGGGCAAGAGACATGCACCGTTGCAACAACAAAATGGAGAAGACTGATGCCCTGAAAAATCACATGGGTTTGTCATTTACTAGAAAACATGTGCTTACCAAAACACTATGACTAGGGATAGTTTCCTAATAAATAAAAGAATTTCAATCTAAGAAAGATAGTAGGTAAATGAAAGCATTCCCTGATTATAGAATAATAATAACTACATTGTATTTTAAATACTATTATAAATAAAAAACCAAAGTCCCCCCTCTCCAGATTGGGGGTTCGGGAGGAGACAGGAGACAGGCGGAAAGACACAGATGAGTGGGGAAGAGAAGGACTGGGAATTTTAGAGGGAAAAAATAACCTTAAAATATATTTGGTGTTGGTTGCTGTTAGGAGGAATTCTTAGAGCTGAAGAGGCCATGATATTCAATTTTACTGGGTCAAATAATGTGGATTATGCAGAACATTGAAACTTGCCTACGTAGCAGATAAGAAAAGCACTGCTGATATTTTTAAAAAGAAAAAAAGTTGCATATGTACTTTTTTAAAATATCATCAGTGTTTTTGTTATTGCTATGTAGGCAAGTTTCAATATTCTACATAATATACATATATATACATTTATATATGTATGTATACACACACACATAGGTATCACTTTAATGGCTAAGGTGTACCTGATCCAAGCCATGGTCTTCTTTATCACCTCATACGCATACCAAAGTTGGACAGTGAAAAAGGAAGGCAGAAGAATTTATTGATGCATTTGAACAGTGGTGCTGGCAAAGAATACTGAATATACTACAGACTGCCAGAAGAATGAACAAATCAGTCTTAGAAGAAATACAACCAGAATGTTCCTTAGAAGCGAAGATGAAGAGACTTTGACTTGCTTACTATGGACATGTCATCAGGAAAGATCAATCACTAGAAAAGGACAATATATTGGTAAAGTAGAGGGCCAATGAAAACGAGGAGAAAATCTTCAGTGAGATGGATTCACACAACAGACACAACAACGGGCTCAAACATACCAAGGATCATGAAGAGGACGCAGGACTGAGAAACTTTTGTTCTACTGTACACAAAGTCATAGTCATCATGAGTTGGAGCTGACTCAATGGCAACTCACAACAACAATCAACAATTAGCTGGTACCTACTGTGGGCCAGACACTGTGGAAATATGTTCTTATTCATATTTTTATTCATCCTCATGCAATCTTTTGAAGTGGGTGACACATACTTTTTTTAAATATAGGAGAAAATTCTAGCTCAAATATGCTAAATGTCTTTTATGAAAAATACTAAGTGATGGAGCTATAATTCAAATTTATATTTCTAAAGCTCATAGATTTAACATGAGATTGTGCTACAGTTAAAAATATTCATTTGTAACCATTTATTATTTAAACTCTGCTCTACTAATATCTGCTTTGTACCACAGTCAATAATTTGTGTACTTAACAGAGGAAAATGGCTATGAATTAATCTATTTAGTTTCACATATTGAAGTATGTTGTGCATTGAAGAAAGCATACCACACGTAACTATTTTTAAATGTACTGTGATAAAAGATAATTTTTGCAAAAATATAGCAAGGAATCCTTGTCTGCAATGCCAACATGAAACATTGCTTGGTTCTATGTCATCTTCATGAACCTTGGTATATTTTAGTCCATTGCTGCACCTATTGTGTAATGCCTTCCAACCTAGGGAATTCATCTTCCAACACTATATTGAACAATATTCTATTCTAATCCATAAGGTTTTCATTGACTAATTTTAAGAAGTAGATTGCCAGGCCTTTCTTCTTTGTCTTAGTCTGGAAGATCCACTGAAATCTTTCCACCGTGGATGACTTTCCTATTACTTGAAATGCAAGCGGCATAGCTTCCAGCTTGATAGCAAGTATAACAAAGTGACAGACAGGTGGTTGGGAGAAATATGTCCTCATAGTTTAACACTCTTATCTCTTGCCTTTTCTTTATTCTTTATTCTCAGTTAATTATCAACACTTGCCCAGTTTATATGATAAAGAATATATTCGAGGAGTAAGATACAATTATCTAAGTACTTATCAAATGATATTTTAAAGTTTCAATTAAAAAAATTTGCACAAAGACTAATAAATGAAGAAGTGACTCATTTCCTCCCCACAAATCTTCAAACAAGTCAGTTTCAGATAACAGAAGGAGAAATATGGAGTTTTTTTGAAGTCAATTCTTTTTTTTTTAATTAATTTTTAAATGAGAGCAGATGGCTGATTGTCATAATAGATAATTCCCAAAGGTCAAGATTTATTTGAAGAACTTAGCTATTATTTGCTCTTATTATAATCATTATTCCAAGGGAATGACATTATTAATCTATTACTATCAGGGTTAACATAACTCATTTTTAAATTTGAAATGTGGTTTATTTATGAAAATCCAATTTAGTAGGTCATTTTCTCTCTTTAAGGGTAATACATTTAATTCTAATTTAATATTGTGAAGCTTTGTACTCTTTTCCCTTCACCTTCTGGGGAAAAAAAAAAAAAAAAAGCAGGACTGAAACTTAAAAAAAAAGACATCTCCTCCATATACTTCTAAGGAAGAAGTCATTTTGCTACTAAAGGATCTGGGCCAGATAGTAGATATTTTCAGCTTTATGGGACATATAGTTTCCGTTGCAACTACTCAACTCTGCCAGAGAGAAAGCAGCCATAGACAACACATGAATGAATAGGTGTGACTGTGTCCCATTAAAAATTTACAAATTAAAAATTATAAAAATAGGCAGACAGAAGAATTGGGCCCATAGGTCATGATTTGCCAATCCCTGCTTTAGCCTATGATTGTAGGTTGGAGACTTAGCATGGGCCCCAGCAAAAAAGAGACCCTGTAATGGGTATTCCACCATGCATCTAACAGTTTGTTGTACTGTGGTGGCTTGTGTGTTGCTGTGATGCTGGAAGCTATGACACCAGTACGTTAAATACCAACAACATTTCTCATGGTGGACAGTTTTCAGGGGAGCCTCCAGACTAAGACAGACTAGGAAGAAGGACATGACAATCTACTTCTAAAAAAACTGGACAGTGAAAACCTTATGAATAGCAGTGGAACACTGATACAGTGCCGATGATGAGCCCCTCAGGTTGGAAGGTGCTCAAAATACAACTGGGGAAGAGCTGCCTCCTCGAAGTATTGTTGACCTTAATGACGTGGATGGAGTTAAGTTTTTGGACCTTCATGTGCTGATGTGGCACGACTCAGAATGAGAAGAACCAGCTGCAAACATCCATTAATAATCGGAACATGAAATGTACAAAGAATGAATCTAGGAAAATTGGAAGTCATCAAAAATGAAATGTAATGCATAAAGATTGACATCTAGGCATTAGTGAGCTGAAATGGACTGTTACTGGCCATTCTGAATCAGTTAATCATATGGGCTACTACCCTTGGAATGACAAATTGAAGAGGAATGGCATGGCATTCATTGCCAAAAAGAAAATTTCAAGATCTATCCTGAAGCACAATGTTGTCAGTGATAGAATAATACTCATATGCCTACAAGAAAGATCAGTTAACATGACTATTGTTAAAACTTACGCACCACCCACTAAGGTCAAAGATGAAGAAATTGAGAATTTTTTACCACCTTCTGCAGTCTGAAATTGATCAAACGTGCAATCAAGATGCACTGATAACTACTGGTAATTGGCATGTGAAAGCTGGAAACAAAGAAGAAGGATCGATAGTTGGAAAACATGGCCTTGGTGATAGAACTGACACTGGAGATAGAATGACAGAATTTTGCAAGACCAACGACTTCTTCATTGCAAATACTGACATTGTCAAGGACTTCATTTTACTTGGATCCACAATCAACACCCATGGAAGCAGCAGTCAAGAAATCTAACGACATATTGCATTGGGTAAATCTGCTGCAAAAGACCTCTTCAAAGTGTTAAAAAAACAAAGATGTCACTTTGAGCAGTAATGTGCTCTTGATGCAAACCATGGTATTTCCAATCACCTCATAGGCATGTGAAAGCTGGACAATGAATAAGGAAGACCGAAGAGAAATTGACGCCTTTGAACTATGCTGTTGGTGAAGAATATTGAATACACCAAGGACTGCCAGAACAAACAAATCTGTCTTGAAAGAAGTACAACCAGAATGCTCCTTGGAAACGAGGATGGCAAGACTTCATCTCACATACTCTGGACATGTTATCAGGAGGTGCCAGTATCTGGAGAAGGACATCATACTTGTTAAAGTAGAGGGACACTGGAAAAGCAGAAGACCCTCAATGAGATGGATTGACACAGTGGCTGTAACAATGGGCTCAAACATAGCAATGATTGTGAGGATGGTACAGGACTGGGCAATGTTTTCTTCTGTTGTTCATAGGGTTGTTATGAGTAGTTGCTAACTCGATGACACCTAACAACAACAACAACAACATAGTGGGTTTTGGAGGTAAGAAAAGGGAGGACTATTTCCCACATGTAAGATGTGATTTTTCTGTTAAAACATATTACAAGTTCATTGAGAGAATTCAACAGATTCACTTGCACATATAATAGCCAAATGAAAAAGCTGCCAAGGCAGGAAATCATGCCTTTTACATAAATGCCACAGACAACAAATGCTGAGGAGAAGGATAGATCATTCATATTGGGTTGTCAGAGATTTCATGGAGGAGATGAGACTATGATAATGTCTTAAACCACAAACAGAATTAGTAAATATGGGTAACGGAAAATCATTTCAAATGTGCAAAACAACGTGAGTAAAGATGTGAAAGTTGGAATTCAGGGTACCAAATTCCATTATTCCAAGAAGCCATAAAAAATGGCTACGTGGATGTAGCCAGTGTTTGGGAGGAAACAGTCTTCTATCCTACAGTCATACGTGAATTAGTGTCTGTTAAACTTTTATCTTAAGGCAAAGTAGAAACATAAAGACAATGAATGGTCTCCTATCCCTGATGATCTATTCCACATATACTGTAACTTAAAGAAGCAGAGGAAATAGGTACAAAGTCAAGCTCCCCTGTAATAAATTCACCAGGACTGTGTTGCTGTGAAACTTCTCACTCTTTTGTAATGGGTGGTATTTGTAGCCTTGATCCCCTAGGACATCCTACAAAATGGAAACAATTTGGCACATCCCTTGTGGGACTTAAAATGATAATGAAGTAGGAAAAAAATAATAAGTCTTGCTTCCTGGATGCCTAGCTAGATTGCAAAATAAAAACCTGAAGCTGTATTAACTCTGTTATCTGTGTTTTAAGCTGTTCCCAAATAGCTGCTGAATGATATGAATTTGCACGTTCAGGAATAATAGTTAGCTATTCAAGTATATAGTGATTATGTTATCCCAAAACATAACTTTCCACTAGAAAACAAACCAAAATGAGACAAAAACGTAAGAACAGTTCTTTTGGAAAAGAAACGGCAGCGTAAGTGCCAATTTGAGCTTCGTTCTATGAAAACTCAAATTCTATCACATCATCCACAACTTCACTGGCAAGTCTTATTTGCTTTCCTCATTCATTTTAAGTCTATGAATGCTGCAGTAGGAAATGTGATCTGTCTCATTGGAAAAGATTTTTGTACTAGTAGGAGTCCAGCCATTTCTCCCCAAAGGCAAACACTTTATATATGGAATTGCTATGAGTGGGAATCAATTCAATGGCAATAGGTCTGGTTTTTTTTTTTTAAGTCCCAATTAATCTATGTGCATCAAACCACAGTTGCTCTCTTCTCCACTCTCCTTACTGTGACTGCCTAGTCTTAGAGAAATTAGTACTAGAACAAACAGGACTCAGCATTTCTATAAAATTACCCATTAAATTTTTTTTTAACTTTTCAACAAAAATGTATATTCCAGCACTTAACATTACGTTACCTTTCTTGATGGTTGTTATTTATTAAATAACAACTGGAAAAAGTACCTCTTGTATGTTAAACTTCTTATAATTACAACTAATATTTATTTCACATTTATTATGTCAGTAATTTTGCTACTATTTTACAGGCTTTAACTTGTTTAATTTACATAACAATCATGTGAGCCAGTTATTATAATTATCTCTATCTTATTACACTGAAACATAAAGAGGGTCACCAATTTAAAGCCAATCAATCTGGTTCCAGAAGTCGTGCTTTTTAACCACTCAACTACTGCCTCCTGTAATAGCATTTTAAAAAAAAAAAAATGCTTGTTGTTTAAGCATAGCAAATGTTTATTACATTGAAAATTTAAGTAAATTAAAAATTTATGCTAGAAACTCATTTCCTTATAGGAAAAGCATGTCTTTTTAAGTTTATTTTATAATTTTAATCATAGGCTCCATTTGCTTTTCCAAAGAAAAAGAGGATATATCTTATGAATACTTACTGAATATTGAATGCTTATTATGAGCAGATCATTTGTGTTAGGGAGCCTCAAATCCCATCCATGATTTCTGGAGGAAAGAGGCCCAGGATACTTAAGTTTCATGAATAGGTTCAAGGGGGAGGGGGCAGGACCTCCTTGAAATTGAAGAAAAAAAAAAATATATATATATATATACACACACACACACACTCGTATATATTCCATTGCCATCGAATCTATTCCAACTCACAGTGACCCTATAAGACAGAGTAGAACTGCCCTATAGGGTTTCCTAGGCTGTAATCTTTACTCCGGAGCAGCTGATGGGTTAGAACCACCCACCTTTCAGTTAGCAGCCGAGCGCTTAACCATTGCACCACCAAGGCTCCTTTATATACATAAAACGTTTGGAGCAGTTCTGCTGTCATATAGGGTCACTATGAGTTGGAATCAACTCAAAGGCACACAACGACAATATATATATATTTGAGGGAATGCACGTGTTTTTTTTCTGAGTTGGAAGTTCATGGCCATCATCACATTTTCAAAGGATCAGGGACAACCAAAAGAGTTCATCACTACTGTTAATCACTTAAACTAGGCCTTTAAGTATGGGACTCTATTCCAGGTGCTAGTTATTACACAGAGCTATCTTTTTTGGGTATCTTCATAACATTACGATTTTCCTCTTACTTTACATTACTAAGTTGATGAGTATTTTGACTTTATGTACTAAATACATTCATATGCATCAGCAACTGTTTGGACACAAATAATTAAATTGCTCTTCTGCTCACCAAGAGAAGAAAGTTGACAGCAACGACTCAAGGAACAGTTTACTGTTTGAATCTGCAAACAGACCACAGTGTCTAATAATTATTTTCTATATTTAGTTTAGGTTTATATTGATCCAGTTAAAACATACACAACATATTCTTCTATAAGCCTTAGGCTAATGCAAGAGATATACCATGGAGCAAAACCACAAAAGGAGGTTTAGGGTAGTAACATACCCTCTAAATAAAATAGAGCAATATTTATTTCATGGCTACTAAAGATAATGTTTAAAAGTTTATAAATGCAGAGAGTGTTATCTACATTGAGTCTCAAAAGTTATATATCCTCTTTTTAGAAACTGCAAGCTTATTCTCTCATGCTCAGACGTTATAGCATAACCATGCTTAGTTAGATCAATAGCCACATGTTTAGCCACACTTAGTCACAAGTAATGCTGCAAGTTAAAAAGGTATCAACCTGTTTACCATATAATCAAAGATATGAATATTGAACACCCATCACAAAGTGAAAAAGGGGCTCTAAAAGCTGGAAGGGAGAAGGTAGACTGACCAGGAACCTCAGAATTTGAGGAATGACAATTTGATGAGTCCTCTGTTTTTTGCTTTTTTTTTTAATCTCCCATATACACCATGTCTGGGCACTGGAGAGGCCTGCAACCCGGAGCCAGCAACAGGAAAACACACACGCATGCACACGCACACACACACCACCACCACCACCAACAATAACAAAGGTCTGCTCCCTCTGAATGAAGGACTGAAAATAGGAACCCCAACAGAGACCTACTTGTAGTCTCCGCCTCCAGAAAGAAGAGCGGGACTGTCCTGCTGCAGTAGCAGGAAGCCTCAGATGTCCCAGCCCCCCACTCCATAACCCAACACTGGGGGTGTTCTGATCTGCCAGAAGCAGAAGAAGCGCACATTTCCGGCCTTTGCAATCCCTGTTCTACGAACCATCCCTGACAGCAGTTTGGTTCATGGGCATTAGCAGCAGTACCAAAGGCCTGGCTTGACCCAGTCCTCACTCCACAACCAGGGCATCAGTGGGAAGACCAATTAACCTAAGGGGTAATATCAACAGAGACTTGCAATGCTCTGCCCTCCACACAGCAAAATAGGGAGACCAAGGGAAGCACCTGTTTCTTCAGCAGATGTCATCAGCAGGGCTTGGATGGAAACCCCAGAAAACCAAACCTGTTGCTGTTGAGTCAATTTTGATTCATGATGACCTCATGTGTTACAGAGCAGAACTGCTCCATAGGGTTTTCTTGGCTATAATATTTATGGAAACTGATTGCCAGGCTTTTCTTCCATGGTGCCGCTAGGTGAGTTCGAGCTGCCAACCTTTAGTTTAGTAGTCAAGCCTAAATCATTTGTGCCACTCAGGGAGCCCAAGTAGCATCAAATTAACATAGCAGACCAGAATAGAATTGTGTGGGCCCTGAAAAGTGTTAGTAACTAAAGCCCACAAGTGGGCTTCAACCTACACACTAAACCTAAACAGGATGACTACCTGCTAAAATAGAAGACTTAAATGGGATTAAGAATATCAGAGCATATAATTAAAATAGCCATCACTAGTCATACCAAAAGCACGAAAACCACAATCTGAATGATAATAAAATCGGCAGATCCCAAGATTGAGATGAATCAAATGTTGCGCTATTCTGAAAAGAATTTTAAAGCAGCAGTCATAAAAATCCTTTAGTAATCAATTACAAATTCTCTTGAAAAATATGAAAAAGTAGAAAATCTCAACAAAGAAATGTACATTTTGAAAAAAGTAAACAATTTATGGAATTGAAAAATACAACAGCAGCAGCAGCAACAACAAAAATCTCACTAAGTGGTCTCTATAGTAAAGTGGAGATTAGAGAGAGGAGAATCAGTGAGCCTGAGGGCAGATCAATAAAATTTATTTGATCACCACAGAGAAAATAGACTGGAGGGGCGGGGTGGGGGAGAAAGAAACACATACACATGAATGGAGCCTCAGGGATACGTAGGGATACGCAGTAACACAATATGTGCCATTCGTACATTGGAGTCCCAGAAGCAGATGTGAAAGAGAGTAAGATTAGAACAGTATTGCATGAAATAATGATTGAAAACTTCCCAAATTGCCAAAAGACCTAAATATACAGACTGAAGTAGCTGAGCAATCCCTAAACAGATTAAACTCAAGCAAGTCCACACTAAAACATATCACAATTAAATTCATGTAAACAAAAGAAAAACATCTTAAAAACAACAAAAAACAACCAATCAACCAACAAAACAAAAACAGCTAGAGAGGGATGTCATCAGGAATGGTGAAGTAAAGATTTCCGGAAAATCTTCTCCTCCATAAGATAAATGACTGTACTTTCAAAAAATAGACAAAATCAACTTTTCCAGACCTACTGAATTTAAACAAAGGCTTGCAACATTTTTCTTGTTGTTGCTGTTGTTAGTTGCTTGAGTTGATTCTGACCATGCACCAATCCAGGAGGTATTAATTTAAGAACAATGGCTGAATCTCAGTAAGAGAAATGAAAAAGTAGAAACAATCCAAATATTGACCATTTAAAGAATGGATAGAATAAAAACAAAACCTTCTCTCAAAAGTCATTGCTAAGAAAATAAAAAGCAAATCACTGACAGAAAATACTTGTATTATGTATATTTTACAAAGTATTTGCATCCAGAATACATAAAGAATTTTTATAAGTCAGTGATTTAAAAAAAAATAAGATGAGCATACCAATTAACAATTAAGACAAAAATAAAGTTTAAAAAGACAAAAGATATAGAAATTAATAATAAGATAAGTCATTAGAAAAATATAAATTAAAACCACAAATATAAAAGGCAAATAATGTCAAGAGTTGGCAAGGATGCAGAACAACTAGAAATCTAATACACTGATTTTCGAACCGTAAAATGGTACAAGCACTTTGAAGAAGTTTGTCAGTTTCTTATGAAGTTAAAAACAGACTGTTATTCAGGTATTCAGGTGATCATCTAAGAGAAATGAAAACATATATTCCCAAAAATAATTTTACAAGATTGTTTACAGTTGCCTTATTTATAATGGTCTAACACTGGAAGCAACCTAAGTTTCCACCTCCAGGTGAATGGATATACAAATCGAGGCACATTCACATAAAGGAACATTACACTGCAATAAAAGGAATGAGCTACTGGAGCATGCAACAATATGGATGCATTTTATAGACATTTTGTTGAAAAAACAATACTTCACTGAGCAAAGATAGGCTCAACAGAGTACATACTACACGATTTTTTTCATATGAAGTTCTAGAACAGGGAACAAACACAACAGAAATGAGATCAGTGGTTGTCTGAGTCAGTGGGTAGAGGTATAGGCAGCTCAGGAAAAGGAGAGAACTTCTGGGGTGATGGAAATCTTCTATACCTTGGTTGGGATGGTGGTTACTTCGGTGTATGAGTTTTTTAAAACTCATTCAATATATATGTACTTTTTATTGTATCTAAATTTTACCTCAATAATGTTGATTTAAAAAAAATAGAGAAGAAACATATGATGGCAAAAATGGGACTGATGTAAATGAATGTAGGGGTTCGATTATCTTATCAACTAGGTATGTTCTTGCTCCTTGGTATCTCCTTAGTCCCCACTTATAGTGGAGAGTGCCAGGTTCAGTTAGCAGTGAAGCCATGCAGGGTCAGGAGTGAGGGCAAAAATTTTTCATTCAGAAAAAAGGGAGGTGGCTACAGAACCCAATTTAATGACTACTGATTGCCACTCTCCTTCCGCATTGCAGAAAAACTAAAGTCCAGAAAGGGATATGGAGAGTAAATAATTTGATGGATCCTGGAAAAGGTTAGAAATTCAGTATCTGTAGTCAGGAATCTGGCATTGGGAATAAGAGAAGTGTGAATTTCATAGTGGTCAGGCATGAAGTAAGAAAGGGATTTACAAATTGCTGGGGATTATTTCTGGCTCACTTTTATGAACTGGTGGGCAAGCTAAGCAAGCTTAATGACCTGAGAATGGAAATGAGCCTGATGGATTTTTAAAGCTTTTTCAAGGTTGTAAAATGATGTACAGTGTTCTTAGATGCAGTGACCTTTTGAAGTTATGTAGAGCGGATGTTCCACAATCACTATTAATAACACAAAACAAAACTGATATAGTGGTAAAATAAATTTCAAGGCCTAAGTAAAATACAGGCAAAGGAAGCCTGATTAGAAATATAGACATAAAATTTAGAGAATATTTCTCATTAGTTTTATATTGCCAGAATATATTTTTAACATTCCCTCTAAAATATCAACTGTCATCTGAAGAATAGAATGGCTACCACTGCTTTATTGGCACCAAAGAACTAGGCTTATGGTTTTGTTTAATGAAATCTAACTCTCCAATTAGTTTTCTTATACAGTGATTGTTTTTCCTTGCTAAGAAATCTTTGCCTACCCTAAAGTCATAAAATTTTCTCCTATGTTTTCTTTTAGAAATTTCACGTTATGTAGTTATATTTATGATACATTTGGTTTTTTTTTTTTTTTTTTTTGTGAATGGTGTCAGATAGAGGGCAATGTTCATTTCTTCCACATAGACATCTAGTTATACTAGAACTGTTTGTTAAAAATACTTTCCTTTTCCTGCTTAATTAACTTGGCACTTCTGTTTAAAGTCAATTGATCACATGTGGTCAAACGGACTTTTTGTTGTTTCACTGACATATTTGTCTATCTTTAGCATACGTTCTTGATTACTGGGGTTTTATGTTGTATTTTATTTTATTTGCTTTTGTTTTTAAAAATCATTTTGGCTATTCTGGGTCTTTTGCCTTTCTATATAAATTTTAGAATCAGCCCGTCATTTTCTTCAAAAATGCTTGCTCATATTTTGACTGGGATTATATTAAATCTAAGATCATGTTAGAGAGAACTGACATTTTTAAAACACTGAAATATCCAATCCATGAACATGGGTATCTCTTCATTTTTTTTTTTTTTTTTGGTCTTCTTTACTTTTTCTCACTGTTCTCTTCTCACTCCTGGACTCTTTCT
>NW_004443942.1:15926032-15940309 GCF_000243295.1 Trichechus manatus latirostris
TTTAAGTGAAAGTTTACAGTTCAAGTTAGTTTCTCAAACAAAAATTTATACACACATTGTTATGTGACCCTAGTTGCTATCCCTATGTCAGCACCCTCCTCCTTTCCACCCCGGATTTCCCATGTCCATTCAACCAGCTCCTGTCCCTTTCTGCCTTCTCATCTTGCCTTTGGACAGGAGCTGCCCATTTAGTCTCATGTGTCTACTTGAGCTAAAAAGCACATTCTTCACAAGTATCATTTTATGTCTTATCGTCCAGTCTAATCTTTGAAGAGCTGGCTTCGGGAATGGTTTTAGTTCTCGGTTAACAGAGAGTCTGGAGGCCACGTCTTCCGGGGTTCCTCCAGTCTCAGTCAGACCATTAAGTCTGGTCTTTTTACTGGGATTTGAGTCCTGCATCCCATTTTTCTCCTGCTCCATCAGGGACTCTCTGTTGTGTTCCCTGTCACGGCGGTCATTGGTGGCAGCCGGGCTACGTACCTCCCTTTTCATAGCATCTCTTCTCCAGGACAAGAGCTACTGTGAGTGCTTTAAAACTGCAGATATACCATGGTTCTGCTGCTAGGACAGTAAGAGGTGCTCAGTCTTCAGACTAAGGGCCTGAACCACTGACTACAGAGTGTGGCCCCTCTGTCCAAATGTGAAATAATTTTTCTATATAAACAAGTAGCTAAACCTTAGTAACCATTAAATATTAGGAGGAAGGAAGACATGGAGGAAGACAGCGAAGGGAGAAATCAGTAAGTGAAGGTAGATAATGTGTTTTCTCTACTAGATGACAATAACATTTGTGAGAACCTATTACCCATGGCCATCGAGTCAATTCTGACTCATAGCAACCCTACAGGACAAAGTAGAACTGCCCCCGTAGAGTTTCCAAGGAGCAGAGAACAGGGACTGTGTATTTGGGGAACAGGGACTATGTATTTTAGTTCTCTGTGTCCCATACAGTGCCACATACTATAAAAACTCCACAGTGATGGAATTAGATCTGAAATGCAATCATACATTTATGACTTTTATTTGTGCCCTTTTATTTACCATAAACTAGGTTTCTAGTATATTCAATATTTAAAATATATTAAAGAGTGCTATATTCACAACCTTGATTCATGCCATCTTTTGAGTTTTAAAAACTGTTATAACTTCAAAGCTACACATTAAATATATAGCAAAGAATTTTGAAGATAATTTATAGTAATTTTTAAACAGTAAGTAGCTTTCTAACTTTTACTTAAATGCTAAAAAAAAAAAAAAAGGAAATCAAGATTTGACTGCCAAAAACATATCCACCTAAAAATATGACAGTTTAACATCACTTATAGAAATGTTTGTCAAGGGTTCGTTGCATATTTTCAATTGATTTTTAACAGTGAAAATGATTTGTACTACACAATGTTTTTAAATTGCTGATTTTTTAACTTCTATAACACATTTTGCTTTACCCTGCAGCAAAAGTTATTATTTACCGTTCTAACTTTCTTTTTTTTTTCTTTAATGGATAAAGACAAATACTGTTAACTACATATTATCAAACTCCTGACATACTCAGATTCTGTTCATAAGATATGAAACCTCATTAAAACTGGTGAAAAAATCCAAGTAAACTCTACACATAAATGTCAAATCAATATCAAATTTATAGTCTTTGTGGAGCCATTGACTTGTACATATATGAAAAGATAAATGAATAAACCTGATTACAAAAAAATTTTAGCAAAGCAAAAGACTGCAGGAAAGTATTATCTAGTAGAGCTTATTTTCATTCCTCCTGCAGTTGTCCTTTTGAATAACAACATTAAAGAGAAAAACATTATTTAATGTGGACATACGCATTTTTATTATTTTTACATGTCTGGTAACCTAGTTATAAATTATGATATTAAGAGTAAAGATCTTTGTATCACATGGCAATGTTCAGATGGGAGCATGCATCACAGAAGTGCACTAGAAAAACAGGCAGACAAAATGACTTGGCCAGTTGAAATCAGTCAACTTTCCTCATCAACCAACAAACGCTGGTATAATTGGCACACTAATGGAGTAGCCATGCTGGCACATATGGAGGTTATGCACAGGTCCAACAGCATTGATCCTTTCTCACGAAGGCTGATCTAGCTTATGTCACTGGCAAATGCCTTACTACCAACAACAGAAACAAACTATGTGTTCCTGATACAACATCATCCTTCCAGAAGGTCAAGGGCCACCTGGTGGTAAACTGACTTCTTGGACTCATTCCACATTGAAAGAGGCAACACTTCATTCTGACAGAAATAGACACACTCCACGTATGGGTTAGCCTTTCTGCCCATATGGTATCAACCAGGATCACTACCTGAAGGCTTAGTGAGTATCTGATAGATCAGCATGGGATCACATATAACATATCAAACCAAAACCAAACCAAACCCATTGCTGTCAGTCGATTCTGACTCATAGCGACCCTATAGGACAGAGTAGAACTGCCCCATAGGGCTTCCAAGGAGCGGCTAGTGGATTTGAAATGCCAACCTTTTGGTTGGCAGCCAAACCTGTAACTACTACGACATCAGGGCTCCATATGAAACCAAGGGACCCATTTTACAACAAAGAACATGCAGGAGTAGTCATATCATCATGGGATATAGTGGTCATATCACATATCACACAACCTACAGCCAGCCAACATGATACATTTATGGAATTGTCTCTTGAAGCCAAATCTGAAGTACCAGTTTAGACTCAATATTTTGTTAGGCTGCTGTGCTGTCCTCAAGGATGCAGAGAATAATTTATGTCGACAATTTTTGTGTAGTGATGTGTCTCCAATAGTAGAATACATAGGTACAGGAAAAAAGGATGGAAGTAGGAGTGGCCCCATTTAACTTTAGTCCTAATGACTCACTTGGGAGAATTTTTGTTTCCTATCCCTGTAACTCTGGGCTCCGTAGGTTTCATCCCAAAAGCATAATACATTTTTCAGGGCACACACAAGAGACCCGTTGAACCGTAAGCTACATCTGTGACCTAAACAGTTCAGGCTCCTTGTACTAAGTTACTACTAGGCAAGGGGGAGATGATGCATATCATTTGTGTCCCTAATACCAACCACAGTGGCAGGGCCTTCAGTTTTTCCATCTAACCTTTACCTTCTAAGTTTCTTCCAGGAAAAAAAAAATGCCCAACAGAATCTTGGAGGAGCTGTTTACATAACTAAATTGAAGAAGTGGACTTTAATGGTTCAAAAGGTAGACTGAGGTTAGACATGTAATATGCTGTATGAACAACTCTTTAGGAATGAAGAACATATAGTCCCAGTTGCTGGAAATGCTGCTGGCAACACCATTTACTCAAAATACCTTTAACAAATATTCTCAGCTAAAGAAATCTGCCTTGCCAAGGATATACTCACTTCCTGGACAGTATGCATCCAGTGACTTGTTGATGTGGGGGATATAAAGGACTTGTCCCCTTGCCCCAACTCAGGAAAACTCTGAAGGGTCATCTCAGCTTTAAAGCTACCCGAAGGACAAACTCAGTCCCCCAGTGAAAGCACACTGCAATCCACATACTCTGCTGCCCTTCATTCCACCTGTACTGGTCCCAAGGACATTCCTTAATAAACTTTCTGGTTGCTAATCTCCACCTCAGAGTCTGCTTCTGAGAAGCCCAACCAGAAGCATGATCTCATGAATGCTAAGATGCTAATTTAAAGTAAGTAACGAAAACTGAAAAAAATGTTATTCATTTAATTTCATTTTTGTAGATATTACAATAAAAGATACAAATAAAAATAAAATGTTCCTTTTTGATTCACATTCATGCTATCTGAATGATAATTTAGAGGTTTAATTAAACTAAGACTATAATTCAAATAGTCCTTGGAAGACACCATGTACTAATTATGTGGCCTATAAACCTATGGTTCAAACAAAGTCTATTTTAACACTGGCTGATTTATTCCCTTATTTAATCTATTTAATGATATAGCACTCTAATGAAAAACTATGTTATCTTCTTTATAACAAAATATGTCAAATAGTTTATAACATTTATGTTTATCATGGTCTTTTTATTGAAAAATCTGATGGAGTATAATAAGAAAAACTAAATGATCAAAGGAAAAAAACTTTGGAAAATGTGATACAGTAATAGCACTGAATAGATGAAGAATACCAACTTTTCTACAAACTGTTCCACTATTTTACAATGCAGCTAATTAAAATAAATTTTCAATTGTTTTATTGTACATCTAAATATCAGTGCAAACATTTTTAAAGTAGTGTTTTTCAAGTGTGTTCATTAAATGAAAGTCTCATAAGATTCTATTACTAAAACAGAGAGAGAGAGTGAGAAGAGGAGTGCAGGGGAGGGGAACAGAAAGGAGGGAAGGGGACATGAGAGGAGAGGAGATACAATATTAAGACTTGCAGTCAAATAAGTTTGCAAAAAGAAAATATTAAACCACATTTTGGATATTCACTGTTTTATACTAACATATTACTTTATATTAATACCACAAGCAAGTAAAATTTTGCTGAAGATAATTCAAAAACAGTTGCTGCAGTACAGAAATTCAAGCCTGATTCAGAAGAGGAAGTAGAACAAAGAATATAATTGCTGATGTCAGATGGATCTTGGTTAAAAGCAGAGAATAAGAGAAAGATGCTTACTTGTGTTTTACTGACTATGCAAAGGCATTCAACTGTGTGAATCATAACAAATTATGGATAACACTGCAAAGAATGGGAATTAAAGAACACTTAATTGTGCTCATGCGGAACCTTTACAAAGACCAAGAGGTAGTCATTTAGACATAACAAGGGGGTGTTGTTGCGTGGATTCAAATCAGAAAGTGTGTGCATTGGGGTTGTATCTTTTCATCATACTTATTCAATCTGTATGCTTAGCAAATAATCTAAGAAGCTGGACTATATGAAAAAGAATTTGACTCCAGGATTGGAAGAAGACTCATTAACAACCTGATATGCAAATGACACAAACTTGCTTGCTGAAAACAAAGAGGACTTGAAGCACTTACTGATAAAGACCAAGGACTACAGTCTTCAGTATGGATTACACCTCAACCAAAAGAAAACAAAAATTCTCACAACTGGAGCAATAAGTAACTTCATGATAAACAGAGAAAATACTGAAGTTGCCAAGGATTTCATTTTATTTGAATCCACAATCAATGCCCATGGAAGCAGTAATGATGAAAACAAGTGACATATTGTGTTGGACAAATCTGCTGCAAAAGACCTCTTTAAAGTATTAAAAAGCAAAGATGTCACTTTAAGGACTAAGGTGTGCCTGACCCAAACCGTGGTATTTTCAATAGCATCATACGCATGCGAAAGCTGGACAATGAATAGGGAAGACCAAAGAAGAATTGATGCCTTTGAATTATGGTGTTAGTGAAGAACTTTGAATATACCATGAACTGCCAGAAGACCAAACAAATCTGTCTTGGAAGAAGTACAGCCAGAATGCTCCACAGAAGTGAGGATGGCATGTTATCAGGTAGGAACAGTCCCTGGAGAAGGACCTCAAGCTTGGTAAAATAGAGGGACAGAGAAAAAGAGAAAGACTCTCAACAAGATGGATTGACACAGTGGCTGCAACAATGGGCTCAAACATAGCCATAATTGTGAGGATGATGCAGGACCAGGAAGTCTTTTGTTCAGTTGTACAATAGGGTCACTATGAGTGGGAACCAACTTGAAGACACCTAACAACAACAACAGCAAAATAACATATTAAATCATTTAAATAATAAATGCATAAAATACTATTTTTGTTTAATTTGTTGTTGTTAAGAATATACACAGGAGAACATAACCAATTTAACAATTTCGATGTGTATAATTTAGTGACACTGATTACATTCAAGTTGTGCAACCATTCTCACCCTCCTTTTCTGAATTGTTCCTTTCCCACTGACAAAAACTCACTGCCCTTTAAGTTTCCTATCTAATTTTAGGAGTTGCTGTTGTCTACTTGATCCCATATAGATAGTTCTTAAAAGAGCACAATGCTTAAGGCAGACATTCTTTACTAGTTAAGCTAAACTATTGTTTGGTTTTAAGAAGACTTCAGGGAATATTTTTGGTTTAAGGTTTAAAGTTTAAAGATTATCTCAGGGCAATGGTTTTGGGTTCATACAGCCTCCATGGCTCCAGAAAATCAGCATTTCATGAAAATTTGAAGTACTGTTCTGCACTTCCCCCCCTTTTATCAGGATTCTTCCATAGAATCTTTTTATCAGGATTCTTCTGTGGAATTACTGAACATTCTGGTTCAGTAATGGTAGCTGGGCACCATCCAGTTCTTCTAGTCTCATGTCAAAGGAGGCAGTTGTTCATAAAGACAGTTAGTCACACATTCCATTTCCTCCTCCTATTCTTGACTCTCCTTCCTCTGTTGCTCCAGGTGAGTAGAGACCAATTGTATCTTGGATAGCCACCTGCAAGCTTTAAGGCCCCAGGCACTACACAATGAACTAGGAGGTAGAATAGAAAAGCACTAAATATGATATTAGGCCAATTAACTGGGATGTCCCATGAAAGCATTATCCTATACCTCCAAACCAAGAAACCAAATCTCAAGTGGTGTTTGGTTGTACATAAACAGCCTCAGCAAGTGCATACAATTTTTGCCAATTCAACTTTTTACAGGTGTACAATTTATTGACAGCAATTACATGAATCGACTGTGCAATGCTACTCTTAATTGGTGTGATTTCTCTATCACCGTAAACCCAAAACTCAGTTCAGGGGGGAGAGGAGGCGGTCACAGAATATAAATCATCAAGTAAAATAATTACAATATGTGTTAATACCGTTAAGAAAATTAACAACAAAATTATATTAAAATATAAATAATAAAACAATCCAAAATAATAGTTGTTCATTGTTGTTAGGTGGCATCCAGTCTGTTCCAACTCAGTGTCCTTATGTACAACAAAATAAAACATTGCCTGGGTCTGTAGCTTCTTCACAATCATTGCTATGTTTGAGCGATTGTTGCAACCACTGTGTCAATCCATCACGTTGAGGGTCTTCCTCTTTTTTCACTGACTCTTTACTTTATCAAGCATGATGTCTTTCTCCAGGGACTGGTTCCTCCTGATAACATGTCCAAAGTACATGAGATGAAGTTTCGACATCCTCACTTCTAAGGAGAATTCTGGCTGTATTTCTTCGAAGACAAATTTGTTCATTCTTCTGGCAGTCCAGGGTATATTCAATATTCTTCACCAATACTATAATTCAAAGGCATCGATTCTTCTTAGGCCTTCCTTATTCATTGTCCAGCTTTCATGTGCACATGAAGCTATTAAAAATAGCATGGTTTGCATCAGGCACACCTTAGTCCTCAAAGTGACATCTTTCCTTTTTAACACTTTAAAGAGGTCTTTTGCAGCAGCTTTGCCCAATGCAATGTGTCATTTGACTTCTTGACTGCTACTTCCATGGGTGTTGATTGTGGATCCAAGTAAAATGAAATCCTTGACAACTTCAATATTTTCTCAGTTTATCATGATGTTGCTTATTGGTCCAGTTTGAAGACTTTCGTTTTATGTTGAGGTGTAATCCATACTGAAGGCTGTAGTCCTTGATCTTCATCAGTAAGTGCTTCAAGTCCTCTTCACTTTCAGCACGCTAGGTTGTGTCATCTGCATATCACAGGTGTTATTATGAGTTGGAATCAACTTGATGGCAATGGAAAATAATAGAGATTATATCAAATCATGATTCCAACTTTAATATAATTACTTAGTGTAACTGCATTCATAACATTAAATGAAATAACCTTTCAAATATATAATTAATTTTTTGTTATTTAATTCAATTTAGGTCATAAGTCATTTTTATAAGTTATGTTTGTGAATTATTTACTTCTTGTAGGCATTAATGAAAAGTAGAATATCAATCTTTTCACTTCAAAGTATCACGAGGAAAAATTCCAGAAAGATATACAATACCCATTATAAAAATATCTTTAATTGAGAAAAAATTTAAATTTATTCCTTACCTCCAAAAGTTCACTCTATGATGATGCTTTTTATCTTCAGTTTTGACCTGGATAGAATGAGTTTTAATCCTCAGCCATTTGGCCTTCAGCCAGAATGTATATTTTCTGTACCTAAAGAATTTAGTGTTGGACGACTGTTACTCCCTTTAGAAACTGGCATGCTTCCTTCTCCTCAAATGAGAACTCTGTAATAAATAATGTGTTCTTTGCTTTTTTTTTTTTTAACACAGGTGGTCAGAAAGTTCAGTCACAATTAAAAGTGAATTCATATAATGAAGTTAACTTCTCTGAATAAAAATCTGCATTCTCAATTATTCCCTGGTCTATTGCCTCTCTAGTTACTTAAAAAAAATTATGTGATACTTCAAGCATACAGAAAAGCACAAACAATAACATAAACCAAAATTAAATGGATGTTAAACTCTTTTATTTCCAAAGATAGTAATATACATATACACATACATATATATATATTCTCATTGACCCATTTCATTTTCCTCACATGCTTCTTAGAGGCAACCAGTGTCTTGTAGTGTATATTGTTGAACTCTACAAAATATCATTAGATAACCTCTTAATATAGCAGTACTTTGTACTTTACTGCTTTCCTCATCATCATATCCTTTGCTCATTTCTCTTTTTTTACAACCTCAGCTCTGCATTTAAAGAGACCATTTGTTATGTGTTGCCCAGCATTTATAGACGCTTGCAACAAAGGGGCTTTAGTCACATATGTCTGCCATAATTTTATGAGGAGGTATCTGTTCTTCTTCCTTACCTTTTTCCTATGGAGCACTACTAGAAACACTGGTTTAAAAAAAAAGATAGGGATAAAAGAAAGTCTAACTATATAAAAGAGCATGGGCAGCAACTGGGATTGCATAATATTATTTGGGTTATGGTTTCTATCAGCCAAGAGTAAACCTTAATCTTATAAAGAAAGCCGTATGGTTTCGTGGATCAGTAATTACCATTAATAATTCACACAATGAGTAAGATTTTCCACAACTACATCCACAATACAGGGCTATTATGAGTGCTGATTTTTATCCCAGATAATTAAGTTTGAATACAAAATGTGACATAGAAATAGTATTTTAAAACAAAGACAATTTCTCCATCTACCACTGGTTATCCACCACTCATCTGTCAGTTTGTTATACTGTGGTTTGCATGTTGCTAGGATGTTGGAAGCTGTGACATAAGTATTTCAAATACCAGCAGTGTCTCTCATGGTGGACAGTTTTCAGCAGAGCTTCCAGACTAAGACAGACTAGGAAGAAGGACCTGGCAATCTACTTCTAAAAAAAATGGACAGTGAAAACCTTATGAATAGCAGTGGAACAGTCTGATGTAGTGCCGGAAGATGAGCCTCTCAGACTGGAATGCACTCAAAATACAACTGGGGAAGAGCTGCCTCCTCAACATAGAGTCAATCTTAATGATGCGGATGGAGTCAGCCTTTTGGGACCTTCATTTGCTGATGTGGCACGACTCAAAACGAGAAGAAACAGCTATAAACATTCATTAATAAACGGAACATGGAATGTATGAAGTATGAATCTAGGAAAATTGGAAGTCATCAAAAAATGAAATGAAACACATAAGGACTGATATCCTAGGTATTAGTGAGCTGAAATGGACTGCTATTGGCCATTTTGAATAGGAGAATCAGATGGTCTACTATGCCAGGTGCCATGGATTGAATTGTGTCCCCCAAAAATATGTAAACTTGGCTAGGTCATGATTCCCAGTATTGTATGATTGTCTACTATTTTATCATGTGATGTGATTTCCCTTTGTGCTATAAACTCTATCACTATGATGTAATAAGATGGATTAGCGGCAGTTATACTGATGAAGTCTACAAGATTAGATAGGGTCTTAAGCCAATCTCTTTTGAGATATAAGAGAGAAGCAAACAGAGACACATGGGAACCTCATAGTACCAAGAAAGCAGTGCCAGGAGCACAGTGTGTCCTTTGGCCCTGAGGTTCCTGTGCAGAGAAGCTCCCAGACCAAGGGAAGATTGATGACACAGACGTTCCTCCAGAGCCGACAGAGAAAATATTTCCCTGGAGCTGATGCCCTGAATTTGGAACTGTAGCCTACTAGACTGTGAGACAATACATTTCTCTTTGTTAAAGCCATCCACTTGTGGTATTTTTTTTACAGCAGCACTAGATGACTAAGACACTGGGAATGAAAAATTGAAGAGGAATGGCTTTGCATTCATTGTCAAAAAAGAACATTTTAAGATCTATCCTGAAGTACAACACTGCCAGAGACAGGATAATATCCACACACCTACAAGGAAGACCAATTAATATGACTATTATTCAAATTTACCCATCCACTACTAATGCTAAAGATGAAGAAATTAAAGATTTTTACCAAAGTATGCAGTCTGATATTGATCAAACATGTTATCAAGATGCATTTATAATAACTGGTAATTGGAATGTGAAAGATGGAAACTAAGAAGGATAAGTGGTTGGAATATATGTCCTTGGAGACAGAAACATCAGAGATCACGTGATAGAATTTTGAAATACCAACAACTTCTTCACTGCAAATACCTTTCTTCGACAACATAAATGATGACTATACACATGGACCTCACTGGATTTAATACACTGGAATCAAATTGACTACATTTGTGGAAAGCAATGATGGAGAAGCTTAATATCATCAGTCAGGCCAACTGCGGAAAAGACCATCAATTGCTCATATACAAGTTTAAGTTGAAGATGAAGAAAATTAAAGCAAGTCCTCTAGAGTAAAACTGCAACCCTAAGTATATCCCACTTGAATTGCGAGTCCATCTCAAGAATAGATTTGATGCAATGAAAACTAATGACTGAAGAACACGAGTTGTAGGACAACATCAAGAGCATGATACGTGAAGAAAACAAAATGTCATTAAAAAAACAGGAAAGAAAACAAAAAATGGATGTCAGAAGAGACTCTGAAACTTGCTCCTAAATGTAGAGTACCTAAAGTCAATGGAAGACATGATGAACTAAAAGAGGTGTACAGAAAATTTCAAAGGGCAGCTTGAGAAGAAAAAGTTAAGTTTTATAATGAAATGAACAAAGACGTGGAGTCAGAAAACCAAAAGGGAAGAACATGCTAGGCACTTCTCAAGCTGAAAGAAACGAATAAAAAATTCAATCCTGAAGTTGCAATATTGAAGGATTCTATGGGCAAAATATTGAATCAAAAGAAGCATTAAAAGAAGATGGAAGGGAACACACAGTCACTATACCAAAAAGAATTGGTCAACCTTCAACCATTTCAGGAGGTAGCATATGATCAAGAATCAACAGTACTGAAGGAAGAAGTCCAAGCTGCAATGAAGGCAATGGCGAAAAACAAGGCTCCAGTAATTGGCAGAATACCAACTCAGATGTTTCAACAAATGGATGCAATGTTGGAAACCCTCGCTCATCTATGCAAAGAAATTTGGAAGACAGCTACCTGCCAACCAACTGGAAGGGATCCATATTTGTGTCCATTCCAAAGAAAGGTGATCCAACAGAATGCAGAAATTATCAAAAAATATCATTAATATCACATTCAAGTAAAATTTTGCTGAACATAATTCAAAAACAGTTGCTGCAGTACACTGACAAGGAACTGCCAGAAATTGAAGCCAGATTCAGAAGAGGATATGGAATAAGGGATATCATTGCAGATATCAGATGGATCTTGGATAAAAACAGAGAATTCCAGAAAGATGTTTACCTGTTTTTTTTTTTTTTTTTAACTATGCAAAGGCATTTGACTACATTGATCATAACAAACTATGGATAAAATTTTGAAGAATGAGAATTCCAGAAAACTTAATTGTACTCATGTGGAACCTGTACATAGAACAAGAGACAGTCTCATTTGAATAGAACAAAGGGATACTAAGTGGTTTAAAATCAGGAAAGGTGTGCATCAGGGTTGTATCTTTTCACCATACTTATTCAATTTTTATGCTGAGCAAATAATCTGAGAAGCTGGGCTATATGAAGAAGAATATGGCATCAGGATTGGTGGAAGACTCATTAACAACTTGCAATATGCAGATGATACAACCTTGTTTGCTGAAAGCAAAGAGGCTTGAAGCACTTATTGATGAAGATCAAAGACTACAGCCTTCTGTATGGATTACACCTCAACATAAAGAAAACAAAAATCCTCACAACTGGATCAATAAGCAACATCATGACAAACAGAGAAAATACTGACGTTATCAAGGATTTCATTTTACTTGAATCCACAGTCAATGCCCATGGAAGCAGCAGTCAAGACACCAAACGACATATTGCATTGGGCAAATCTGCTGCAAAAGACCTCTTTAGAGTGTTAAAAAGCAAAGATGTCACTTTGAGGACTAAGCTGCGCCAGACCCAAGCCATGGTATTTTCAGTTGCCTCATATGCATGCGAAAGCTGGCCAATGACTAAATTAACCGAAGAAGCATTGACGTCTTTGGATTAAGGTGTTGGCAAAGAATTTTGAATACAATATGGACTGCCAGAAGGACAAACAAATCTGTTTGGAAAGTACAGCCAGAAAGCTCCTTAGAAAGAAGGATGGCGAGGTTTTGTCTCACATATTTTGGACATGTTATCAGGAGGGACCAGTCCCTGGAGAAGGACATCATGCTTAGTAAAACAGGTGTTCAGTGCAAAAGACGAAGAGCCTCAACCAGATGGACTGACACAGTGGCTGCAACAATGGGCTTAAACATTGCAAGGACTGTGAGGATGGCACAAGACCAGGCAGTGTTTCGTTCTGTTGTATGAGGGTAAGTAAAAAAGTATTGCTACAAATCATAGAATCTCTTATTAAACAAAAATATTAAAATGTGAGTCTATTGTTCTTCAACATAGCCTCCATGTAGGTCTATACAATTCTGATGGCTGTTTTTCATTTTTTTAACCATTTCTTGAAGAATTCCTTGGTCTTTGATTACACCATGTCAAAATGGCAGTTTTGACAATCCTCGAGGGACTCAAATTGTGCTCCTTTTAAATGTTGAGTTTCTGGAACAAAAAGAAGTGTGAAGGGGCAGTATTAGGGCTGCTGGGTGGATAAGGAAAGGTTTCCCAAAGAAATTCTTATTGTACAGCCCTTGCTACCCTTGAAGAATGAGCAGGTGCATTGTCACGATGGAAAAAAAATTCCTCAGCACAACATTCTTGGCCTTTTTCTCACCGATGCAGTTTTCAATTTTCTTAAAACTTCTTCATAATAAGCTTCCGTGACTGCCATGTGTCCTTCCAGAAAATCTATCCAGCTTACAACCTCTGGGATCCAAAAAAAAGTCGCCATAATCTTCTGAGCGGTCTTCCCTCTCCTGGCTCATCTTTGAGGTCTTCCTCACTTTCCTTAAAATGCTGGATCCATCTAAAAACTGTTGTTTTGTGTGGGGCAGCATTTCCATAAACTTGTTGCAAAGATTCAAATATTTGGGAAGATATCCACTTAAGTTTTGTTAAAAATGTGATATTAGCCCTAACCTCGAAATCGTTTTTTTCCGTGGCACAAAAAGTATCCTTTTTTTTCTGAAGGAACCCTAACACGACTAAGATAAGTGTATTACTGAGAGAATTTGTCTGCAGACAACCGCTGATAGAAGAGACGTTTAAACAAGTTTTGTTTGGAATAAACCGGTGCATGTAGGAACTGGAACCCTAGCAGCAATAATTTTTGTTCCAACTCACCCTCGTACATTGGGTCGCCGTGAGATGGAACAGACTTCATAGCACCTAACAACAAGACGAGCACTTAAGCAGATGGCCAGCATGGATTTCTCGTCTTTTGGTCTACCAAAGTGTGTTAGAAAACAAACCTCAGGGGGAAGGTGAGCAGCTCGATAGCGGCGACTTCTGCTGTGGCCCGCACCTATTCCAAAAGCCCCTAGGGGTTGGCATCAATGAGCCCTTTCAATCAGAAGGAGGGCAGCTGGGCTCCTGACGTTCCAGGCCCCGGAGCCATGGACAATGCTCCGAAGCTCCTAATATTCACCGCCACCACCACCCGGCCCCCAACCCCCGTCGGACATTCTGTATTATGATTGCCACAGCCTCTGCCGAAGGCCTTTTGGAAAGCCTCCTTAGCTGTCCTTACCAGACACTGGGCCTTTGAAGTGGCTCTGGGCTGCCACAGGGATCTGGTTCTCACAGAGGCTGTGCTCACCTCAGCTGCTGCCTCTCCTTTCTCTGGCGCCTCCCTGCACGGTCCCCTCCCCTCCCCCTCCTC
>NW_004443942.1:15940409-15961422 GCF_000243295.1 Trichechus manatus latirostris
GCGGAGGTCCCCGCCTCCTGCTGCGTGTGTTCCTGAAGGTGACGAGGTGACAACGCCTCTTGTGGGTGAGATACGTGTGCGCATGAGTAAGTGTGTGCGCCGGGTAGAGGGCGACTGCAAAGAAGCTGTTGGGTGATATGATTACTCTCCTCTGTGTCAGTTTAACAACCGCGGGGAACGAGAGTAAAGAAATGGAGCCAAGATGGCGGCGGGTGCTAATGCTTCGGAGACCCAGACGTAAGTTCTAGAGAATCGTGTGAGTTCAGGGGAAACAAGGAATGCAATCCTGCGGTCCACAGTGCCCGTTCAAAGAAGTGACTCTTGTCCAATGCCCCTCCATAGGGCCATTTGCCTTACCTTCTCTTCCCAAACACTTTCAGACCCACTCGCCTCACCTCAGATCTGTCGGTCTACAGCCAACAACAGGAGCTGTGGAAGCCCCCTTCCATGGGGAGTTGTGCTTAAAGGGCGCTTGGTTTCTGTTGAGGGTGATGAAAAACTTTGGAAACAGTTAGTGGTGATGGCTGCAAACATGGAAATGTGATTAATGCCACTGAATTGTGCATGTGGAACTGGTTGAAATGGCAAACGTTTTGTTACATATATTTAATCACAATAAAAAAAACAAACCTCAACATTTCCATTTAGGGATATGTAAAGAGACAGCTGGCAACTGAGACTCAGAATATATTTTTACATTACAGACATCAAAGAAAAACTTCGTGATAAGTCCAATGGGAGTTTCATTTACAATGAATGGTTTCAAAAACCAAAAAGACTTCATATTTGCTTTTTAATTTTTATCCAAAATCACGTGTACCTATAGACTAAATACAAAAATCATTTCTCTTTCTTTCTTTCACACACACACAAAATCCTTTCATGTTCATCTTCATTTCGTTAATAGAAAAGTGTTCCAATAACTTAAAATATATATAGAATAGCTGTAAAAAACAAAAAAATAAAAATGCCTTTGTATTCTTTCTTTGGCTCATCTTATTTTCCACATTTTATCTGTAAAATATTTTTCATACTAAAAGAAAACAAGAAACAAAGCCAATAATGGAACAATCATCCATTAGTCTGTATGTCCCAAGGGTTGGAAGAAACTAAAAAAATAAGAATACTTTTCACTATTATAGATTAAAAGTTTCATTGATTGAATGTTTTCAAACAGAGGCAGTATTTCCATAATTTGTATTTATATTTTTAAAGTTAGCACTTCAGAGGAACAAGGCAAGTCTTTTCCGTTGGCTGTGTTTAAAGCAGTCATGCTGCTATAGGCAAATTTCTTACACAGAATTTTCTATCAAACTTTGTTCTAGGAATTTTCATTGTCAACTGGACAGGATATTGGTTTGTGTCAAGCTAAAAAAAAAAAAAAACAAATCAGAACTCAATATTGGCTGACAGCATAAAGGCTACAGCACTGGCCATTGACGGTTAATGAATTTGCAGTAATTACTGTTGCAAATTAGTTCATTGACAAATTGACAAAGCATGGACTAAGCTACTTATTTTCTTTCCTGCAAGGTGAAAAACATCCTGGCACAAAAACACGTTTTGAATAAATCCACCCTTCCAAGTAAACTGGGCCAAAAATACCAAGTCATTATCAAAGCTGATTCTAAAAAATATCTGTTTCATTCTGTACAAATTCACAATTTTTAGTTGTTTTGTGATTACTCTGACAACTGCTTCTAATGACCAACTTTAAAGAAATGAGCTATCATTTGAAACATTTTATAGGATTGCAAATTATAAATTAATTGAATACTTGGATATATAAGTATTTGTTTCCTAAAACTAAAAGCCTTAGACTCAATTTTCTCCATATTTTCTGTTTATTGTTTTATACCCATATTTTATCTAATTATTGAAATTTTTGAAAATAGTTTGAATGTAAGATTAGAGTTTGACACTGAAAGTTAGATTTCATACAAAGTTAAAATGTTTAAAAAGACTTGGTTTGTTTCTATGAGTTCCTTGGATAAGGTAGGAGACTGAAAGAGGAAGTTTTTCCCTATTCCACATCTATCGCTCTACAATCACTTTCTCTGCCCTGAAGTCAGAAATGCAGATAAATATTATTTTGGGTTGTGACTCTTCTCTTTATTACTAAAAAGAGAAAAGTATCCATGAGACACAGTGTGCACATATCCACGAATCTCCAGGAAGTCCAGACCCCACTTAATCAAATAGGACACAGGTACAGGCCAAGTAGATATTCAAAGCAATCCCATCTACTTAGTTCACAGTAGAAAGATCAAGTCTTAAAAAAACAAAAAAAAATACAGTTGAGCAAAACCAAACACAGATACTTTTACAAGTTAAATTTGGTGCATCCATTGGTGCATTCAGGCTTGGCAATTGTACATGCAAGTAGCTATTCTGTACCAGTGAGCATCTGCTTGCAGATACTGATGTGCTGGTTAATGGAAAAAGTGCAGAGAAGTGGAAACATCTGTCATTGAAGATTTAGCTCTTAGAATTAATACACAGTAAGCATTTTAAAAACTTTCCGCTGCTACCTAAGCGTATCTATGCCCTAAAATGATCTCCTGCATTAAAATCAAAGTAAGAATAACCAAACGTGTATCATCGAGCACTTACTATGTTCTCATTCCTCATGAATATCCCTCTATGTCAAAGGCATCTTCTTGAGGAATGAGAATATAGTAAACCAAAAAAAAAAAAAAAAATCCAGACCCACTGCCATTGAGTCAGTTGCTACTGATAGAGACCCTATAAGACAGCGTAGAACTGTCCCATAGGGTTTTCAAGGAGTTCCTGGTGGGTTTGAACTGCCGACTTTTTGGTTAGCAGCCGTAGCTCTTAACCACTACGCCACCAGGGTTTCGAAGAATGTAGTAGGTGCTGAATAATGCATGTTATAGGTTATATATATTGACCTCTGCCCTAAGAGAGCAAGTAACATTTAGAAAGAGAAGGGTAAACTTGTGAGTGAAAAATGAACAGGTAAAAACAGTGTTTTGAAAAATGAAATGGAGAGAAGAGAGGATTTACAGTTAGAAAATCTAAGTTTGAGCCCCAATATTCTTGGAAGTTACTATTTAAACTTGGGCAAGTTCCATTGTCTCTCCAACTATCAGTTTCCTCATATCTATAAAGGAGATAGTACTACCATGTTTGGAAATGCCTACTGAGCATCCCTGAGTGAAGATTGGTGGGGCTTTTTAGAGACACAAATAAATCATTTGAAGCAATACAGATTGTGAGTGCATCCTCTGGTGAAGCAGCCTTTGTGAAGATGAAAACTCAAGCCTTTGCCAGAGTGACTGGTGAGCCCAGCCATTTTGTTGTCTGCCCTCCACGGCCTCTCCAGCACCCCAGCTATTGTGTAAGCTCCATGAGGTCAGGGATCTGTGACTGTTTTGTTCATTGATGAGTCCCAAGAACATAACACAAAGTATGTAACCAAAATTATTTCTTAAAGGAATAAATAAAAGTATTAGCAGATTTTCAAGGAGGATTTCTAATTACCATATTGGACAGTTTTTAGAAGACCACACCATAATGATATAATTTTAAACTGTGATATGTTGGCAGTTTTTGTTTATTGTTATTGTTTTTTTTTTTAATAATGATTATATTCAGCATATAAAACAAGTAGTAGTATATTTATTCAGGAGTCTAACAAGCAAATGCTAGAGTTAAAGAGAAATAAACCTTAAGGGATTGGATGTGAAGACTGTGTCCCCAGAGCAAGAGTCTCGAAAAGACAGAAAGAGAGCTCTGGTTTGCTAAACCAGGGCTGAGACAGGATCCTAGGTATTATAGGTTATTGAGTAAACTAAATGCAATAATGAATTCGAAGTGCTTAGATGAACTGAAATGAACATTGTCATTGTTATATGCTAGTTTGAGTAGTACAAACTGAAGGAACTATCAGAATCCAGAAAAGGCTTTGAATTTTGGTGAGAGTCTGGATGAACAGAAATGAAGGAACAAGAGTAAAGTGGTCAATTTTGGGAATGAGTAAAGACAGAAGCCAGAATAAGCTTTCTAATTTTGTAGGGAATAGAATATTCAGTGCAGAAGAGAGCTCTGTTCTCATGATTTCCCTCCTATTTTGTAATGTTATTCACGTACTGCAGGAAAGTCTGCATAAATGTCCTAGGCCAAAACTCTGACAAAGAGATTAGGGTTGGAAATACCACTCCACATGGCAAGTGAACGATGCATATCTTGGATCAACTGGAAATACCATTGGCCCAGTACCAAAGTCAGAATTGTTAGCAGATGGTATAATTAGGCTTTGAAGTGTTAGGAGCTAAGGAGCCACTAAAGGCTATTGATCAGGGAAACAAAATGATGAAATCAATTTTGATCTATCAAGTTTAATTAATTAGATGGTACCTAGTAGAAAGTAAGGTGGAAGAAATAGGGTTTTGGGGAAACAAAGCATGACGGTAATAAGGGTAGCTACTTCAGGTGTGAAGAATTTAATCACTGTAGTAGCAATGAAAGGAGAAAAGGAAGGCATTAAAACAAAGTTTAGGTACGGATCTATAGTCTTGATATGTGACTGAATATGGAAGAAGACTGAAAGGAAACATTTAAAGTCATTATTTTGGTCCTGAATCAAAGTAGGGTGGTTTTCCACTGAAGAAAAGTGGGGAGAGCTAACATCTGTTACATATCTATCACCTCCCAGGCATTAAGTAAAATATTTTGTATTCATTATTTCATTTAATATCCCATCATATAATAGAAAACAAAATTAGAGCTCCATGATTCAAGTCCATGTCTCTCTAACTCCAAAGCCCTTTTTTTTTTCCCTCTAACACCATGCTATAAAATACATTTCACTACCAAAAATTAATGCAGATAAATTAGGGAAAATTATAGCCAAGTCCTGAAAAGGAATGTTGTCAAGATAATGCAGAAGAAAAAAGAAAAACTTGAATACTTGAAGTTTTTAATACATACACTCATCCTGAGTAACTGACAATTAAAATGTAAAATATGCATATTAAAAAGGAAATAGCTAGTTGGGTGAAAATAATGGACCTCATTGCTGTTGTAAGAAATGGAAAGACTTTTGATAATTTCTGTTTGTTTGTTTAGGCTTTTGATTTCAGGTCATTAAATCTTTTCCTAAGTCAGATCATTCATTTAGGGTAGAATCAACTAATGAATGCGTTTTTCTCATGCCACCACCAATTGAAGCGTGAGTTAGCTTAACCCCATTGTGTTCTCATAACACCTTCTGTGTGCCTCATTCACTCACCATGCCACACTGCAGTTGTGGATTTGTTTTCAGTCTTTTCTACTAGGTAGTTGTCTCCTTAAGGGTGGGAAATATGCTTTATGACTATGTATATCGAGCACTTAGTAATATACCTGACACATAATAATAACTCTGAATGAGAAGAAAAAGACCAAGAGCATTATTGGCCAAACATTGTACTAATAGCTGCCAGTAATTATCTTATTTATTCCTCACCACCTAGAGAGGTAAATATCATATTATCTCCATTTTACAGATGTGAAAATTGAAACTTAAAGAAGTAAATTTATCCATAATCATAGAACTAGTAAATTGCAGATTTGGCATTTGAACCCATGAATCTGCCACCAAAGTCAGTGTACCAAACAACTGGGATATATCACCTTTCCATTTAATAAACAGGATGTCCAGCTGATGTTTATTTAATGAATGAAAGAAATGAAATAAATAATAGCTTAATTATAAATGGAAATCACATCTCTGTTACCTATATGAAAATTACTTTATTAGAGGAAGAAAGTAATAGCCAAACAATATATAAACACATATCTGATAGACATAGGACACATTCTACTTTAACTTTTTTTTCAGGAATCACAGACAGCAGATTCAGTGGTTACCTGAAAAGATCAGAAAATGCATGAACACACACACACATGCATAAACCTCCTCTTGAATAGGAAATTTACTTGCATTAGAGACCTAAAAACTATTTTAAAAATTGATATGCTGTTAAAAATTCTTGTTCTTTTTTTTATTTAGGAACTTGGTGTTACTTGCATCAAGTTTGCTCCAACTCGTAGTTACCCTGTGTATAATAGAACAAAATGTTGCCCGGTCCTCCACCATCTTCATAATCATTGGTATATTTGAGTCCTGAAGTTACTGGGAAAGACAGCCTTTTCAACTTTTCAGATATACAGTCTATATCTTACTATTGTTGGGAATATAACTAATGTTTATTTTGTATATTGCATAAGCTGTGCATCTTCACTCTATTTTTCTTTTATACCTATCAAATCATCTTACAAAGAATGATCAAAATGGATACTTTTATTTTTCTTTTAACTTTTCCCTGGGGAATGGAAATTTTTAAAAAAAAATAATTAAAAATATTGCATTATTTAATTTGTGTGCATAGTTTTCAAATTTGATTGCTTATCCTTTTATTTCAGGACAGAAGCTTCATGTGCACAATTTTGCAGGTAAGATGATATTAAAATACAACTCCCTGCTATACAACAAAAGGGCTAAATAATGTTTGAAGATTTTAACAACCAACAGTTAAATACCCTGTAACACTGGGCCTATCATTGATTATCTCTTTCCTGAAGGCATCAGGGAAAAATAGATTCATTCAGATAACAAGCCTGAAAAGATTTAACCAAAGATTGTTTAATCAAATAAATTTTCCATATTTAGCAGGATTAATATTAACATACTATTTTCATTTATCAAATGATAAAATAAAATTTTGAACTTCTCTAATTAGATTATTAACCAGGTCATACTCAAGGAAAAAACTAAAATTGATTCCATGTCCTTGTAAAAAAAAATTAATAGAGAAATTAAATCTATACATATAAAAAAAAAAAAAAAAAACCCTTGCCATTGAGTGGATTCTGACTCATAGCGACCTAATAGGACACAGTAGAACAACTGCCCCACAAGGTTTTCAAGATTGTAATTTATATGGAAGCAGACTGCCACATCTAACCCTAAATCATGGATATAATTTTTGTGGTCATTCTATAATCTTATAAAGATATCCACTTGTAGTCAGGAAAACTATTAGGCCATATCTAAATAGCTCACAAAATAAAGAATTATTCTAATAGTAGTTTCTTACTTTATATATCCTGAAATTTCTTTATTTTTCTTTTACTGCCACTAAAACTCAACCCATTTCTTTGTATCCGTGGGCACGCATCTATATTCCATCTTCCAGTTTTTTTTGTAGTTGGATGTGGTCTTGTGACTGAGTTTTAGCCAAAAGAATGTGAAGAAATTCATTAAGCCCCTTCCATCCCTGTCCAGCAGAAAATTCCTAAGGCAATTTGCAATTATTTTTCCATTCACTAATTTAATGCAGACTAGCACTACAAACACAGAAGCCACTTTAAGATGGTACCACCACAAATTGAAGGAGAATCAGTTAATTGAAAACCACACCTCCCTGTTATGTGAGCAAAAATAAACATCAGTCATGTTTGAGCCATTATATGCTTGGGAGATTATTTTTAAAGAAACTAGTATTATTTTAATATACCGTTGCTGCTTTAAATTAGATAATAAAGTAAATATGTTGCCTTGAAAACCAGCAGTAACTTCTTAAACAATGATAGGCTTCAAGCTATATACATCTCAAGAAGCTTTTATTTGGATAAATATTTGTTTCATATTCATATATATGTGTGTGTAAAATTATGTATATGTGAACTGTATATATAGTTTGTATCATATATATGATGCATAGATCATATATACATTCTGTATTATATATTTTTTTCTGCCTCATATATATTTGATACTGAATATGTGTGTGTGTGTGTGTACACATGCACAAGCAGTTTAACAAAATGTTTTAGAGAAAACAGAAAAACAAAGAGACAAGCACTTGAGTTTACAATTTCCTGTCCACAAGACTCGTGTCTGCTTCCATAGTCTTTCCAGGCCTCTTCCCCAGCTTTATCCTCCCAAAGGTTGATCACATTTCCAGTGTATGCAACTTTAGGCTTAAAAAATTGCCTAAGGTGGCTTTTGAGATACATGTGAACTGAGCTTGGATGTGCAGGTTAAGGTGTCCACAAATGGGCTCTTGAGGCTCTTCTTGATACAGGATGGAGCAGAAAGGAAGACGGGGTGGTCCATGGGTTAGGGGCCTGCAGCCAGCTGTCCCTGTGCCACCACATACCTAGGCAGAATGCCTTGGTTTCCAAGAATTCTAAATTAAAACTTGAGCGTCAGGTTATTATGACAGTATATTTGTCAAGATAGGAGAAAATATTTTATTTATCTTATACATTTGCTGTGTGCTCTGGAAATATTGGGGTGGGCCTTTCTTTGATAATTGCAGAAAAACACATTTCTACTCCTTACGTGCAGAGTACACAACCTTAGTATTAATGTGATAAAGGAGTATTTCCCCTCAACTAATTTTATTTATGTTTTATTGGTCAGATGTTCTATAAATTGATGAAATCCAGCAAGTGTGTCAAAGCTAAGAATGGAGATCCAAGGTCATGATGTGAAGAATCATGAAACAATCCTTAAATCATTTAGCTGATGGTGAATCTAAAAACAGGATACTAAATGAAAGCCACTTCAGGTTTCCCAGCTTTCCTTCTGGTACCACCATTTTCTTGAACCTTTTATTGAATATAATGAAACCTAGTGTCTTAGTTACCAGTGCTGCTGTCACAGACTTACCACAAATGGATGGCTTTAACAAACAGAAATTTATTTTCTCACAGTTTAGGAGGCTAGAAGTCCTAATTTAGAACACTGGCTCTAGGGGAAGCCTTTCTCTCTCTGTGGGCTCTGGAGGGATGTCTTTGTCTCTTCTGAGCTTCTGCTCCTGAGCAATCTTCATGTGGTTTGGCATCTCTCTCTCCCCATCTCTGCTCTGTTCACTTGTTTAATCTCTTTTATATCTCAAAAGAGATTCACTCAAGATATACCCTATACTAATTGTGCCCCGTTAACCTAACAAAGACAATCCATTCCCGAATGACATATAACTGCAGGCATAGAGGTTATGGTGTGCAACACATATTTTTGGGGGACATAATTCAATCCATAACACCTAGTGCTTTCAGATTTCTTTGTAGATTTTCAACATATTGTGTAATTTTTGAAGCGGAAATACCCTTCATATATATTTTTATTTCACTATATTTCAATAAAAGAGATCAACAGTTTTCCTAGTTATTCCATCAGATTAGCAGTTCTTCTTATACAGTGTCTCAGAGTGAAGAATAAATAGATCATTTGATCTAAAAGTGTTTCCAATTTCAAACTAAACAACTTTTTAAAAAGTTAATATTATATTAGCTTTGAAGTTAGAAGGAATAATGTGAAAACTAGAAGACAAACAGTATACTAAGATTAGCCAGACCCAGCAAGGATGAAGAAACAATCACAACAGGTTGAAACTTCTTACCAAAAATAGAACATCTACTTAAAAAATAATTATTTTTTTGTTAAAGTTAAAGTGAAAATCCTAGTCATGTCTGAGTAGAAACAGTGTACAGTAGTACATAGCTAACCAGCAGATAAATGCTGTATGCTTTAGGAAAAGAATAAGCTAATACAGAAAAAGTTCAGAAATGTTTTTTATTCCATTAAAAAGTATTTTATGTGATCGCTACTAATAGCTTTTCTTTTAGAAGATCATTATTTTGTGAAGGTAAAGTGAAAGTGGTTGTCATATCTAGGTAGCTCTCTTAAAAGCACCCTTGATTTTACCGAGGACAAACTGGAATGTCTAATCAGATTTCAACTTTTTCTGCCCTTAAAGTAGGCGTTCTCAGCATGTCACTGTTACATGCTTCAGTTTAACTATTCAGCTAGAGACAACTGCACTGGTTTGGAAGAACACCTATCTTCCTAAGTTTCAAGCTCTGCAACTCCTTCTTTATTTATGATGTATCTTCTAAAAAGAAAAAAAAAAACTATTCTTTTTAGCAATAACAGACAATGAATATTTATTACTATTTGTCATTGAAAATAAAAAAGAAGGAGACAAGCAACAAAACTGCCTGCAAAACAGCAAACATCTGTAGAGATAATGGGAAAATGCAATCCATCATTTGGATGGCTTGCCAGTGCAGTCCCCAGAATCTGGATGATTAGATAAATATAAGATGATAAGTATTTTTTGGTCTTATATAAACACTGACCGAGGACAAAAGAAAACCACACATGTGGTACAGTAGAAAACTCCATTCTGTTACTCAAAGAAACATTTAGGAAAACAGATGGTTGTAGAATTTTAGCATAGATCTCTGAAAGCATTCTTATTTGTATCATGTTATGGTATAAGCTATGATTAAACATTGCCAGAAATGTTTGAAAAGTGAAAAATTTCAACACACGTTTGATTTATATATTGGATATGATGATTTGAGTTTTTCCCCTTACTGAATCAATGAATTTGGGAACTAGTTAGTATCATCACAACAGCCTGAAATAGATGCGGCTAAGTGTTAATCACAAAGATCCATTTTTGGGAAGTTTGTGTTCAGTGGTCAAAACAGGCTTTTCTTCCCATGTGAGATCTTGTACTTTGTAGTTGCATAAAAACACATTGATGGCAACATTTAAAAGCTTATTTATATCCTTGGGAAGAATAGTTAACAGTGTCATTATTTTTTGTTTTCATCTCTTTCGCCAACAAATCATTTAAAGTTGTCAGTTTCCAACAAGCTTTGAAACCGTGTTGAGATTTGCTAAACATGACTCTGAAAAAGGAAATGAAGTAAGAGTTAAAAGGAAAGAGCTATTTATTAAGAACAGAAATGAAAAAAAATTGGAAGTAAATGTGCAAAACAGCATATTTTAAAGAGTTTGCAAAACTTTTCCCTTGCTGTGGTTGTTTAGCTTATCTTTGGTATTTGGCTAATTCATGCCAATAATAGTATATTTATGAATAATAATACTGTACTTATATCTATATTTATATGTGAGCAAATATTCTAGGCGAGCAGTCAACAGATGAGTATGAAAATCTAGAGTGCTGGATGCTGAGTATAAGACAACAAGCAGGACACAGTCCTTCCCTTCAAGATGCTGACAGCTTATGCTTTTGTCCTAGCTCTATTTTTATACCTAAACAAATTTAAGGCATTAAATCATATGGGTTCTTTTGTATAGGAAAAGTTCAAGTTACGGGTTAAATCTGAGCACACTAACTTCAATAATTTTATAAAATTACAGTCAGTAAAGTTAACATTTATATCATGGTCTCCCATATATAAGTGCACCAGCTGAGAAGATCAAAAGCTGCTTTGAGGTTACTTTGACGTTGACATCAAGGTTACAGAAGTGGAAAGCAGGTTTTGTTCATATCTCTAATGTTTCTAATTCATCAGCTGACATCTTCTGGCATCCTTACCTCATCTCAGGGTTCCTGAATATAAATGTGGGTTCTGGAGTGATTCTTAATGTCCTGCAACATTTTAGTGATAATAGTCAACATTAGCATGTACTCATGCACTGCTCTCAGGGTTTTACATCTTTTAACTCATTAAATCATTATAACAAGCATGTGAGGTACGTAGTACTATTTTTTCTTTATTTTACGGACAAGGTCTTTATTTGGAGATAATCAGCAACTTACCTTAATTAATTGATTGATTTCTTTATTCAGCAGCTATTTACTGAGCACCTACTCCATTCCAGGCACAACCCCCAAAGACACATTCCCTTCTTTTACAGAGTTTATAATTTAGAGGTTTAGCAGTAAAATAAAGGAACAGCTATAGTATAATAAATTTGAATAAATAAATTGAATAAGTTTACTAAATGCATGTACATAATGCCTTAAGGTCATAAAAGAAGGTCATCTAAAAAAGTGAGGGAGGGTCTTCTAGCACTTCCTGATATAGGGGAATCTTAACCAAGTAGGAGTTACAGATGAAAAAGTTTGTGTGGGAAGTAGATGACATTCTAGGCAGAAAGAAAGGTACCAATGAACATAGTTTTTATTACTATAAGTAATCGGACTTTGACATATAGCCTTTTGTACTTTTGTTCTACAAGGGTTTTAATCTTTTTCTGCAAAGATAGTGAAAGGAATGGGTCTTTATCAAGTGAGAAAGCCTAGCAGTCAGATTCAAAGGATTTTGTGTCTACTGCCTGTTTGTTGTCAGGTGCCATCAAGTCGGTTCTGTCTCATAGCAACCCTATGTACAACAGAACAAAACACTGCCTGGTCCTGCACCATCCTCACAGTCGTTGTTATGCTTGAGCCCATTATTGCAGCCACTGTGTCAATTCATCTCCTTGAGTGTCTTCCTCTTTTCCACTGATCGTCTACTTTATCAAGCGTGATGTCTTTCTCCAGGGACTGGTCCCTCCTAATAACACATCCAAAGTCCATGAGACAAAGTCTCACCATCCTTGCTTCTAAGAAGCATTCGGGCGATACTTCTTCCAGGACAAGTTTGTTCAGTCTTCTGGAAGTCCACGGTATATTCAATATTCTTTGCCAACACCACAATTCAAAGGCATCAGTTGTTCTTCGTTCTTCCTGTTTAGTTCACAGTAAATCTCATGATATGATAAAAATTGTGTCTGTTTATTTAAAAAAAAGTAAAGGTTAAAAGTATGATTAAAATTTGATATGAGTGTATGACTAGGAAATTTGACTTTTTGGGTGAAATGAGATCCTAAATGAAGCTGGAAACAGCAACAAAATTTCTGAATTATAAAGGCCTTGCAACATACCTATTTTGAATGTTATCCAAACTGTTAACTTTTTAGTTCAGTTTAGCTCTGGTGTAAATATAAAGTGACACCCCCCTCAACTGGTTCTTCTTCTAAAGAATCTACAAATACACTGCTGCTTAAATAATAGAACATATTATTATGAATAGTAGTTTACATTACTTTTATATTTTAATCATTTCATGATCCAAAGTTTTTTCATACTAAGTGCTTCATGTAGGCAGGATAGCATAGTCTTTAGAGCACTTTTTTTAAAAAATGTTTCTTTTTTGTAGTAAATACATACCATATTTTTACACAAATATCACGTGTTCTATGTTTGTTTGCCAGCCATGCCCTCCCCCCACGAGGTATTTTTGTAAGTGCGCTATGCTAATTTTTTTTATAGCAATATGTCAAAAAAAGTTGGTATAGCAGCGCTTATCAAAATACCTTGTGTGGGCAGAATGAGGTTGGCAAACAAATGTAAAAGGCACACGTTATTTGCGTAAAAATACTGTATCTAACAAATCTTTTGCCCTTTCAACATTCTTCACAGGTACAATTCATTGACATTAGTTATGTTTATCATGTTGTTCAACCATTACCATTAATTATTTCCAAATTTTCCCATCACCTTTACCAGAAGCTTAGTGTCTGCTAAGCAGTGTGTCCCCCTTTTTTCCTCTCTCCCACCCACCCCTGATAATCACTAAAAAACTTTGCTCTCTGTCATGGATTGAATTGTGCCCCCCAAAAATATGTGTCAACTTGACTACACCATGATTCCCAGTATTATGTGGTTATCCTCCATTTTGTGATCTTATGTAATTATCCTCCATTTTGTGAGTTGTTATAAATCCTAACCTCTATATCCACTAGCTGCTCCTTGGAAACCCTATGGGGCAGCTCTGCTCTGTCCTGTATGCTCACTATGAGTCAGAATCAACATGACGGCAACTTTTTTTTATATGTTAGTGAGGCAGGACTAGGATGTATCTTGAGTCAATCTCTTTTGAGATATAAAAGAGATTAAACAAACAAGCAAGAGAACAAAGATGGAAGAAGAGAGATGCCAAGCCACATGAATATCACCCAGCAACAGAAGCTCAAAGAGACAAAGACCTTCTTCCAGAGACAACAGAGAGAAAAAGCCTTCCCCTAGAGCCGGCACCCTGAATTCAGACTTCTAGCCTCCTAAACTATGAGAGAATAACTTTCTGTGTGTTAAAGTCATCCAACTGTGATATTTCTGTTCTGGCAGCACTAGATAACTAAGACAGTCTTTATACACTTATTTATCCTAGATATTTCAAGTAAGTGGAATCATAGAATATTTGTCCCTTTGTTGCTGACTTACTTCACTCAGCATAATGTTTTCAAGCTTCATCCATGTTGTAGCATGTACCAGGACTGCATTTCTTTTTATGCCTGAGTAATATTCCACGTTTGTATGTACCACATTTTGTTTATCCATTCATTTGTTGATAGACATTTTGTCTGTTTTTCTACCTTTTGGTTATTGTGAATAGAGCTCTAACTTCTTAATCAGGCAACCCTTATCTTCAATAATGCTGGCAGCGCAGGCAGTTCCAACATAGCTTCACTCTGTAGGAAACATCACCAATACTCTTTACCTCTAGGTTTCCCAGAGCTGGAGTCAGACGCAGTCAGTGTCCTTTTTTATTTTCTCAAGTGTGTGGCAGACATCATTTCTTTGCGACTCTCACTATAAGAAACACATTTCAAACCTAATTAAGTAGAACCTTTGAAGTCTTCTCACTAAGCTAGACACCAGAGGCTGCCCCCTTCTGCCCTTCTGTATATAGGGAATTACAGCATAGAAACAGCCCTCTAAATAAAACTCTCTCCCAGTATCCTTTTCACTCTCTTGATCCATGCATATTCTAGAAGTAGATGGTTCTTCTTCATTCTCTTTATAAAATATACATGGAGTCAGAGGGCACATTCTGTTTTACTCTCACTTTTATATTCTAAATAAAACAGTTACAAGAAAAATGCAGTCCTACATCTTATTATTACACAGGAGCTTGAAAGTGTAATATAAGGCCTAAAATTAAGGCCCAATATTATGTATGACTTGACATCTGGGGAAAACCATGAGAGTCTCAAATGGTGTAACTGCAAGTTCTTCCCATTGTGCTCACACAGATAAAGTTCCCAAGCCAAACCATTCTCCTTATCACGGGGACCAGGCATAGTGTCTGCTTATCTCTTAGTAGCAGGGCTTTAGTTCCCTGGCATCAAGGAAAGTATTTAAACAAGTCAGTCACATCCTCCTGTGGGAATAGGGGGTTACCTCAACCTCTTGTCGCTACAAAGCTTACCTCCCACAGCCTCCATTTGTTCACATTGTTCCTGAGTGCAACCTTTGTGTGGTGTCACGTGATGTGCTTTGTTCCCCTCTGGGCTAGGAGTATATGTGGTTAATAAACTGGTGTCGATCTCATCTGTCTAATATTGGGTATTATGTATTTGGCCAAGCTCATAACCCTAGGGCAGGAACCCATCCCTCACCAACAGGGTGAAGAGGAGGTGATCAAACAGAAATTAAATCCAAACCTTATGAATTTTAACAGTTATTTCAGTAGTTCTGCCACAGTTTATTTTGAAGAAACTTTTAGGTTCTACATATAATTTAAAAACTAGAGAAATACAAACTTTATTCAGAAGATATACTTTAAATGTCGGCACTGAGGTCTGGACCTTTCCCTCATACTCACTTTTCACATTACAAAGGTGCAAGATATCAAACATAACTATAATTAAACAGGAATGCATGCAAGATATGAAATGTAAATGTAATTAAACAGATATTTTACAGGGGAAACATGTTAGAGAATCATGGATCATAGATGTCATCTGGGCAGTCATCTATGCCCTCTTATTATAGCATTGCTAAAACTATACTATAATAATTGGTTTTTATGATCTGTCCACATTCTTCAATGTATTTGGAATTCAGGGACTTCCACTTGCAGCCATGATAAAGTAACAGGAACTGGATTTATCCCTCACCATAAATCATGAGAACATTGGACAAAATATATGAAACAACTCTTTCTAAACACTGGATAACAAGTGATCCCTGAGAGAACAGAAATAAAGGTGTTAAGCCCTACAATTACCTCAGTTTTCTTCTAGAGACACAATATATAAAGTAGAACAAGAAGAGGGCACACACATAGAGTACAGTGGTCTTGTTAGACTGAGGAGAAAGAGATCAGAATTCAGGTAAACTGAAGTAGCTGTAAGTTGCAGGGCAGTTTAAGAGAAAAGAGATGTGGAAAAATATCTCCAGAATTTGCACAAGGGTACCCTTGAGTTTTTACTGAATATTATAAATGATACAAGGTCAGGCAAAGAGCTACCAGGGAGCTATAAGTTTATCAGTTCCCATAATTAACAGGGAGCAGAGAAGAGTTTGAGTTCTAACTTACCTGAGTGAAGAATCTTCATTGATTACTTAGAACTTTAAGGGGGTCACGCTTTAGAAGTGAGGCTACACTATCCCTTAAATAAAAGTTCATCGAAACCCACTCTAACAAGACTTAAAAACAAACTTCAAAAAGTTTAAGCAGAACTTCAAGGAATAAAAATTTGCAAGAACAAAATTCAAACATTGTTTAGATGTATGAAATAAAATCCAGATATTCCACAGTATAAATACAAAATTTTAAGCAACCAATTTAAAAAAAAAAAAAGCTAGACATATAAAGAAACAGGAGAATGTGATTCATGAAAAGTAAACCAAAATAGCAATACAAAGAACTAATAGAGATGATGGACTAAGAAGTCAATTATATTTTTAAAAATGTAATTTGTCTATATTCTAATATTTTAAAAAATATCATATGAGAAAAATATGGTAGATATAAAAAGAGCCAAATGGAAAGCCTATGCATGAAAAGTACATTATATGAAACGAAAAATTTACTGAAGATTAATAGCATAAAATACACTGCAGAAAGATCAGTGACCTTAAAGATTTAATAATATCAATTTGCCTAAAACATATAAAGTTGGGGCGGGAGGGAATGGAAAAAGTTTTTGAAAAAATAATGGCTGAAAGTTTTCCAAATTTGATTTAAAAAAAAACTATAAACTCACAGAATCAAGAATCATAACAAAACCCAAACAGGATAAACATATATATGCATAAACATATACACACTCATAGAAAGGCTTATCATAGTCCAACTGCTGGAAACCAGTGTTAAACGGAATATCTTAAAGTAACCAGAGGGGGAAAAGATGCATTACTATAGAGTAAAAAAAAATAGGAATGAGTGCAAACTTTACATTAGAACTCATGAACATCAGAAGACAATGAAAAGACATCTTCATAGTATTAAAAGAAAAAAAAGTCAACCTAGACTTCTATACCAAATGAAAATATCTTCCAAAATAAGGGCAAAATAAATACCTTTTCAAACAAACAAAAGTTGTGAGAATTCACTGGTAGAAGTTCTGTACTATAATAAATGTAAAAGAAAAACAAAAGAAGAAGGAGATGATGACAAAGAAGGAGCAAAAGGAGGAAGAACAGTAGGAAAAAAAGGAGGAAGAAAAACACCTCCCAGCTGAAGAAAAATGTTACAAGATGAAAACTTGACTCTCCACACACTCAAATAAATGAAGAGTACAGTACATATGGAAGTAAATAACAAATGCTTTTTTTCTCACTTTTATTAATTGACTATTGAAAAGAATAATTTTTAATCATATATTTTGGAATTTAAAACATGTAGAAACAAAACTATTGCAAAATAACTGCTGGTGGGAATGCAAAATGATGCACAACCATTTTGGAAAATAATATGGCACTTCCTTAAAAACCTAGAAATAGAAATAACATACAATCCAGCAATCCCACTCCTAGGAATATATCCTAGAGAAATAAGAGCTGTCACACGAATAGACATATGCGCACCCATGCTCATTGCAGCGTTGTTCACAATAGCAAAAAGAAACAACCTAGATGCCTATCAACACATGAATGGATAAACTATGGAACATACACATAATGGAGTATTATGCAACGATAAAGAACGATGCATCTGTGAAGAATCTCATGACATGGATGAAACTGGAGGACATTATGCTGAGTGAAATAAGTCAATCACAAAAGGACAAGTATTGTAAGAGACCTCTACTGTAAAAACTCGTGAAAAAGTTTACCCACTAAAAGAAACAATCTTTGTTGGTTACGAGGGATGGGACAGGTGGGAGGGGGAAATACTAAACAGACAATAGATAAACAGTAACTTTCATGAAGGGTAAGACAGCACACAATACTGGGGAAGCCAGCACAACTTGTACAAGGAAAGGTCATGGAAGCTCCATAGATACATCCAAACTCCCTGAGGGACTGAACTGCTGGGCAGATGGCTGTGGGGATCATGGTCTCCGGGAACATCTAGCTCAAATGGCATAATATAAAGAAAATGTTCTACATTCTACCTTGGTGAGTAGCATCTGGGGTCATAAAAGCCTGTGATCAACCATTTAAGATACTCCAATGGTCTCACCCCTTCAGGAGCAAGGGAGAATGAAGAAAACAAGATGCTAGGAAAAGATTAGTCCAAAGGACTAATGGACCACAACTACCACGGCCTCCACCAGACTGAGTCCAATACAGCTAGATGGTGCCAGCCTACCACCACTGACTGCTCTGACCAAGATCACAACACAGGGTCCTGGACAGAGCTGGAGAAAAATGTAGAACAAAATTCTAACTCACAAAAAAAGACCAGACTTACTGGCCTGACAGAGACTGGAGAAACCCCAAGAGTATGGCCACCGGACACCCTTTTAGCTCAGTAATGAAGTCACTCCCTAGGTTCACCCTTCAACCAAAGATTAGACAGCCTCATAAAACAAACTAATGGGCACAACAGTCCAGAGACAAGGACTAGAAGACAGGAGGGGACAGGAAAGCTGGTAATAGGGAACCCAAGGTTGAGAAGGAACAGTGTTGACATGTCGTGGGGTTGTTAACCAATGTCATAAACCAATATGTGTACTAATTGTTTAATGAGAAATGTTCTGTAAACCTTCATCTAAAGTACATTTTAAAAAAAACCTGAAAAAAAAATTATGGCAAAGTAACAGGACAGAAATAAGTGGAAAATACTATTTTAACATCTGTGTATTAAATGCGAATTTGTATACTATTTGAGAGTAGATTGTTGTAAGTTAAATATGCATATTGTAAATCTTAGAGCAAATACTGAAAAAAAAAAGTACAGTAGCTATTAAACCAATAGGGGCAATAAAATGAGATACTAAAAATAAATTGTAAATTAATCTGACAGAATGTAGGAAAGGAAAACGCAGAAAATAAAAGATAGGTGGATTGAAATGAGACAGATATGGCAGCCTGCTTATATGAAGATTACAACCTTAGAAATGCTATAGGGCAGTTCTACTCTGTCCTGTAGGGTTTCTATGAGTTGGAATCGAATCGACAGAAGTGGGATTTTTGCGGGGGGTTTGGGGTCAAAATGAAAAATAGAAATATAGTAGGCTTAAACATAACCATATTGATAATTGCATTAAATGTGAACTGTCTAAACACTCTGATTATTGACCGCATTAGAAAAGCTGTCCTAGAGTCAGGTGAAAGCACTATTACAATTTGGACAATGTTAAACATGAGTTCATTCAAAATTACAGGCAGGCAAGGCTTAGGGGTATTTTAGGGTCAAAGGCTTATGGATGAGAGTGAGTTTTAGACAAGGTAGGAGCTCTTAATGCTAAGTTTCATGACACACCAAGTTTCATAATTTTTTTCTTGACCATGCAAATTTTGTCTTCAGTAGAGTCACAAAGTCTTAGTGACTCACTTACATTTCTTCTTATTGCTACACCAGCTTATGATTATTGACCCCAGGAAGAATAAGTATAAAAATAGGTAGCTCCTAGAAGGCAAAAATTTGGCCTATTTCTCTCCTGCTTCCACCAAATCGAAAAACCAAACCCATTGCCGTCGGGTCGATTCCAACTCATAGTGACCCTATAGGACAGAGTAGAACTGCCTCAAAGGGTTTCCAAGGACTTCCATGGAAGACATGACAAACTGCTAAATCCCAGCACATTGTCTGTTAAACAAGATGGCTCCTTTCTATGCTTCTCCACACTACTTTTCAGGCAGCCATAACTAGGTAAAATGAGTTGGCATGTGAGATGAAACCTGTTTGCTATTCTAAGAGTAGATAAAGCTTAATAAACTCTTAATGAGTTATTAATTAAAATACTTGCTGTTATTAGATTTATTTTTTAATGTTCAAAATCTCCACAAGAAAGAATATAGAGTTCTAGGCATTCGTGAATCACTGCATCATGAATAAAGAACAGTGACTTTACTGCTTTCATTCAGTTTAGCCAGCTTACTATAAAAATGTCTTTTGGAAAGATGATTTATAGAAAATTACTAAGAGATATCAGAGAACATTCAGAGTAGCATATGTTCCAGTAGTATATTGAAAGCACACTTGGTTAGAAAATAAATTTTTCTTCTCAATCTTGTGAATAATCTGCATATAAAGTAAATAGAAACACAATGCTATGTAACTGTTTCAGAAACCTCCATTGATCAATTTTTTATGTAAAATTAAATACTGAACAGATTAAACACAAATTCAGGTATTAATCAGATTTGAAAATATTTTTTGCTTCCTCATATACCATTAGTGTACCATACTCTTGTTTACATATATAAATAAAATGACTTTTGTATACTTTTCACATCTTCAAAATCATATAATTTTTTTTTCTTTCTAAGTCATAATTTTTTTTTATTGTACTTTAGGCGATGGTTTACAGAACAAATAGTTTCTCATTAAACAATCAGCACAAATATTGTTTTATAACATTGGTTAACAATCCCACGACATGTCAACACTTTCCCTTCTCAACCCTTTTTTTTGGTGAAAATATACATAGCCAAAGAGACACCGTTTCAAAAATTTCTGCATGCACAATTCAGTGACATCAGTTATGTTCTTCCAGTTGTGCTGCTATTCTCACTTTAGATGAGGTTTACAGAACAAAATAGTTTCTCATTAAACAGTTAGTACATATGTTGCTCTATGACAATTGTTAACAAACCCACTACATGTCAACACTGTCCTTACCCAACCTTGGGTTCCCTCTCACCAGCTTTCCTGTCCCCCCTACTTTGTAGTCCCTGTCCCTGGACTGCTGTGCCTCATTAGTCCCATTTTGTTTTATGGGTCTGACCAGTCCCCAGCTGAATGGTGAACCTCGGAGGTGACTTCACCACTGAGCTAAAAGTGTGTTGGGGGG
>NW_004443942.1:15962723-15985514 GCF_000243295.1 Trichechus manatus latirostris
TTTCTGTCAGCAGTTCTTCAATGATCCTCTCTGTGTTTTCTGTTTTCTCCCCCTCTTCTGGAATTCCAATCACTCGCACATTTTTGCTTTTGATTGTATCCCACATAATTCTCAGGGTCTCTTCATTTTTCTTTGTTCTTTTTTCTGAGTTTTCCTCAAACAGTTGTATCTAAGTATTTGTCTTTAATTCTGCTGATCCTGTCTTCCACCGCCTCAAATCTGCTCCTCAGCCCTTCTGTGACACTGTCCGTCTCTGAAATCTTGTTGTTTATCTTTCGGATTTCTACTTGTTGTTTTTGTATAATTTCTAGTTGTGAATTTATTTTGGCATTTTGTTCCTGCATTATTTTCCTGAATTCTTCCATTTTTTTGTCTGTATTTTCCAGGAATTTTTTTGCTTTTTCCATGAATTTGTCTATTTTTTCCTCATTTTTGTCTGCTTTTTGCTTCAACTCTTGGATAATTCTGAGAATTAGAGATTTGAATTCTCTATATCAGGTAGTTCTAGTCCCTTTTCTTCAACTGGTGTTTTATTTTGGACACCTACTGGAACCATCCTGTCCTGTTTTTGTAAATATTTTGATATTATCTGCTGTCTTCGGGGCATTCAGTAGTTATTTTTCTCATTTATTGATTGTAGATTTGTTTGTTTTGCCTATGTCTGAGGAGGCGGGCTGTGTTCTTTGTTGTTTGGTCGTCTGTGGGCACAATACCTTTCACGTCCTTCTCCAATTGGCAGGGTCAGTCACTCAGATATGGTACAGAAGGGCAGGTATAGCTGAAGAGGAATTGCTTGGATGGGTTGTTTGAGGCACTTACTACAGCCAGCAGGTGTGCCGGTAATCAGTGCAGGGCAGGTTCCGGTAGGCTGTGCCTGTACTGCTTGGTAGTGTGATGTTAAGTGCACGGTGCAGGTAGGCAGGATGGAGGGGGGAGATTGTGATGTGTGGAGCTAGGATGGGTATGGAAGAGAAGAGGGAGGAACTGAAGCCAAAAACATACAAACAAAAAAGAGTGCTAAGGGCGCTTGCCATTGGAGTGGTGAGCTGAGAGACTGTGAAATGGAAAAAAAAAGGCAGGGGGGAGAAGAAGAAAAAACAGAAAAGAAAAGAATGAATAAATAAAAATTAAAAAGAAAAAAGAAAAGCTCCCAGGGATCCCACTGGTGCAGTTACAATGTCTGGGGAAGTTGTTTTCAGTTGTCGAAGTACAGCCTGGCTAGAAGGCGTAGAGGTGTCACTCAGCACCAGGTATTCAGGGGACAGGAAGAGAAGGAAAGTATAGAGAGACAAGAAATGGAGTAACAAAGAAAGACAAAAATGGAAAAAAAGGGAAAAGAAAACAAAAAAAATTAAAAAAAAAAAGAACAAGAACCCCCCCCAAAAAAAAACAGAAAAAAAAATCCACGAAAAATAAAATGTGCTCAGGAATCCCTCCGTGCATCTGCACATCTGCACAAGCTGAGGGGGTAGGTCCCAAGGTGCACAGAACCACCCAGTGAGAAAGGGCCCCCAACTCAAGAAGAGAAAAAGAAAACAAACAAACAATTCAAAACAAACAAACATAAAAGCCCCAGAATCCCACCAGCTTGGCAGCATGGACCAGGAAGCATTCCCACACTCGAGCAGAGCTCCACAGCCTCTCTGGAAGAAGCAAAGATGGCACACGGAGCCAGGCACTCGAGTGGAAGGAGGGGGAGGTGGTGAGAGGCAAGGAAGAAATCAAAAGAAGCGGAAAAAAGCAACACCAGCAGCCAACAAATGGCACCTAGGGAATCAGCCAGTGTGGGCGGGCGGAATCCAAGCAGCCAGTGCTTCCCAGCCAAGAGACCATGGCTGCGGGAAGCAGAGGAGGCCGAGTGGGGGTGAAGAAGGGTCAGGAGTGGGAAAGCGTATATCATTAGTTACCGGTTATTCTGTCTCCTGCTGGAAGCTCCATGAAGCTGCTTTCTCGTACCCCCTGTGCACTGGTCTCTGATAGGAGTCCAAGATGGCGGATCCAAGCTGCGTTAGCTGATGGGGACCTCTGCATGTAGGTCTCTTCGCTTTCTGTTCTCTGTCAGGTTCTTATTCCATTTGGTGCTTGGCTGAGTTCTTTACCTCTTCATTTGATGCTTAGGATTTCAGGATTGCTGTTTTCTCTGTTTGGCTTAGTTTTTCGGATCTTTGCATGGAGGGACGGCATGGTGCTTCTGCCTAGAGCACCAAGTTGCCGGAAGTGGCCCAAAATCATATAATTTTTAAATGGTGCTATTTCTATTGATATAACCCCTTCAGGGTAGGGAATAAAAAAGACAAAATACTCTGCAAGAGCGGTATAAATCAAGACGCGTTGCCCTTGAGTCGATTCCAATGTATAATTATTGGTTCTGTTATGTGTCCTGCATGTGTGTGTTCAAGATCTAGTATACGCATATTTCCAGTAGAACAAACTGTAAAGAGATAAATAGATAAATAGACACATAAATGGAAAATAACACAAATATCTAATATAAGGGATTGGCAAGGTAAATTATGGAATATAACCAGAGAATCATATAACAGAGTCATTCATAATTTTAAAGCTCTCAGAACATAGTAAGGTATGTTATTGGTTTCAAAAGTAGAAATTCCAGGTACATAATGGCTGCAACTATGTAAAACTGCACATGTATCAGTTTTCTATTGCTGTTATAAAAAATATCACAACTTCAGCCATTTCAAAGAATGCAAGTTTATTATTTCATGATTCTGTAGATGGCAGAATTTATTGCTTCGTGATTCTGTAGGTGGCAGAATTCTCACTGCAGGTGTGTAGGGCTAAAATCAAGGCAACCACAGGGCCGCCTTCCTTACTGGAGACTCTGGGAAAAATCAACTTTTAAGGTCACTCAGATTATTGGCAGAATTCAGTTCCACAAAATCATAGGACCAACGTCCTCATTTCCCTGCTGGTAGTTGTCAACTGGGGGTCATCATCAGCTTCTAGAGCAGCCCACTTTCCTTGGCACATGGCCCCCATCTTCCATTTTCAAAGTCATCAACCATGGGTAGAATCCTCACACTTTGAATCTCCCCTTCTGCCTCATTTCTCCTCTGCTTTCCTCTTCTAAATCTGTTGTTGTTAGTAACCTTCAAGTTGGCCCCTGACTCATGATGGAGAAAATTCTCAGCTAATCTAAGAGATTAAGAGGAGCCCTAGTGACGCAGTAGTTAAAAGCTGCTGCTGCTAACCAAAAAGTCAGCCGTTCAAATCCATCAGCTACTTCTTGGAAACCCTAGGGGGCAGTTCTACTCTGTCACTGTGAGTCCGAATCTACTTGACAGCAACGTGTTTGGTTGTTTGTTTGTTTTGGAGTATGATTTGACCCATATAATCCAGAATAGGCTACCTATGTTAAGATCAGTAACCTTAATTGCATATGAAATGTCTTTTTTCCCATGTAACATAACATATCCACAGGTTCCAGAGATTAGGGGGAGCAATGTTTGGGGGGCCACCATTATTATGCCTAGCATAATGTGGATCATGAACAGAAGTTCATATATGACAATGAGAATAAGACATTAGCATAGCAAAAGGGCTTTTCTCTTCTCAAAATATTCTTTAATTTGCTCTACTATATTCTCAGTAATGTGAGGAAATTCACAGTTGAACAAATACGAAGTTTTGGCAATTCAGTTCAAAGCGTATGTATATGACTAATTTTTAAATTTATACACGCAGGACTATTTCTGTATTGGAGTAACTATTATTGTGGTAGAAGTTTATTTTAAAGTAAGTTTTTAAGATAACTCTGTAACAGGAAACCAGCCTGCAAAACCTAGGAGTTGTTACTAAAATAAAAATTAATCTGAATGATAACATTTATAAAAATCCTTTTCCCATAATAATATGCAGTCGAAAGTATGCCTAACAGCAAAACAAAATAATCCATGAAATCTTAGCTAGCCAAACGGAGGCATAGCAAGGGGCAGGCAGAGGGGGCACTTGCCCCTGGGCGCAAGTCCACGGGGGCGTCAGACTATGTGCGGAATGAAATTCCAAGGCACTGCAAATATGAAAGGCACCTCACTGAAGCAGCCATACAAGAGGGGGAAGGTGTTTCTGCTGACATGTGGCTGCTACCAATGTCTATTCATCTTTAAATTGAGGGAGCGAGGCGCAATTTAGAGACTGCCCCTAGGTGCTTGAAATGAGAGAGGGGCACAACTTAGAGGTTGCTCCTGGGTGCTCCTTACCCTCACTTCACCCTTGTAGCCAAAGAAATAAAGATATGGGTGCTGTTTTAACTACTATTATCTAAACTCTTGTCATGGATTGAATTACGTTCCCCAAAAAATGTGTGTATCAGTTTGGCTGGGCCATGTTTCCTGGTATTGTGTGATTTTCTTATATGTTATAAATCCTGCCTCTATGATGTTGATGAGGGAGGATGGGTGGCAGTTGTGTTAGTGAGGCAGGACTCAATCTACAAGATTGGATTGTATCCTGAGGCAATCTCTTGAGATATAAAAGAGAGAAGTGAGCAGAGAGACAAGGGGACCTCATACCACTAAGAAACAAACACCGGGAGTAGAGCGCGTCCTTTGGACCCAAGGTTCCTGCACAGAGAAGCTCCTACTCTGGGGGAACATTGATGAGAAGGCAGAGAGAGAGAAAAAGCCTTTCCCTGGAGCTGACGCCCTGAATTTGGACTTCCAGCCTACTTTACTGTGAAGAAATAAATTTCTCTTTGTTAAAGCCATCCACTTGTGGTATTTCTGTTATAGCAGAACTAGATGACTAAGACAACTCTGTTCCAGCATTCTACAAACTGAATGAAAGATTAAAGATAATCCTTTTTTTTCTTTTTCTTTTGTTGTTGTTGAGAATATACACAGCAGAACATACACCAATTCAACCGCTTCAGCATGTACAGTTCAGTGACATTGATTACGTTCTTCCAGTTGTGCATCCATTCTCACCCTTCCTTTCTGAGTTGTTCCTCCTTCATTATCATAAACTCACTGCTCCCTAAGATTCCTGTCTAATCTGTGGAGCTGCTGTTGTCACTCTGATTACATATAGATAGTTTTAAAAGAGCATAATGCTCAAGGCAGACATTTTTACTAGTTAAGCTACACTATTGTTTGGTTTTAAGAAGCCCTCAGGGGATGTTTTTGATTTAAGGTTTAAAGATTATTTCAGGGCAGTAGTTTCAGGGGTTCATCCAACCTTCATGGCTCCAGAAAGTCTGGAGTCCATGAGAATTTTAAATTCTGTGCTGTGTTTTCCCCCATTTTGATCAGGATTCTTCTATAGAATCTTCAATTAAAATGTTCAGTAATGGGAAACAGGCACCATCCATTTCTTCTGGTCTCATGGCAAAGAAAGCAGTTATTCTTGGAGGCAGTTAGCCACAAATTCTGTTTCCTCCCCCATTCCTGACTCTCCTTCTTCCTCTGTTGCTCCAGGAGAATAGAGACCAATTATCATGCGTGGATGGCCACTTGCAAGCTTTTAAGAATCCGGACACTATGCAATAAACTAGGAGGTAGAACAGAAGCACTAAACACATTATTAAGCTAATTAACTAGGATGTCCCATGAAACCATGACCCTAAGATAATCCTTTAGCAAAACTTTTTGGAGCAAGTCTTATGTATGTATAGGTGGAAATGATGTATAGAAATTAGCCAAGAATTGGGTTGGGGGGGGGGTGAAATCCATGGAGGCAAGAATGTAGTTAACTATAGGTATAAACTCATGAAGTAAGACTCTAAATCTTCAGGATCCTATTTGAATGTCTAGCCATACTCAGTAGTTTTCACCCTCTAGTTTTACTGCAGTTGCTGAAAAAATAGTTCATCCCCATGACTCTAGTCCTCATGGTTTAATCATTTGTATTCCCAGAGTTTGTAAGAGTCCTACTAATCAAGAAATTCTAGAGCTTTAAAAGAAAGTAAACCACAAATAGAAGCAAACCACCATCTCCCAGTTGCTTATACTGTTGTGTGAGACATCCTAGCACCAGATAAGTTTAGATCATCTAGCCTGAACCCCATCTAATAAAGATGATGAAATCAAAGGGAGTTAAGTATTGTTCTTTGGCTATTCCATTTCTGTAAACTTTAGTTTAGTTAACTACAAAAGAAAGGAAAAACAGTTTTGAGTACTCACTGTGAATGCTAAATTTAACATACAAGATCTCATTTATTCCACACAACTACCTTGTAAGGTAGGTATTCTGACAGTTCTACAGATGAGGTAATTTGGGATCAATTACTTAATTTTCCCAAGGCTGTTTATTCACCAAGGGAATGAAACTTGATCTCTTGTTTCTAATTATACTTTATTTCTACTCTTCCTTTGCATTAAAAAAAACAATGGAGGGTATGAATACATAAAACCGTATAAATTAATAGATTACAATTACCAATTAAATGTTAGATTATTATAAAGCATTTGTGAGCAGAAAGTCAATAGAGAAGTTACCTACTATATCTGAGCTTCTATTGAGTAAAACCAAAAGGACAACATTTCCTTAATGGTTAAGTAGAGAACTATGGGTACAGATGACATGAGCCACAAGAAATACCTTATAACATGTTCTTTGGGTAGAAAAAGCATGTTCCAGCTGTTAATCATATCCATGTTTCAGGTATAAAGCACACTGAAAGGCAAAAGATTTTTAGTTGCTGCTTGAGATGTAGAAAGATAGAACAACAACAAAAAATACTAACCTCAAGCTCACGTTTTTCTTACACCTGTCAGAGAACTGAGGTCACAGAACAACCATCTAGCCCAAAATGTAAGGGTAGATGGTGCTTGCAGAAGACAGAGGAGATGAGCACTTGTTCATCTGGGGCAGATGCAGTGAGACATTGATGAGAAAAATTCAGCTAGAATTGCTGAGGCCAAGAGTGTTGGCTGGTGAGAGGGTGTGGAGGCCCTGGAGACTTTGGATAGGGGAAATTTTTCCTTTCTTGAAGGCACTTCTCCATGTACTCTACCATGTACCAACACAAAAGAGTGGCAAGAGTCCTGAGAAAGCATAGTTCCTGAGGGAGGGGAACAGTATTTACTGCATGTTGTTGTTAGGTGCCTTAGAGTCAGTTCTGACTCGTAGTGATCCTATGCAAAACTGAACGCAACTGTCTGGTCCTATGCCATCCTCATAATCGTTATGCTTGAGCCCATTGTTGCAGCCACTGTGTCAATGCATCCCCTTGAGGGTCTTCCTCTTTTTTTGATGACCCTCTACCAAGCATGATGCCTTCTCCAGAGACTAGTCTCTCCTAATAATATGTCCAAAGTACATGAGAAAGAGTCTCACCATCCTTGCGTCTAAGGAGCATTCTGGCTGTACTTCTTCCAAGACACATTTGTTTGTTCTTTTGGCAGTCCATGGTATATTCAGTATTCTTTGCCAACATCATATTCAAAGGTGTCAATTCTTCTTTGGTCCTCCTTATTCATTGTTCAGCTATCTGATGCATATGAGGTGATTGAAAAGACCATGGATTGGGTCAAGCGCACCTTAGTCTTTAAAGCGACATCTTTGCTTTTTAATACTTCAAAGAGATCTTTTGCAGCAGACTTGCCAAATGCAGTACCTCTTTTGAGTTCTTGACTCCTGCTTCCATAGGTGTTGATTTTGGATTCAAGTAGAATGAAATCCTTGGAAACTTCAATATTTTCTCCATTTATGATGTTACTGGTCCAGGTGTGGGGATTTTTGAGGTGCAATCCATATTGAAGGCTGTAGTCTTTGATCTTCATCAACAAGTGCTTCAAGTCCTCTTTGCTTTCAGCAAACAAGGTTGTGTCACCTCCATATCACAGGTTGTTAATGAGCCTTTCTCTGATCCTGATGCCTGGTTCTTCTTCATATACACCAGCTTCTAGGATTATTTGCTCAGCATACAGATTGAATAAGTATGGTGAAAGGATACAACCCTGACGCACACATTTCCTGACTTCAGCCACCAGTATCCCCTTGTTCTGTTCCAACAACTGCCTCTTGGTCTATGTAGAGGTTCCGCATGAGCACAATTAAGTGTTCTGGAATTTCCATTCTTCACAATGTTATCCATAATTTGTCATGATCCACACAGTCTAAGGCCTTTGCATAGTCAGTACAATTCAGGTAAATATCTTTCTAGTATTCTCTACTTTCAGCCAAGATCCATCTGAAATCAGCTATGCTATCCCTCATTCCAAGTCTTCTTTTAAATCCAGCTTAAATTTCTGGCAGTTCCTTGTCGATATACTGCTGCAACTTCTTTTGAATTATCTTCAGCAAAATTTTACTTATGTGTGATATTAATGATATTATTTGATAATTTCCACATTCTGTTGGATCACCTTTCTTTGGCATGGGCTTAAATATGGATCTCTTCCAGTCGATTGGCCAGGTAGCTGCCTTCCAAATTTCTTGGCATAGTTGAGTAAGACCTTCCAGTGTTGTATCCATTTGTTGAAACATCTCAATTGGTATTCCGTCAATACTTGGAGCCTTGTTTTTCGCCAGTGTCTTCAGTTCGGCTAGAACTTCTTCCTTCAATATCATCAGTTCTTGACCATATGCTACCTCCTGAAATGATGGACTGTCAACAAATTCTTTTTGATACAATGACTTTGTGTATTCCTTCCATTTTCTTTTGATGCTTCCTGTGTCATTCAATATTTTGCCCATAGTATCCCTCAATATTGCAATTCTAGGATTGAATTTTTTCTTCAGTTCTTTCCACCTGAGAAATACTGAGCATGTTCTTCCCTTTTGGTTTTCTAACTCCAGGTCTTTGCACATTTCATTATAATACTTTACTTTTCTTCTCAAGCTGCCCTTAGAAATCTGTTCAGCTCTTTTACCTCCTCATTTCTTTCATTGACTTTAGCTACTCTATGTTCAAGAGCTAGTTTTAGAGTCTCTTCTGACATCATTTTGGTCTTTTCTTTCTTTCCTGTCCTTTTAGTGACCTTTTGTTTTTTTCATGTATGATGTCCGTGATGTTATTCCACAACTCGTCTAGTCTTTGGTCATTAACGTTCAATGCGTCAAATCCATTCTTGAGATGGTCTCTAAATTCAGGTGGGATATACTCAAGGTCATATTTTGGCTCTCGTGGACTTGCTTTAGTTTTCTTCAGCTTCAACTTGAGTTTGCCTATGAGCAATTGATTGTTCCACAGTAGGCCCCTGACTACATTCATGGAAAGAGTTTGTGTCTGATTTTCAGCTCTGCAGGTGATGAGTGTTTCTTTAAATGCTGCAGAAGAGAATCTTGGATTCTCAAAGTTTGCTTTAAACTATGGATTAACATATCTAAGGCTCTCATTTTTCTCTTCAGTGAATCAATGACACTTAGCAATAGTCACCAAATTCCAGCGTCCTTATAGTTACTGTCTTAGGCTGGGTTCTTTAGAGAAGCAAAACCAGTAAAGTGGATAAATATATATATAAAGAGATTGATATCAAAGAAACAGCTCATGTGATTGTAGAGGCTGGAATGTCACAAGTTTACGGATTAGGATAGAGGCTTCTCCTGATTCACGTAGCTGCAGGGGCTGGCGAACCCAAGATCGGCAGGTTGGAAAGCAGGGCTGTTGCTCACAGGGTGTGAATATCGATGAATCCCAAGATTGGCAGACAAGACTGCAAGGCTTCTTCTGATTCATGTAGCTGCAGGGGCTGGTAAATCCAAGATCAGCAGGTCGGAGAGCAGGGCTCCACTCAAGGCTGTGAAGATCATCGAATCCCAAGATCAGCAGATGAGCTGATAGCTCAAGTCCCAAGAACCAGAGGTCAGATGAACAGGAGGCAGCCACAGGATCCAGAGCAAGCAAAAAGCTAGAACATCTGCTTATGTTTGGATGCAGGCCACACTCCCAAGGAAATTCCCTTTCAACTGATTGGCTCTTCACAGCAGATTCAATCATGGGAGTCATCACATATAGACACTGAGAATCATGGCCCAGCCAAGCTCACACACAATCTTAACCATCACAGTTACTAACTCCCCTATTCTTTTTAAATACCAGAAACATTGGCCAGCTAGGTATCTCCTTTATCCTGTATCCTGTCCAATTTTACTACGGGTAAATGTCTTAGCAAATACACTACTATGGCCTTCCCGGGGCTATCTATATGCTACTTACCACCAGTTATGGTGTTCTCATTGCCATCTAGATGGTGAATGATTCATTTCCAGAATCTTATCCTTAAAGTCTGTTTCCTTGGGCCATTCCCAGCAAGAGCTGTCTTAGGTTAGACTCCCTAGAAACAGAGGTGAAGGTAGGAATTCTTTTGAAAATTATTTATTGATGAGGTGCTTTCCAGGACAAAAGAAGAACCAGGAAATAGTGAGACAGGATAGAGAAGGAAGAAACGCTGAGGAACAATAAAACCAGCTCAGGACATGCTAAGCTTTGGCCTAATTCACGGGGTAGATATCTGGGAATAAACTGATCAATGGTGTTGCCCAGCTTTGAAGTACGGGAGTGCCCCCTTTTATATCCCTGTAGCAATCAGTCATTGGCGGTGGATCATCTAGACAAGGGATGCATTATGATTTCCAGTTTCAGAAAATCAGGGGAGGACAATTTCTGAAGAAGGAAGAAAGTGGTGGGCCATTAGAAATTGACAGTAACTGGGAAATAGGTATGCTAGCCACATGTGGAGAATTTGGCAATTTCAGCACAGGGCATCCAGGTGGGGAACCACAGGTTCTCCCACAAAGATAAAAATCTCTCACACTCTTTTTCTCTCTCTCTCATACACACACACACACACACACACACACACAGCCTTCCTGCATTGAATTTGGCTAGTGATGCTTGAAGCTGTGGCAAAAAAAAAAAAAAAGAGAGAGAGAGACAATAAATAAAAAGCCAAAGAATCACTGAGACACTTAGTGGTATTAAACTTTTAAATATCTAGACAAAAAGTGCTAAAAGTAGTATAGAGACACCAAACACAAGGATGGGAGTTGGAACAAACCCATGTTTGACCTCATCATTCCCTGGCAGCGACAGACTGTCAAGAAGACTGGATCAGACATCTTATTAGATCATTTTAAGCACTATTAGCTCTTCCTGAGGATTCTATGCCAAATCTCCAGCATATAAACAAAACAAAGAGAAAAACACATGTAGATGAATTCCCAGTGCAGCTTTGAGGCACTCTCCCATGAAACATCTGTTTCAAAATGTAACAATGGTGAATCAGACAGTGAATATAAATGAGAGATCAAATGGAACTATCCACATAGCACACATTTTTATAGTCACCAAAAGTGTTGTTCAGTTCTCTATGACAGGGATCAGCAAACTACAGCCCATGAATTACATCTAGCCCGTGCATTAAAAAAAAAAAAAAAATGCTATGACCTATGAGAATATTTTTTACATTTTTAAAAGTTTGTTAAAAAAAAAATCAAAGGAGAATACTGGACAAAACTGTATGTGACCCTCAAAGCCTAAAATATTTCCTATCTGGCCCTTTACAAAAAAAAAAAAAAAAAAAAAAAAAAACTTTGCCAGCACCACTTCTGTAATTTAGATACGATTCAGGTAGGTCTATGTGAAAATCTCTTCCACCAAAAGGAGGAAGAACAGAAAATAGTCTGCAGTAACAATATAATCTGTATCTCCAACTCCTACTAATGTTTAAGTTGAACCATATGTAGTAAGAAAATAAATAGCTTTATATATAATTTCCCTCCTGAAAACTACATTTAACTGTGGTCCTAAGTGCTAAATAAAATACTACAAAAATTAGTTTCTCATAACTTCTACATGCTTGTTGTTTGCCACATTTTTGAATGCATAGTAATTACCTGTAATGCTTATTAAAATGTGGATCCCTAAATTCCATCCCAAGAAATTGAAATTTAGAAGATCTTGTGTAGGGCTCAGAAAGCTGCATTTTAAACACACCAGGTAATTCTGAAGCAGGTGGATGATAAAGTACACTTTAAGGAATGTATGTGGAATGGAAAGAGCATGGGTTTTAAAATCAGGCAGATTTGGATTTCAAGACTGATTTACTCAGTAAGTCCACAAATACTTTGAGCACATTAAGTACCTACAATATTTCAGACTTTCTTACATGTGTCATTAGGTGTACAACACGGAACAAAACAAAAAAATTAAAATCTGCCTTCATGGCACTTACATGTGAGTTGTTAGAAACAGATTAAAAAAAAATAATAAAAATATATGAAATGTCAGAGTGGTGAGTGCTTTGGAGAAAAATGAGGCAGAGAAATAGAACAGAAAGTGCCAGTGGTGGAACTTACGAATGGTCAGGGAGGGTCTTGCTGACTTGTCATTGTAGTAAAGACTTGAAGAAGGTGAGGGTGAAAAAAGGATGAAAACATCCTGGATAAGGGAGTTCCAAGGAGAGAAAACAGCTCATTCCAGGCCCTGAGTTTGGCACAATCAAGGTATAAAACAGCTAAGAATGAGGATGCAAATGATCACTCTGACCGCCGTGTGAAGAATAAACTATAGGGGACGGTACCTCAGAATAATGGCTTCCTCAGATGTCTGTGTCCTAATCCCTGGCACCTGTGAATGTGTTACCTTACTTGGCAAAAGGGACTTTGGAGATACGATTGGATTAAGGATCTTGAGATGGGGAGATTATGCTGGATTATCCAGGCAGCCTCAGTGTAATTACAAGAGTCCTCATAAGTGAAAGAGGGAGGCAGAAAGGTCAGAGTTAGAGATATTTGAAGATGCTGTGCTGCTGGCTTTGAAAATGGAGAAGGGTCACAAACCAAGTAATGCAGGCTGACCCTAGAAATTTTAAAAGACGAGAACAGATTCTCTTCTAGCGCCTCAGAAGTGAACATGGTTCTCCTGACACCATGATTTTAGCCCAGTGAGACCCATTTCTGAATGCTGATCTCCAGAAATATAAGCTGACAAGTCTGTGTTGTTTTAAAGCACCAGGTTTGTGGTAATTTGTTACAGCAGCCATAGGAAACTAATTCAAGGAGTAAAGATATAAACATGGAGATAAATTCGGAGGTCATTGCAGTAGTTAAGGCAGGAAATGATGGACTAAGATGGTAAAAGAAGAGATGGTATAAAAAAAAGATTGAATTCTGAATATACTGTCCAGCATTTTTAAGAAGGAGTCATAATGATTTACAAATGTATTGGGTATTAGATATGAGAGAAAGTGTGGAGGCAAGGATAACTCTTGGGTTTTTGGCCTGAGGTACTGGAAGAAAGGAGTTCTCATTTATTGAGATGGTGAAAAAGTGTAGCAGGAGCAGGCAGAAGATATTAGAAATCCAAGTGAGTTTTTCAGATAGCCAATAGGCTATCTGAACCTAATTTCAGGGCTAAAGTCTGGACTAGAAAGATATATTTGTGAATAATCAGTTATAGGTGGCATTTAAATCCAGAGCAGGGAGGAAGATCTTTGAATAGAGTGAGTGAAGACAGCAGGGAGGTCCAAAAACTAAGCTCTGGCTCATTCCAACTTTTACACACCATGAAACTAATAAAGAACTAGCAAAGAAAAGTAAGAAGAAGCAACAAATGAGGTAGGAGAAATGAAACAGGTGAATGTGTTAAGAAGCCTGGTGAAGGATAGAACTCAGGGAGAAGAAGTGGAGAAACGTCATAAATGCATATGATAAGTCAACATAAGGGCTGATGATTTAGCAGTTGGTTTTAACAATGTGGAGGTCATTTGGCACCTTGAAAGCAGCGGTGTTAGTGAGGTGTTAGGGGCATAAGTCAGACGACAGGAGGTTTAAGTGGTTCCACTAAGTGATAATTTTGAAACTATGGTCACATTTCTTAACCTCTATAAATGTCAATTTCCTCTTTGGTAATATTGGATAATTATTCATATGTGATATAGTTCTTATGAAGACTAAATGATGCGGTACTTGTAAAGTATCTTAAAATTGCTGGCACAAAGTGCTTAAAACAATAGCTCTTTGCCTTCCTCTTCTGTCCTACCATAATCCAGGGAAATAAATGTCCTTCTTTGTGTTGGTGGATAAAAGGAATATTAAATAAATAGCAAATGCATGCAATCCAGATGATACATTGAGTTACCTTACCTATCTCCCATGTCTTGATTCCTGGAAAGTCCCATGATCTCTGAAGAATTTCTGCAGATTTCCATGAGTTCACATTCTCAGTTACCACTAGTCTGAACATTTAGCTGCTTCTCAATTAATTTGTTTTATGTATAGTCTTATTCTCTGAACCAAACAAGTTTTTTCAGCTGCAAATAACATAAAACCCAACAAAAATGTCTTAGAATATTAAAAACTAAAAAAACAAAAAAAGATGCCATGAGGATGTTTCTCTCTGCAGGTATTGTTTTCAAGCTTACTATCTCATGATCACAAAATGGTTGTTGTACCTCCAGATTCACAGATTACCCAAGGAAGAATAAAGCAAAAGGGCAAAAGATGAAAAGGGCATGTCAGCTGAATTTAGTCCCTTTTAGACAGCATTCTTGTAAGCCCCATCCAGCAACTTCCAATTACATCTCACTGCCCAAACCTAAGTAAGCCACATCGTCACCTCCAGTTACTAGAGGAGGTTGAGTTGTAGGTGTTTTTACTCAGCAGCATCTGTAATGGGCTAGAAAAAGAGAGTTATGAATGGTATAGGGTATCAAATTCAGAGTCTGTACCTCCTTGATCCAGACTTCACCTCAGATACTCACATCTATATTTCTTGTACACAAACAAACAGACAACACCTAAAGTGGTGAAGACTTTGCTGATGAATTTGGGGAGATGGAGTAAGGTTTAGGCTGCAGAAATACATACTACATACAGATTGATTATTAGATATTTCTGTTTATTTCTGAGCATAGAACTCCTCTCTTCTATTCTCTGCTTCCTCCATTTCGTTGCTTCCTCTGAAGTAAATTATCACAGTTGAATCCAAGAAAGCAGTTTACCTGCACACTACTTCCAGGAAAAAAAAAAAGATTGCTTTTCATGATCTCAGTACAAAATCAATGCATCCCAGTACCTAGGATTGGGACCTGGTAAGTGCTTAACAACATTAATGAATCAAAGACTTCAGGGACAGAGTGGAGATTATGGTTGTGGTTAAGTTCTCGTTATGTTGAATATAGATGAAAATAATAGTAACTATTATTTATTGAGAGCTTACTGTGTGACAAGCATGTTTCTAACTGCTTTGCATATATCTGATTTAATCTACAAAATTTCTATAAATTTATAAATTACTATCCCCCAACCTCTCCTCCTCTCCCTACCTGCATTTTGTAGAAACAGAAATTGAGGGTTAAAATGTCAAGTTTTTTGCTTTTTGTTTTTCTTCCAGTCACCCAATTAGTAAGAATTGGAGTCAGTATTCAGCTTCAAGTGTAAGAAGCAAGATTGTGAGCTTTGTGGTTGGGTTTGTTTGTTGTTTGTTATTGAACATCATCTGTTTGTATTGGTCTGGAAACATCTGTCAGGATTAGGTGATTTCATTCTACCTTGGCAGGGAGCTGCTACATATTGGAGGACTACAAGTTGGCTTTTGTAATATTTCTGTGTCTCTGACTTGTTTTCACGTGACTTTCGTTGAAATATATGTCTGTATAAAAGTGCCTTCCTTCTGATCTTGTTATCTTCTTCCAAAGAAGCACATCTAAACTTGTGTCAGGTAGTCTGCCTTGTAGCATTTAGCTCAGGGTCTTTTCATCCCAACATAAGTAAGCCAGTTATCCCAGCTGAGGGACTAGAAATGCCAGCCTTAATAGCCGAATCTCTGCTGATCACTGGGAAATAAGACCTGAATAATCTTCTCCTGCCCAATGACTGTGATGCTTTTCTTCCCCAAATGTTATTATCTCCTGGTAGTACATTTCTCCAAACTAAACTCAGGTTAGAAAGACAAATAAGCCAAGATTCCTCATGTTGATGCTTGTACTGGGAAGTATTCCTTCCTAGTGATGGGAATGTCTGAGTCCCTAATGCAGGACACCTCGTTCCAGCAAGAAGATATTTAGGTAAGCAGATTTTTTTTTTTTTTAATTAGAGGTTTACTTAAAAACAAAAACAAAAAAACACAACAACAACAACAAAACCAAACCTGTTGCCATCGAATCGATTCTGACTCAGCAACCCTATGGGCAGAGTAGAACTGTCCCATAGGGTTTCCAAGGAACAGCTGGTGGATTCGAACTGCTGACCTTCTGGTTAGCAGCCGAGCTCTTAGTAATCCTTAATTATTATAGTTTGGGAATGATATTTCCTTCAAGGTCAAAGAGAACCAGTGGTATCCTACTAGCTCATCACAGAGAGTTTCTGTCTAGGTTACAGAATACTCAGGGTCTTTTGTTTGACCTGTGTTTCATTTTGTTTTGTTTTTCCCAAGCAATATACTGTCCTTATTACTATTCCATGACAAAATTTCTTCTCTGTACTCTATTTTTCTAAGACAGCTACTCCCCTTCTGTTCGCTCCCCCTTCTCAGCTTAAGCAATGCTGTGGTGATGCTGTATGTTGTTCTAGAGTGGACCTAATGGTAGTTTTCAGACTACGCTCTGTTCTTTGGACCATGGCCCTCAGTAAGACATACATTTTACATCATGACCCATCTGAAACAGACTTTCACAAAGGATTTTTTTTTAAAATCATTATTATTACTAGGTATAGTGTACTGTGACATTCTCTTCTATATTCTTTCTATAGGTTTACTGAAGTGATTTTATGATTCCATGAGGTCATGATCATCAATTTGAAAATAATTACTTTATGTCTCTCAAAATGAAGGAAAATTGAAGAACACAAGCTACTGTACCTGAATAGATAAAATATGTTTACTGTAACAAAACCAGTAGGGCACTGGTTTTAAAACTTTGGCATACATCAGAATCTTCTGGAAGACTTGTTAAAACATAAATTACTGGTTTCCACCCCCAGAGGAGATTTGATTCAGTAGATCTGGAGGGACCCAAGAATTTTCATTTGTAACACGTTCCCAGGTGGTGCTCATACTGCTGGTTCTGAGGCCATACTTTGAATACCACTGGTCTAGGGGAAAACCATGGATTTCCTCCTATAAAGTGTTAATTTAGGAGCCCTGTTTGTACAGTGATAAAAGTGCTTGGTTGCTAACTGAAAGGTTGATGGTTCGAACCCACCAGCTATTCCATAGGAGGAGGATGTTGCAGTCTGCTTCCGTAAAGATTTACAGCCTTGGAAATCCTATGGGGCAGTTCTACTCTGCCCTATAGGGTCACTGAGTCAGAATTCACTTGACGACAGTGGGTTAAGTGTTAATTTATTAGGTCCTTCCTCCAAATTCTAACAATGCCCCCTTGTGGTGATCCAAGGTAAAAGTTTGGAAGTCAATGCTTCCAAAATATCAGTAAGTGATAAAGACAGTAAAAAGAGCATGCAAATTTGACACTGCCTCCACCTCCCTTAGGAAGTAGAACAATGATTGTTCAGCAGCAGTAAAATTTAGTGGTTAAAAGGTCAGGACTTGGAGTCAGATGAACCTGGGTTCAAAGCTACCACTTTAGTGGTAATATTGGGCAAGCTATTTAACTTCTCTAATTCAAAGTTTCATCATCTGTAAGCAGTATAGTAATAGTACGTTATGTATCTCAAGGATTGTTTTGAGAATTAAAGTGTATTAACATATAAATACTGGAGCATCCTGATTTATAATTTAGGATGCAATACTCTCTATTTAATGTTCTGAAGCACAACACCTGAACCCACTTATACTCACGTCTGCATTGTCCAGTCTTCCACCCAATGCATCTTTCCCCAGATATGCCAGGAATAAGTGTATTCATGCCTTAAGGACCAGTCAGGATTCAGAACTCATGTATGCTGCTTGACTCAGGAGAATTCTAACGCTTCTACTACCATTTGAAGTTGGTTGCTTCAGAACAAGTAACTGTGCTATGTAGTCTATGGCTAGTGTCAAAGCAAAAGGCTAATTGATAGAGCTGAAACTGAGACATTCCAAGAGATTCTCTTCGTACTGCTGCAGGCATGTCTGAAGTGTATTGTTGGAACTGTGTCCTGTCCCCCTGACGCTGCCACTGCCACAGATGCAGGTGCCCACTCCAGGCTGCAGTGGTCATTTGAGGTGTGAGATTAGAGCAACTTTCCTCTTGGTGCTGTGCTCAGAGATGCACAAAGGCAAGAGAGACTGAAGCCCTAGTATGCAGCTGTTTAGATGGACTCACTCACGTATTTTGTGGCACACAGCCTCAGGCTCTACAATATTATGAACTAAAAACATTCATTTTTTTAAAAAAATCAAAATTAAAAGCAAACAAGAAACAAACAAAAAAATCACTTGCTCTGAAACAAAAAATCGGGGCATATACTTTCTATTAATAATGATTTGCTCATTTTCTTACTGTCTGAAAACAATGAAAGGAAATTAAAGTGATCAATTTCTGCCTTCAAGGAGTTCACTATGTAATGGGGGAAATAAATACATATTGAATTTCTTTGATCCAAAGATAATTATTTTCCCCACATTTTAATATTTCTAAAGTCTATGTGGCATTTCCAGTATGATAATGTTTTATTTTTTTCCTGAAAAGAAAACCTGTAAATAAGTCAATGTTGTATTTATAATCTGTGGCATTTCAGAATCAAAACAAGGAAAGTTTGAAACAAACTATAATACAATATGAGGGCTTGTGTAAAGATCTGACTGGATTTTGTTTAGATTATGCATTCAATGGAAAACAATTTTCAATAATAGAAATCCTGGGAATTGGAAATGTAGACACTAATCTTCTGCACACACACTCACACACACACACACATTCAAATGTACACACCTCAGCACCACCATCATCACTATTACGACCACCACCATCACAATTCATAATTATGGGTCTCATAATGTTTTGATGTCAGCTGTGTCTGTTCCTCATTTCTAGGAACCAACCTACCTCAAAGCAATGTTAATAAGCATTTATTATTCCTTTAAGGACTTTGAATTGGTAATATAAAAACAGATTTCAGCAAACACCTATAAATTTTAACCTGAAAAGTTAAAAATGCTAATCAAATACAAAACCTGCCTCTGTACTCTGCAATTACAATGCCTGTTTCTTGGTAAAAATAAATAAATGTGACTGATGTGTAGCATTTCAAATTTGAAATTTGAAATTCTAATTGCAGGACTGAGAATGAAAAAAAATCTGTATATATGCTTAGACTGGGAAAGGAAAAAAATCACAGCTTTACAAAGAAGCCAATATTTGTCTACAAAATGATAGCAAAAAATTAATGATGCTGTCCAAGAAAAACTGTCATTCATGAGCAAAGGTTGGCATCTGGACCTGCCTTCAATAGGGCAGCTCCCAGCTCTGTAGTTAAACTGAAGCCTTCTGTTGTGGTTTCAAATATCCACTTCCAAATGTGTACACAGTTTTAGAAATGCACAAAGATTAACTGACATAGAAGCTCAGAATTAATTTGCACATTTTTTTAATCTATGATATTTACCAGGAAAAAAATACGTTTGTCAGTAGAAGCATTTTATTTTACAATGTATCTTTTATTTTTCTTTCATTTAATGATATCACAGTCACACTTGTGTGGTCATAAAAGTGCTTGTGAATGATGCTCAGTTCTCTATCAGGGTAACTCATTCAATATACATCATCAGATGTGAAATGCATTAGACCTAGTTACAGAACTACAATAATAAATCAATGTAGTGCAGCATGAGATTTTATGTTTGCCATTAAAGACAGCTGGGTAGGATGGTGGTACTACCACTTAATTGTGTGACTTTGGGCAAATTACTTAAACTATATAAGCCTTAGTTTCTTGATAGCTAAAATAGAGGTAATAATATCCACCTCATTGGTTGTTGAAAAGATTTAATAGATAATCTGTATAAAATTTAGTGACTGATGCCTGCTCATTGCTCAACAAATTGTACTTTCATTGATATATATAGATATTCAATGTAGAGTAGAAGACAAACATGTTTATTAATTACATGGTTCCCTTATTTAAAAAGTGATGTGGAGGATAATCTCTATAAATTAACATTGTAGATGTCCAAAAATATACATTAGAAGGTGATTATTCACACTTAACAACGGAATACACTAGAGGATTTATTTATATATCACATATCTTCCATTCACTTAAAACCTGATTTATAAAATTTCAATTTGTGTGGAAATATGCAGGCACACACATCATATGAAGCCTGGTACACCTAAATGTCTTTTCAAAATTCCAAAATTTAAGTATGATGTAGATCTGTAAAGTAAAATTTATCTTCTAATCTGATATTTGTTTCAGAACTGTTCATTTCCAGTAATGGCAATAGGACAGTAAAGTCTGTGGGATAAATGAACTCTGAGCCCGTGGCACACATAATCATGACTGTGGCCATGAGCCTGGGAAAGGGGAATGAGGAAGTGAACCAGAGTGAAGAAAGCTCCGTGTCCTCTACAGTATTCCAATATGTCAGTGTATGTTTAGAATCCTGGGTGTGTTGAGCCATCTGGAGGTTTCTTAGTAAAGGATACCAAAGAGGTATTCAAAGGTAAGGAATAGATTAGTCTTATACATCTTGCAGACTTAGGTAGAAAACTGGAGTTGATGTGAAGGAAGAGTGTGATTTTTTGAATGCTAAGAGTATGTGTTGTTTTGATTACCTTCTGACTCTTCCGCCTTTCCCTTTCCTCCACGTTACCCATCCAAGAACTTATACTAGAGTGGTAGTGTGGCATGAAGGGGTGGGGAGGACTAATACCTCAGTATACCAACATGAACACAAAAGTGCTGCCTTGGGAACCTGCAAGAAAGAAGTCAGAGCCCCACGTTCAGAAGGGTCCCATACTTGGTATAGTATTCTGCTGATAACATCTTGAAATTTTTAATACATTTATTTTTGAACTTGTGTTTTTGTGCGTGAAGTCTGATGGAGCAATAGAGCATTTATGTGGGCAGAGGAGATACCTGCAAAATATATGACTCCTTGCCCCATTTCTGTTTTGCCCCTCACTTCTGTATATGGTACTCACCGTGCCCCATGAGCACAGAATTCTAGGAGACCCATGAGTTCAGTGAGACTCAGAGAGAGTACAAGGCAATCATATTTCATCTACTACTATACAAGTAGTGGATGGAGAGGAGCTGACAGCCCTGAGAGGCCTCATTCAGTTAGGACCAGAACTTGCTTCAAAATTAGAAAGGAAGCAGTGGCATTCTAAGAAATAAGAATGACCAAGGAATCCTTTCTTACTCATCTTACTCTCCTGTATTAGTCAATCAGTTATGATGAAAATGATGAAATAAAAGGAAAAGAGAAACATAGGGCAACCCATGGTTCTTTTTTTTTTTTTTTTCCCACTTCTTTATACATCAGTAAGCTGAAGATAGGGATTATTAGAATGTGTGTGTATGAAGAGGTAAAATAAAAGCAGCTGGGTTAGTTTAGTGCAGTATTTGTACTCTTCTGGTAAGAACTAAATATATATGCATGTGCAAGCTACAAAATATGAGTTGTGTATTTTTGGTGATGCTTCATGTGCAGTCCATGCTCTTATATTTGTATTTAAAACTAACATTGCACCATATAAAGATAAATAGTAAAATTCATGCAAAAAATTTAAAATTTTAGTTTTTCTATACTTAGAATGCCGCTAGACAGTAATTAAAAAGCACCACGGAAACTTGAGACAGAGAGAAACTATGGAAAAAAAGAAAACAATGTATTTTAGCACTTTTATTAATGACTACATGAAGAAGCCCCCTCGCTTCTGTCAGTTTGTCATACTGTGGAGGCTTGCGTGTTGCTGTGATGCTGGAAGCTATGCCACCAGTATTCAAATACCAGCAAGGTCACTCGTGGTGGACAGGTTTCAGCTGAGCTTCCAGACTAAGACAGACTAGGAAGAAGGACCCAGCAGTCTACTTCTAAAAATAATAAGCCAGTGAAAATCTTATAAATAGCAGCAGAACATTGTCTGATATAGTGCTGGAAGATGAGCCCCTCAGGTTGAAAGGCACTCAAAATATGACTAGGGAAGAGCTGTGTCCACAGTAAAGTCAACCTTAATGAAGTGGATGGAGTAAAGCTTTTGGAACCTTCATTTGCTGAAGTGACTCAAAATTAGAAGAAACAGCTGTAAACATCCATTAATAATTGGAAGGTGGAATGTACAAAGTATGAATCTAGGAAAATTGCAAATCATCAAAAATGAAATGGAATGCATAAACATCGGTATCCTAGGCACTAGTGAGCTGAAATGGACTGGTATTGGCCATGTTGAATTGGACAATCAATCATATGGTCTACTATGCTGGGAATGACAACTTAAAGAGGAATGGCATTGCATTTATTGTCAAATGAACATTTCTAGATCTATCCTGAAGTACAGTGCTATCACTGATAAGATAACATCCATACACCTACAAGGAAGACGAGTTAATGCAACTATAATTCAAATTTACGCACTGTCTTAGGCTGGGTTCTCTAGAGAAGCAAAACCAGTAAAGTGTATAAATATATATAGAGAGAGAAATTATATCAAGGAAATAGCTCATGTGATTGTAGAGGCTAGAACGTCCCAAGTCCATGGATCAGGGTAGAGGCCTCTCCCAAGTCACACAGCTGCAGAAGCTGGCAAGCCGAAGATCGGAAGGTTGGAGAGCAGGGCTCCCACACACAGGCTGTGCAGATCGACGAATCCCAGGTTCGGCAGATAAGCTGACAGCTCAAGTCCCAAGAATGGGAGATGAGATGACAGGAAGCAGCCGCAGGATCCAGAGAGAGCAAAAAGCCAGAACGTCTGCTTATATACAGATGCGGGCCACACC
>NW_004443942.1:15991115-16013248 GCF_000243295.1 Trichechus manatus latirostris
AGAAGCAAAACCAGTAAAGTGTATAAATACATATATAGAGATTATATCAAGGAAACAGCTCACGTGCTTGTAGAGGCTAGAATGTCCCAAGTCCATGGATCAGGGTAGAGGCCTCTCCCAAGTCACACAGCTGCAGAAGCTAGCAAGGCCAAGATCGGAATGTCGGAGAGCAGGGTTCCCACTCACAGGCTGTGCAGATCGACGAATCCCAGGTTTGGCAGATAAGCTGACAGCTCAAGTCCCAAGAATGGGAGATGAGATGACAGGAAGTAGCCACAGGATCCAGAGAGACCAAAAGCCATAACTTCTGCTTATATACAGATGCGAGCCACACCCCCAAGGAGACTCCCTTTCATCTGATTGGCTACTCACAGTATATTCAATCATGGGAATGATTACATTAAAACATGGAGAATCATGGCCCAACCAAGTTGGCACACAATCTTAACCATCACACGCACCCACCTGTAAAGCCAAAGATGAAGAAACTGAAGATTTTTACCAACTTCTGCAGTCTGAAACTGATCAAACATTTAATCAGGATGCATTGATAATTACAGGTGATTGGAATGCAAAAGTTGGAAACAAAGAATAAGGATCAGTAGTTAGAGAATATGGCCTTGGTGATAGAAACGATGCCAGAGATCACATGAAAGAATGTTGCAAGGCCAATGACTTCTTCAATGCAGATACCATTCTTCACAAACATAAACGGGCGACTATACACGTCAGCCTCATCAGATGGAATACATGGGAATCAAACTGACTACATCTGTGGAAGGGAACATGGAAAAGCTCAATATCAACAGTCAGAACAAGGCCAGGGACAAACTGCAGAACAGACCGTCAATTGCCCATATGCAAGCTCAAGTTGAAACTGAAGAAAATTAGAGCAAGTCCATGAGAGCCAAAGTATGACCTTGAGTATATCCCAACTGAATTTAGAGACCATCTCAAGAATAGATTTGATGCATTGAACACTAATGACCGAAGACCAGACGAGTTGTGGAATGGCATCAAGGACATCATCCATGAAGAAAGCAAGAAGTCATTAAAAGACAGGAAAGAAAAAAAAGACTCAAGTAGATGTCAGAAGAGACTCTGAAACTTGCTCTTGAATGTCGAGTAGCTAAAGCAAAAGGAAGAAATGAGGAAGTAAAAGAGCTGAACAGAAGATTTCAAAGGGCACCTAAAGAAGACAGAGTAAAGTATTATAATGACATGTGCAAAGAGCTAGAGATAGAAAACCGAAAGGGAAAAACATACTTTGCATTTCGCAAGCTGAAAGAACTGAAGAAAAAGTTCAAGCCTCAAGTTGCAATAGTGAAGGAATCTATGGGGAAAATATTAAAAAATGCAGGAAGCATCAAAAGAAGATGGAAGGAATACACAGAGTCACTGTACCAAAACTAGTTGGTCAACATTCACCCATTTCAGGAGGTAGCATATGATCAGGAACTGGTGGTACTGAAGGAAGAGGTCCAAGCTGCACTAATGCCACTGGCTAAAAACAAGGCTCCAGCAATTGATGGAATACCAATTGAGATGTCTCAACAAATGGATACAATGCTGGAAGCTCTTACTTATCTATGCCAAGAAATTTGGAAGACAGCTACCTGGCCAACCAACTGGAAGAGATCCATTATTTATGCCTATTCCCAAGAAAGGTGATCCAACTGAATGCAGAAATTATCAAACAATATCATTAAAATCATATGCAAGTGAAATTTTGCTGAAGATCATTCAAAAGCGGCTGCGAGTAGTATATCGACAGGGAACTGCCAGAAATTCAGGCTGGATTCCGAAGAGGATGTGGAACCAAGGATATCATTGTTGATGTCAGATGGATCCTGGCTGGAAGCAGAGAATATCAGAAAGATGTTTACCTGTGTTTTATTAACTATGCAAAGGCACTGGCCTGTGTGGATCATAACAAATTATGGATAACATTGTGGAGAATAGGAATTCCAGAACACTTAATTGTGCTTATGAGGAACCTGTACATAGATCAGGAGGAAGTTGTTCAGACAGAACAAGGGGATACTGCGTGGTTTAATGTCAGGAAAGGTGTGCTTTGGGGTTGTATTCTTTCACCATACCTATTCAATCTGTATGCTGAGCAAATAATCCGAGAAGCTGGACTATATGAAGAAGAACAGGGCATCAGGATTGGAGGAAGACTCATTAACAGCCTGAGTCAGGCAGATGACACAACCTTGTTTGCTGAAAGTGAAGAGGACTCGAAGCACTTACTGATGAAGACCAAAGACCACAGCCTTCAGTATGGATTACACCTCCACATAAAGAAAACAAAAATTCCCACAACTGGACCAATAAGCAACATCATGATAAATGGAGAAAAGATTGAAATTGTCAAGTATTTCATTCTACTTGGATCCACAATTAACACCAATGGAAGCAGCAGTCAAGAAATCAAAAGACGCATTGCACTGGACAAATCTCCTGCAAAAGATCTCTTTAAAGTTTTGAAAAGCAAAGATGTCACTTTGAGGACGAAGGTGCGCTTGACCTAAGCCATGATATTTTCAATTGCCTCGTATGCATGCAAAGCTGAACAATGAATAAGGAAGACCAGAAAAGAATTGATGCCTTTGAATTATGGTGTTCGCGAAGAATATTGAATATACCATGGACTTCCCAGAAAAACAAATAAGTCTGTCTTGGAAGAATACAGCCAGAGTGCTCCTTGGAAGCAAAGATGGCGAGACTTTGTCTCACGTACTTTGGACATGTTACCAGGAGAGATCAGTCCCTGGAGAAGGACATCCTGCTTGGTAAAGTAGAAGGTGGGTGAAAAAGTGGAAGACCCTCGATGAGATGAATTGACACAATGGCTGCAACGGGCTCAAACATAACAAAGATTGTGATGATGGTGCAGGACTGGGCAATGTTTTGTTCTGTTGTACATAGGGTCACTATGAGTCAGAAATGACTCAATGGCACATAACAACAACAACAACATTTTTATTAATAGCACGTTTTTCCTGATTTGAGAGCAAGGAATCCTGCATTTTAATTTAGCACTAGGCCCTAGAACATATGGAGCCAGCTTTGTACAGAGTTAATATAATGTAAAGGGGAGAGAAGAGAAGAGGGTATTTTCCTTCTGTCAGCAAAGAGAGAGGAGAGGTCCTGTGCCATAGCAAAAAACATTTCGAGAAAACCTCTCTTATTGTTTGATAGTTTAGGAAGTCTCTGGTCACCTTTATACATATGCTGTTAAATATGGTCTCCTGTTGCTGCATGACCTTCTTTACCTTTCTCTGCCATTAATTAGCCTCATGGGTTTCCATATCTTACGGCAGGGATATCCCTTTATGAATAGCATTGCTGCTTCAGCATCCTTCAATCTTTCAGTTCCATATCTGGAGAGATGCTGGTTACCCTACAGTAACAGGCTATTCAAACCTTCACTGTTGGTTTCATGTGAAGCTCTGGCATAAGTTCTGCTGGAAGGGGGCTGAGGAATAATCTAGAGAAGAGGGATACAAGTTAGGAACCACTTAGCTCATCTTATTTGGGGGGAAGGCCAAGGAAATCAAAACATGGATTCATTGCCCATTTGTTGTATGCTATATCTGAACTTTATTCATAATCATAACCAATAATGTCTTCAATGTGTGACCTTGGCACAGATGTCAATAAAGTAAATAGCATCAGCTTTAGGGCCTGTCATGATTGGAATCATGATACTGACACTTAATGGACAAGTTAATAACTTCTTTAATCAGGTTTCTTTATTAATAATGAGTCAGTTATATTCTTTATTTTTTTTCTCACAAAAGACAGAACATTATAATGGAAGTAAATGATCAACTGTGAGGGGGAAAAAAAAGAGAATTGGCTGCTATATGGATTTTTACCATTCTTTGGGAAATTCAGAATGTTAACCCCTTTGCTACATTTAAAAAGTTTTCTCTTTATGAAACAAAGCCTGCCTCGCTCTGTTAAAACATAAAATTTCAGATATACTCACTCTCATGGTCTCATTGATATAACCCATAATCCATGTGAATTCTAATTACAGGCATCCACCCAAGACTTTGAATAATATGCTATTGATGCAAAGAATTGGGGGCTGCCCACAATCCTTTCTGCTGAGGTTGGCATCAGCAGCCACAGCTACACCAGGTTCCAGAAGCAGCAGTGGAGACCATTTCAAAAGTAGCACCATTGTCCATTGTCAGTGGAGTAAGATGCTATGTCCACGTCCAGTTGCAGCAACAGTGATCTCTACCCCAGGACCATTTTGCACCATAATCTGGAACATTCTTTCTCTGTGCCTATGCACCCCCTTGTTTCCATGTCCCTCCTAGAGATTGAGAGCTGCCTGATAACCTTTGAATACACTTTATGCTCGTAATAGCAAGAGTTGTTTTCTATTGCTTGCACTAATAACACTGATTGATATATCAGACAATGTATAAATTAAGATATTTAAGGAGGTCTTGACAAATGATTAGGACATAGTAACATTTCATATCTAAGTGAAGATTTCTATACTCTGCTTTGGAAAGGGCAGCCAAACTTTATTGATGACTACATTCTGGAGGATAAATGAAGAATGTTTATTTTGTATTGTGTTAGAGAAACAACTATTGAACCTGAATGTGCATGAACACTTTTAAAGAAAAAATCTAGCTTAAGGGAAAGAGTGGCCTTTGTTTTATGTTTGTGTGAATGATATAAAAATCTCTATATAATATGGTATTGTTATTTCTGAAACATGATAACCGACCCAGGTCCAAGCTTATAGAAGACTTTCAGGAAAGATATTTTAACTCAACTCCAAAGCACAGTATATGAAAATGTTCTATGTCTATGTGTGCAATCTCATTTGCTGTATAGGAAAGTTGATCTGGCTGATGATTTTAGACCAGAAACCAAGGAATCACATATTCAGAGATATCAGGTTCCTGTAGCCCTCTCCCTGTCATAAGACTATGTATGTAGTGTGAGCCTTAGGCACAAGGGAATTTAAAGGGTGCTAAGATTTTAAAAATAAGATCCATATCTCTCTCTTAATTTGTGTTGTTAAAGAGAGATATACTTACTCCTTTGGTGGTAGATAAGAATCCACCTTTGGTGGTAGAAAGGAACCAATAACTACCAGCCATTAATTTTTAAACTTGACCCTTGCTCTTGCTTTTACAACTCTTTCTGGGGGAGTCTATAACACTGTAATGTGTATATATACATGTATATCTATATATATATATAGAGAGAGATTTTTATATATAACTGTATATATTGTAATAAACACACATAGACACACACACGCATATGTATATAAAGCCAAACATTGCTGTTGAGTCAATTCTGACTCATAGCAACCTTATAGGGCAGAGTAGAACTGCCCCATAGGGTTTCCAAGGAGCAGCTGCTGGATTCAAACTGGCAATCTTTTGGTTAGCAGCAGAGCTCTTAACCACTGTGCCACAAGAGCTACACACATATATATGTAAGTGTGTGTGTGTGTGTGTGTGTGTGCGTGTGCATATATATATATGGAGCCCTGCTGGCAAAATGGTTAAGACCGCGGCTGCTTACCAAAAGGTCAGCAGTTTGAATCTACCAGCTACTCCTTGGAAACACTATGAGGCAGTTCTACTCTGTCCTGTGGGGTCACTGTGAGTATATATGTATGTATATACGTATACATGTATATATATATATATGTTTATACATATACATGTATATATATTTGTTGTTGTTAGGTGCTGATGAGTCAGTTCTGACTCATAGCGACCCTATGTATTACAGAACGAAACACTGCCCAGTCGTGTGCCATGCACATAATCATTGTTATGCTTGAGTCCATTGTTGCAGCCACTGTGTCAGTCCATCTAGTTAGAGGGTCTTCCTCTTTATCGCTGACCCGCTACTTTAACCAAGCGTGATGTTCTTCTCCAGGGACTGATCACTCCTAACAACATGTCTAAAGTATGTAGGATGTAGTCTCGCCATCCTTGCTTCTAAGAAGCATTCTGGTTGTACTTCTTCCAAGACAGATTTGTTTGTTCTTTTGGCAGTCCATGGTATATTCAATGTTCTTTGCCAACACCACAATTCAATGGTGTCAATTCTTCTTCCATATTCCTTATTCATTGTCCAGCTTTCACATGTATACGAAGCAATTGAAAATACCATGGCTTGGTTCAGGCACACGTTAGTACTCAAAGTGACATTCTTGCTTTTCAACGCTTTAAAGAGGTCTTTCGCAGCAAATTTGCCAAATGCAATGCATCTTTTGATTTCCTGACAGCTGTTTCTGTGCATGTTGATTGTGGTTCCAAGTAAAATGAAATCCTTGACAACTTCGATCTTTTTTTCATTTATCATGACGTTGCTTACTGGTCCAGTTGTGGGAATTTTTGTTTTCTTTATGTGGAGGTGTAATCCATACTGAAGGCTGTAGCCTCTGATTTTCATCAGTAAATGCTTCAAGTTGTCTTCACTTTTAGCAAGCAAGGTTGTGTCATCTGCATAATGGAGGTTGTTAATGAGTCTTCCTCCAATCCTGATGCCTCTTTCTTCTTCATACAGTCCACCTTCTCAGATTATTTGCTCAGCATACAGATTGAATAGGTATGGTGAAAGGATACAACCCTGAAGCACACCTTTCCTGACTTTAAACCAGACAGTATCCCCTTGTTCTTTCCGAACAACTGCCTCTTGATCTATGTACAGGTTCCTCATGAACACAATTAAGTGTTCCGGAATTCCCATTCTCCACAATATTATCCATAATTTGTTATGATCCACACAGTCCAATGCCTTTGCATAGTCAATAAAACACAGGTAAACATCCTTCTGATATTCTCTGCTTTCAGCCAGGATCCAGCTGACATCAGCAATGATATCCCTGGTTCCACATCCTCTTCTTAATCCAGCCCGAGTTTCTGGCAGTTCCCTGTTGATGTACTACTGCAGCCACTTTTGAATGATCTTCAGCAAAATTTCACTTGCATGTGATATTAATGGTATTGCTCAATAATTTCTGCATTCGGTTGGATCACCTTTCTTGGAAACAGGCATAAATATGGATTTCTTCCAGTCGGTTGGCTAGGTAGCTGTCTTCCAAATTTCTTGACATAGACAAGTGAGCACTTCCAGTGCTGCATCCATTTGTTGAGACATCTCAGTTGATATTCCATCAATTTCTGGAGCTTTGTTTTTCACCATTGCGTTCAGTGCAGTTTGGAACTCTTCCTTCTTTACCACCGGTTCCTGATCATATGCTCCTCTTGAAATGGTTGAACATCTACCAATTCTTTTTGGTATAGTGACTCTGTGTATTTCTTCCATCTTCTTTTGATGCTTCCTGCATTGTTTAATATTTTCCCCATAGAATCCTTCACTATTGCAACTTTAGGCTTGAATTTTTTCTTCAGTTCTTTCAGCTTGAGAAATGCCGAGCATGTTCTTCCCTTTTGGTTTTCTATCTCTAGCTCTTTGCACATGTCATTATAATACTTTACTTTGGCTTTTCGAGCTGCCCTTTGAAATCTTCTGTTCAGTTCTCTTGCTTCCACATTTCTTCCTTTTGTTTTAGCTACTCAGTGTTTAAGAGCAAGTTTCCGAGTCTCTTCTGACATCCATTTTGGTTTTTTCTTTCTTTCCTGTCTTTTTAATGACCTCTTGCTTTCTTCATGGATGATGTCCTTGATGTCATTCCACAACTCATCTGGTCTTTGATCATTAGTGTTCAACGCATCAAATTTTTTCTTGAGATGGCCTCTAAATTCAGGTGGGCTATACTCAAGGTCATACTTTGGCTCTCGTGGACTTGTTCTAATTTTCTTCAGTTTCAACTTGAACTTGCATGTGAGCAATTGATGGTCTGTTCTGTAGTTGGCCCCTGGCCTTATTCTGACTGATGATACTGAGCTTTTCCATGTCTCTTTCCACAAATGTGGTTAATTTGATTCCTGTGTATTCCATCTGGCGAGGTCCATTTGTATAGTCACTGATTATGTTGGTGAAAAAAGGCATTTGCAATGAAGAAGTCATTGGTCTTGCAAAATTCTATCATGTAATCTCTGGCATCGTGTCTATCATCAAGACCATATTTTCCAACTACCAACCCTTCTTTGTTTCCAACTTTTGCATTCCAATCACCAGTAATTATCAGTGCATCCTGATTGCATGTTCGATCAATTTCAGACTGCAGAAGCTGGTAAAAATCTTCATCTTTGGCCTTAGTGGTTGGTGTGTAAATTTGAATAACGGTTGCATTAACTGGTCTTCCCTGTAGTATTCATTATTATGTTATCACTGACAGCGTTATACTTCAGGATAGATCTTGAAATGTTCTTTTTGATGATGAATGTAACACCATTCCTCTTCAAGCTGTCATTCCTGGCATAGTAGAGCACATGATTGTCTGATTCAAAATGGCCAATACCAGTCCATTTCAGCTCACTAATGCCTAGGATATCGATGTTTGTGTTCTGTTTCATTTTTGACAATTTCCAATTTTCCTAGATTCATACTTCGTACATTCCAGGTTCCGATTATTAACAGATGTTTGCAGCTGTTTCTTCTCATTTTGAGTCATGCCACCTCAGCAAATGAAGGTCCCAGAAGCTTGACTCCATCCATGTCATTAACGTCAACTCTACTTCCCCAGTCGTCTTTTGAGTTCCTTCCAACTAGGGGGACTCATCCTCCGGCACCATATCAGACAATATTCCACTGCTGTTCATAAGGTTTTCACTGGCTAATTATTTTCAGAAGTAGACTGTCAGGTCCTTCTTCCTAGTCTGTCTTAGTCTGGAAGCTCAGCTGAAACCTGTCCGCCATGGATGACCCTGCTGAATACCAGTGGCATAGCTTCCAGCATCACATGCAAGCCCCACAGTACGACAAACTGACAGACATGTAGGAAATGGTTCATGTGATATGTGCTTATAGGAGTTGGCAATTCGAAAATCTGCAGGGCAGGCAGGCTGGAAATTTTAGGCAAGAGTTGATATTGCAGTTTGGAAGCCGAATTCCTCTTTTCTAGGAAACCTCAGTTTTTGCTTTTAAGGCCTTGAGCTAATTGGATGAGGCGCACCCACATTACCCTGAGTAATTGGATGAGGCTAACCCACATTACCCAGGGTAATCTCTTTTACTTAAAGGCAACTGATTTTAAATGTTAATGACATCTACAAAATACCTTCACAGCAATATTGAGACTCATGTTTGACCAAACAACTGGGCACCTACCACAGCCTAGCCAAGTTGACACATACAGTTAACCATCACAGTTCTTATTCCAAGCCTCAAGTGAATCTCTTGGACTTTATGTAAGACTTTGTTTCCCTGTTGATTAAAACTCTTAGATTTCTATGACTTAGAAGATACCTTCATGTATTATTTTTTTTCTTCTGAACTTTTCAGATTTCTACCTCCTTCTGATGCATTCTGTCTCCCTAGACTATTTCCTGGTATCAATTTACCAGCCAATGGACTTGTGAAAGAGCAAGGAGGGAACCAGACCCCATGTTTATTAGTAAAAATTCAAGAAATAAGTCTTTAAAAATTGACAGCATATCGTTTAATACATAATCTGGACATTGGTAGTTCCAGACTTGGTGCAATCACTTAGAAAAATAGGGAATGACCCAGATACATCCCTTCTTTCCAGTGTTGAAGGAGGATTGGCAGTAGTTCTCTTAATGTTCCCAAGATTTCAGCCATAGTTTCTGTTATTGCAATCTCACAGGAAAGCATCCTACATAGGAAAGGAGGGAGCAGGAATTAAATGGGCTTCTCTTTATATGGCTCTCCTGTTTACCAGGAGGGGGAATCGTTCTCAGAATTTCTGAGGAAGATTCTCTTTCATCTTACTGTGGCTCCCTATCCCCACCTCCAGAAAAGTAACCATTAAACAACCAGTAATTATCACCAGAAATAAAATGTGTTCCTTTTGCAAGAAAGAAAGTGTTAAATAGTGGTTGGTTAGGTATCCAACAGTGAGTGTCATTCCATGGCTTCCAACAAAGTAGAGAGAAACATCTTCTTCCCTCATAAAACCACATATTAAAATCAAAAGTTTATGAACATAATTCAAGTTTCAATAAATGCATTACAGTCATTGTGACTAATGGCATAAATTGTAGTATTCAGTCCTGAAGGTGGATCCCTTTAGTGTCTGTGACAAATGTATCTACTTCTGCTTCCTTCCATTATATTCGGCAGCAATGGAAATGGAACATCCACATGAAGGAGAGGAATCACACCACTGCATTTTTCTGCAGGATCCTGGATACAGTAGATGACGGTGTGAACACAGCATGTGGAGACAGATGACTCAAGAGTAGATGTAAACTTTCGTCTGTTTGTGCTACTCTGCTGTGAAGAGCCATGGGTCATGGTGATAAATGTTAAAAAAGAAAAAGAGGGAATCAGCTGAAAACTATTCTGACTAAGCCACAAAAAGTACTGCTGACTTGTTGGACTATCTGCTAAAATGAAAGGCCTTGGAATAGATATCTAAAGCAGATTTTATTAAAGTGTAGAAAGTCCTCAGTCAATATCCATGCCTGTATAACTTGGTTTGCAATTAACTACCTACACAAATGGAATAGGTCGGACCAAAGCAATTCCCACACAGTAGAAATGCTGTGATCTTTTACTCTCTTATTATATTACCTGCTACATAAAAAAATCTTAAACTTGAGTCAGTAACCTTATTTTATCTTTCATAAGTGCATTTGAAAAATGTCAATGTGAAATGACCCAAAAATGTTAGTAGCAATCGATTTTTAGGGTGGATAACTGTAGCAGTAGTGATAAAATATAAGGGAATCTTTCATTGACATTTGATTTTTCTGACTGGGTAAAATAGCTAATAATAATATTGATCATTTCTTGTTAACCTTGGGCTAAGGACCTTACCTTCCATGAATTATCTTTAATGATTATAAAAATCCTTTTTCACTAATACCTAAACCGAGGTTTAAAGTAATTAGCTCAGGGCTATGCAGCTGGTGAGAGATGAAGCTGGACTTCAAATCCTAGGCTTATCTGACTTAAAGTAAATGGCTTTAGAGAAATAACTGTATCCTACAATACCTATTACACTTTGAGACAATAACAGATACATGTTTTCATCTCAGGTGGAGGAAGGCTTGAAGAAGAGGAAAAAAAGAGATCTCCAAAGAAAAATAGTTACCACTTCTGTCTCAAATGAAGGGCTTAGAAAGGACTAGGAAGAAAAAAAAAAAAAACTGATAAAATATTGCCTTCATAGCAGGGAAGTGGCAGTTAAGAAATGCTTTACTAAATATTAGGAAAATATAAACTAAGGGAAATTAAATTATCACTTTTTTTTTACTGTTAAATCTTGATATTGGCAACATTTATAAAGCCAATCCTTATGTTTTATACAGTAATATCACTTTACCTCAATCAAGATAACTAATACAAACATCATGGAGTATTAATTTGGTCACTTAACTGTTTATTAAACATCTAATACATACTATTCATGTGAAAGCTGGACAATAAATAAGGAAGACCAAAGAAGAATTGGCACCTTTGAATTATGGTGTAGGCGAAGAATGTTGACTATACCATGGTCTGCCAGAAGAATGAACAAGTCTGTCTTGGAATAAGTACAGCCAGAATGCTCCTGAGAAGCAAGGATGGTGAGACTTCATCTCCTGTACTTTGGACACGTTGTCAGAAGGGATCAGTCCCTGGAGAAGTAGACCATGCTTGGTAAAGTAGAGGGTCAGCAAAAAAGAGGAAGACCCTCATCGAGTTGGATTGACACAGTGGCTGCAACAACGAGCTCAAGCATAACAACGATTGTGAGAAGATGTAACAGGACCGGGAAGTTTTTTCATTCTGTTTTTCGTAGGGTCGCTATGAATGCGAACTGACTCGAAGGCACCTAACAACAATACAGACATTGCCATATGCCAAGCGCTGGGGCCAAAAAGACAAAAACACATAGTCCCTGTCTTCCTGGGGTTTACAGTCTGATGAAGGGAGTAGGGAAGACCCATTGCCTGTATACACACTATTTACAACTTCTCTTTCAGTACTAGCTTTAATGCTGACTCCAAAGTTATTATTAAATTTACTAAAGCTGGCTAAGTCATCCTTGTCAGCTGAGTTTATGAAGGTGAGCGCTATGCTTCTAAGAATGTCTTTCCCTGATAGATAATTTCCTAGCATAAATAGGGCTATTTCCAGAAGTTTTCAGATGATTAATTGTAACTTGTTGGAGATGCAATGCATGCACATTAGAAATAAAGAAAATATAGACTGCAGTGATTTAAACAAATAGTTTCAGTGCAAGTTATTTTACTAATTACGTGTTTACATTAACATTTTAATATCCAAATGCCACATAGGCACTGGATAAAAATATAGACAGAACCTTGCTCTAAGTGAACAAAATTAAAGTTAGTTGGTAATTTCCAGGAACAGTGGGGAAAACATGTACTTTTAAGTTAGACCTGAGTTCAAGAATTTGCTCTGTCGTTACCACTTGTGACCTTGAGAAAGATATGTAATCTGCAGAGTTCTAATTTATTTTTTCTGATCATCATAATAATTGTTTTTGAAAGTGGTTGTGAATATTGAACAAGCAGCATTAGAGAAGTAGGGTTTCAATACAGAGTATTATCTTATTTGTATTACTTTCTAATCTTAGGATAACACCAGAAAATAGTTCATCTCTTTGTGGTTTTATGAGCCTGTTCATTATATTTTTTATCCTTTATATCCTTATTTGGTATGTAAATTGCTAATGAAATATGAAATAAAATCTGTCTCTTCCTTATCCCCACCATTGCTACAGACACACACAACACACACACACACAACTTCTTCTCATATGTAAAATATGAGATACGATTCTACATTCTGAAATTATCATTGTAAGAGATTCTTACAATGATTTCTTGCCCTCACTAAGAAGACATCAGATGCTATCCAAAACACAAAGTACACTTAAAGTACACTGCTTTGTAGAGGAATAACTAATAGGCTTACAAGAGATACTATTGAAAATACCAGCATAGCAAGGCGAAGAGAGCAAACACAGACATGAATTGTGTGCCTGACCTTTGTTCCAATCCCTTGACTATTCCATTTTTTTCCAGCTAACAAACATACAGAGACATTTGAATCGATAAGAGATGTGATTGGAGAACATTGTGTCCTCCGAAGCCATTCAATGATGGATATGCTTTTCATACCCTCTGGTTCCTTCTGGAAAACAGGACTCAAATTTTGATAAATGTTCTTTAGAGCACCATATAAAAATGAAGAGAGAGAGACTAATTACCAAATTTGGGACTTTTTCAGCATATAATATCATCATCCATGGAGACAGATGAGGTCTACTATCTCAAGCTTCTCTTTTTGACAGTATGGTAACATTCAGAGACCATTCAGAAATTCACAGAACTTAAGTGATGTTGTCTGAGCTGAGGGCTTAAAGCCACATAGCTCATTTTTAAATCTAGTGTTCATTTAATTAATTATTAATGATAAAATTGTAGTTTACCATTTAGAAAGAAGGCAAACCTAATAATCTACTTCTGAAAAATCAGCCAATGAAATACCCTACGGATCATAATGGTCCAAGCCTCAACTGATCATGGGGATGGAGCAGACCCAACAGCGTTTTGTTCAGGTGTGCATGGGGTTGGCACAAATGCAGATTCAACTGCAACTAACAACAATATAGTATTCAGAAAAAATATGAAAATAAGTTGTTTGTGGGAGTTGGAAATATTAAAAAAGTGTGAAAAAGGAACATGTTTTCTTAAATAAGGCACATTATTGTTCTTTCCATGTGTCTTTTGTCATCACACAGATAAAAGTATCCTATATTTAAAATTGAGCTTCTCTTTAAATGTATTACTGAGAAATGTTGGTAATATTGATAAAGAAAAAGTTAAATTCAATTTTTTATTTTGAGTGCCAGGTTTGAAACTTCTTGGGGAAAAATATGTGTCATTAAAATATCTTTTATTTATTGTAATGTGCACAGACACTTTTTGGTCATCTTTTAATTTTATTTATGTGAATTTTTTATATTTAATTATGAAATATTTGAATCATACAAAACAATATTTAACATATATTTGAAGTAAATTACGTATATGTCACTTACATATATGTCTTTGTTTTTGTTAGTTGCCATTGAGTTCATTCCGACTCATAGTGACACTATGAGCAGAATGAAACATTGCACAGTCCTGAGCCATCCTCACAATTGCTATTATGTTTGAGCCCATTGTTGCAGCCATTGTGTCAGTCTATCTCATTGAAGGACTTCCTCTTTTTCGCTGACCCTCTACTTTACTAAGCATGATGTCCTTTTCCAGGGACTGGTCCTTCCTGACAACATGTCCAAAGTACATGAGACAAAGTCTTGCCATCCTCGCTTCCAAGGAGCACTCTGGTTTATTTCTACTAAGACAGACTTGTTCATTTTTCTGGCAGACCATGCTATATTCAATATTTTTCACCAACACCATATTCAAAGGCCTTAGTTCTTCTTTGGTCTTACTTATTCATTGATTAGCTTTTGCAAGTATATGAGGTGATTGAAAATATCATGGCTTGGTTCAGGTGCACCTTAGTTCTCAAAGTGACATCTTCACTTTTGAACACTTCAAAGAGGTCTTTTGCAGCAGATTTTCCCAGTGCTATATGTCATGTGATTTGCTGACTGCTGCTTCCATGGGCATTGACTGTGGATTCAAGTAAAATGAAATCCTTGACAATGTCAATTTTTTCTCCATTTATCATGATGTTGCTTATAGGTCCAGTTGTGAGGATTTTTGTTTTCTTTATATTGAGGTGTAATCCGTACTGAAGGCTGTAGTCTTTGACCTTCATCAGTAAGTGTTTCAAGTCCTCTTCACTTTCAGCAATTAAGGTCATGTCATCTGCATATTGCAGGTTGTTAATGAGTCTTCCACAAATCCTGATGCCACATTCTTCTTCATATAGTTCAGTTTATCAGATTATTTGCTCACCATACAGATTGAATAAGTATGGTGAAAGGATGCAACCTTGACACACACTTTTCTTGATTTTAAACCACACAGTATTCCCTTGCTCTATTCAAATGACTGCCTCTTGATCTATGTACAGGTTCCTCATGAGTACGATTAAGTGTTCTGGAATTACCATTCTTCACAATGTTATCCATAATTTGTTATGATCCACACAATTGAATGCCTTTGCATTGTCAAAAAAACACAAGTAAACATCTTTCTGCTATTCTCTGCTTTCAGTCAAGATCCATCTGACATCAGCAATGATATGCCTTGTTCCAGGTCCTCTTCTGAATCTGGCTTGAATTTCTGGCAGTTCCTTGTTGATGTACTGCTGCAACCACTTTTGAATGATCTTCAGCAAAATTTTACTTGCATGTGATATTAATGATATTGTTTGATAATTTCTGCATTCTGTTGGATATCTTTTCTTTGGAATGGGCACAACCATGGATCTCTTCCAGTTGGTTGGCAGGTAGCTCTCTTCCACATTTCTTGGCATAGACAAGTGAGCACCTCCAGCACTGTATCTTTTGTTGAAACATCTCATTTGGTATTCTGTCAATCCCTGGAGCCTTATTTTTTGCTAATGCCATCATTGAAGCTTGGACTCCTTCCTTCAGTACCATCAGTTTGCAATCATATGCAACCTTCTGAAAGGGTTGAATGTCTACCAATTCTTTTTTGTTCAGTGACTCTGTGTATTCCTTCAGTCTGCTTTTGATGCTTCCTGCATCATTCAAGATTTTGCCCATAGAATCCTTCACTATTGCAACTTGAGGCTTGAATTTTTTCTTCAGTTCTTTCAACTTAGGAAATGCCAAGCATGTTCTTCCCTTTTGGTATTCTAACTCCAGGTCTTTTGCACATGTCATGATAATACTTTACTTTGTCTTCGCTAGCTGCCCTTTGAAATCTTCTGTTCAGCTCTTTTACTTCATCATTTCTTCCATTCATTTTAGCTACCCTACATTCAAGAGCAAGTTTCTGAGTCTCTTTTGACGTCCATTTTGGTCTTTTCTTTCTTTCCTGTCTTTCTAATGACCTTTTGCTTTCTTCATGTATGATGATGTCCTTGATGTCTTCCCATAACTCATCTGGTCTTCAGTCATTAGTGTTCAATGTGTCAAATCTGTTGTTGAGATGGACTCCAAATTCAGATGGGATATACTCAAGGGCATATTTTGGCTCTTGTGGACTTGTTTTAATTTTCTTCAGCTTCAACCTGAATATGAGCAATTGATGATCTGTTCCACAGTCTGCCCCTGGCCTTGTTCTGACTGATGATATTGAGCTTTTCCATCATCTCTTTCCATAGATGTAGTCGATTTGATTCCTGTGTTTTCCATCTGGTGAGGTCCACATATATAGTCACTGTTTATGTTGTTGAAAAAAGGTATTTACAGTGAAGAAGTAGTTGGTCTTGCAAAATTCTATCATGCGATCTCAGGCATCGTTTCTATCCCCAAGACCATGTTTTCCAACTACCAATCCTTCTTCTTTGTTTCCAACTTTCACATTCCAATCATCAGTAATTATCACTGCATCTTGATTGCATGTTTGATCAACTTCAGACTGCAGAAATTGGTAAAAACCTTCAATTTCTTCATATTTCACGTTAGTAATTGGTGGATAAATTTGAATAATAGTCATATTAACTGGTCTTCCTTGTAGGCGTATGGATATTATGCTATCACTGACTGCTTCGTACTTCAGAATAGATCTTGAAGTGTTCTTTTTGATGATGAATGAGACACCATTCCTCTTCAATTTGTCCTTCCTGGCATAGTAGACCATATAATTGTCCGATTTAAAATGGCCAATACCAGTCCGTTTCAGCTCATTAATGCCTAAGATATCAATCTTCATGTGTTCCATTTCATTTTGATGACTTCCAATTTTCCTAGATTTTTAGACTTTACTCACAATATACTTTGTACATTCCATGTTTCGATTATTAATGGGTGTTTGTAGCTGTTTCTTTTCATTTTGAGTCCTGCCACATCAGCAAATGAAGGTCCTGAAAGCTTGACTCCATCCACATCAAGGTTGACTCTACTCTGAGGAGATTCAACTCCTCAGTCTTATTTTGAGTGCCTTCGAACACGAGGGCACTATGTCAGACAATGTTCCACTGCTATTCATAAGGTTTTTTTACTGGCCATTTTTTTCAGAAGTAGACTGCCAGGTCCTTCTTGCCAGTCTATCTTAGTCTGGAAGCTTCACTGAAACCTGAGACAAGTCAATCACATCCTCCAGGAGAAACCAGGGATCACCCCACTCTCTTATAGTACAAAGCCTGCTTCTCACTGTGCCTGTTTGTTCACTCTGTTCCAGAATGCAACCCCTCCGTGTGATCCCTATGTGGCATGAAGTCCCCCTCATCTGGGCTGTTGAGTATATGTGGTTAATAAACTGCTGTGGATGTCATTAGTCCAGTGCTGGGTGTCAAGTGTTTGACCATGCCCGTAACCCTAGGGAAGTTGCCCTGGGTGCCACAAATGTTAAGTCTTTGACTACTAACCTAAAGTTGGGCTGTTTGAATCCACTCAGAGGTACCTCCGAAGAAATGCTGGGCAATCTGCTTCCAAAAGCTAACCAAAGAAATCAAACCAAACCCATTGCTGCTGAGTAGGATCCCGCCTCATAGTGCCCCTATAGGACACAGTACAACTGCCCTAGAGGGTTCCCAAGGCTGTAAATCTTTACCAAAGCATACTGTCACATATTTCTCCCTTGGAGTGGCTGATGGATTCGGACCAGCTGATGGGTTTGAACCACTGAACCATTCCATTAGCCACATGCTTAACCACTGTGCCACCAGGGCTCCTTCACCAAAAGCCAACAGCCATTGAAAACCCTATGGAGTGCACTTCTACTCTGAAACATATAAGTTTGCCATAAAATGCTAGTCGTTCTTTTTTGTTTTGTAATGTTATGTTTTTTGATAACCCTATGGCATGAATCCCTCCATAACCAACAGAGTGGAAAGGAGGTAATTAAAACAACTTAATATATTTTCTATCTTGGAACTCACAGCAGTGACAGTTAATTTTGTTTCCAAAGGTGGCAACTCTTTTTTTCCTGAGGCCAAAATGTAAAGTAATGCCATAATTTACCTCACAGGTATTTTGAAGAGTAAGCTGATCCAGATCTACTAGCAAGACTAATGGTACCAGGAAAAGAGCATGTGTGTCTGTGAGAGGCTGAGAGGGTTAGGCTCCAGGCAGAGAATTTTAAAGAGACTTTCTATATTGGAAAACGTTATACTTAGTTTAACATGAAATTTGGATTAGTGATTAAATTTCTTCAACTTTTAGAATAATTTTACTTTATCACATGCATACTGTACATACATACAAAGTGAGGACAATAATTTAGACAATTTCCAAATGAATTGATCCTAATATACTTTATCTAAGAATTTAAACATTTCAAAGAAATTGTTTTGCATTAATACTCACTAAAATCCTCTCTCTGTTTGCTTACATGCCAACCGCTATTTAAAACAGCAGCAGCAGCAACAAAACTACAGTTAACCAGACATTTCTGTACTTTTCCTAATGATATTAAGCCTCTTTATATACTTTGCTTAAACATAATTTCATTATTTTTAAGCGTATTGTACAGTGCAAACACATGCAGTTTGGAATCACAGCACTCTTCTTTACTTTGAAATTTCCCATCCCGAGTTCCCATAATTTTCATAACTCTTTCCCTTTTATTGAATACTAAAGTAATCTGAAACATATACTGTCTGTACTACCCTAGACAGCCCTTTGCACCTAAAAAATATGGTCCATAAAACAAAAGGAATGAACTGCAGATAAAAAAGGTGATATTCTGTACTGAAATTTGACCCAAAGAAGCCTGTAAATGGTTGGAGACACCCATGAGCTAGGCTGACAATATAAGGACAATTCTGTTAACATAAATCAACTGAGCAAGGCAAATCCATGGTTTGGCAGGAAAAAGTCACCTCATCTATAATCAGTCAGGCAGTCCAGGGTATGAAAACATGATATGAGACCAACAAGTGTTTGTACAATTCCAGACAAATGGAGAACACTCTAAAGAAAGAGATTTACAGTTCTGAGAAAAATTCCACATACACTTCTCTGAACTACTTACCCGAGTAATAAGTATCCCTTCTTAAGATCTATCATTTTAAAATAGTAACTATTAATATAAAGGAGCCCTGGTGGCGCAGTGGTTAAAGCACTGGACTTCTAACCTAAAGATCAGGGGTTCAAACCCACCAGCCACTCTGTGGGAGAAAGATATGGCAATCTGCTTCCATAAAGATTTATAGCCTTCAACCATTGTCACAAAACAATTTGTGTATTAACTGTTTAATGAGATACTAATTTGCTCTGTAAACTTTTACCTAAAGCACAATTAAAAAAAAAAAAAGAAGGTTTAAAGCCTTGGAAACCCTATGGGACAGTTCTACTCTGGCCTATAGTGTCGCTATGAGCTGTAATCGACTCAGCGGCAATGGTTTGGTTTTGGTTTTAACTGCTAATCTTACTATTATCACCACCCACTATGACACACATCATCTTTACCACCTTCCATTTATTAAAGTTCTCATATGTGACTTTCCCATTCCAACTGCAAATACCCTGGCTTATTTATATTCATCTCTTGCCTATATTTTCTTTTTCCAGTTCATCTCCATCATGCTTAATTAGTCATTCTTGAATTGACCAGAACATAGCACTCCCTCGCTAACAAGTAATAAGTCATCCACGGGTTCTTCAGGGTGCGGCTCCAACCTAACTTTCAGTCTCATCTTTTGCTAGTTTCCTGTGACTCCTTTAATTTTTCACACACCCACCCCACGCCACCCTCCACACACACACTTTGTGCTCTTCTTACCTTGACATGCACTGTCACATCTCCGTAACTTCACACCTGCTGCTTTATCTGCCATTTATGCTTAGGCTCTGTCTGATGACCAACTACTCATGCCTTAAGCTTGGCACAGATGCTAACTCCTTGATGGAACCTTTTCTAAACTGGGTGCCCTTGTGGCAATCTGTGCATTCATCTCTGGTAAAAGTTATCATATTTATTGTTTTTTTAATTTTACATTTGCCTCTTATTATACAATGTGCTTTTCTTCATTTCTCTTCATTCATTTCACAATAGTCACAAGAGAGCTTTGTGTACATCAGATAATAAATGCCACATGAATGAATTAGGTTCTTTCTACCACCAAGATGCCACAATTCCTTCAATGAGCCATTCTTTACAGCAAATTAAATGTGTGATTACTTTTAATTCACCAGCTGTCACAAAAAGCAAAGATCCTTTGCTCTAATTTTCTACCTGTATTATTCTTTTTTAATTTGTCTATTATTGTGTCAGAGGAAGAAGCTTTATTGTAGGAAGTGTTTTTACTACAAAAATATCAGAGTGTTAAACAATAAAACTTAACTTTCTAATATACCCTGATTGCTTGCTAAAAAGTAAGCACTCAGATGTAAGATGTTGAAAAAAAAAATCTCTGTGATAGATGTGTGACAGGAAAATCTAGTTCCAAGATGGTGACACTCTATCCACTATATGCCAAGAGAATTTTATGGGCTTAAAATGCGAAAAGTAATTCAAAATTGTGAATTGACAGAACACTCTAGATAAAATATCAAAGAAACCTGGAATAATTTGAACTCCAGGCATATTAAAATTTTACATTCCTGTTTCTATGCATATATCTCACCAGAGAGATATAATTGGTTTGACTACACTGTCTGCATACCCCAGGCAAATGGTGTTTGGATATTGAGGCTAGAGGCAGCAGCTACTCTTGCCCACTGCATATCTACTTTTCCTCCCATAAAAAATTGATCCTCTCAGTCTCGTGCTTACAAGTGTTCAGTGCCTCCTCAGCAACAGAAAGACATAACTGGAAACTCTTTAGGTGTTATACCAGGCTTTTCAAAATGTGGTTTTCATCAACTGTCTGAAATCATATCCTGACATCCTACACCTTACACATTACGCTTTATCCAGCCTCTGCTGTTTGTAGTGCCACAAACTTGCTATGATTGCAAACCTCCATTTCTTTGCACATGTTGTTATACCTGCCTGGCACTGCTTGTTTACCCAGCAAAGACAATCTCATATTTGTGTACTCTTCCCATATTTGTTTACTGTCCCCATGTACTCTCCTCATGAAGCCTTTTCTGACTTTCTTAGAAATAACTTTCTTCTGCCATGTGACCACTTGTATTCATTAGTAAAAATTCCATTATAATAGTTATTATTTTATTGTATTATATGCGTATAATACCTCAATCTTTTATTTTTAAATGAGTATCTGCCACTTCCTAGCCACTGCCACTTGCTAGTCACTACGTTAGACACAAGGAGTAGAGTGATGAACAACATATTTGTGGTTCCTCATCTCTGGAAGCTTTCAGGTGAATGGGATAGTCAGACATCATGAAAGCAATGATAGTAACATACATGATAGAGAAAGGAGTGATATGAGATTCTAAGGCAGGATGACAAACCAAGTCAGGGACTGAGGAAGTCTTCTCTAAAGAAACGATATTTAAGCTGAGGTCTAATGGGAAAGTGGAAATAGATCATACCAAAACTTGAATGAAAGAAGGAAGGAAAATCTCATTTTTCCTCAATATTCTGTATATTTTCTGCAAACTTCTGTTTCTCTTTTTGAAGAAATTAATATTTTGAGGTACTATACTTTCTTCAAAAAAAATTTTCTTTTTAATCCTAACAATTTATGGTCCTGTAATTGTTCTGGTTCCACTATGTGCCACCTCTGGGACATTGGTTAATAATTCCTGATGAATATGTAATGTATCAGGATGCTCCACACTTGGGTCAGGTTTATGCTAATTACTAAAATAAACACTTCTTAGCAATACCTTCCCGCTTAGCTAACAATGTGAGCAAAAGAAACTCTTACATTTCAATCTACTTAAGAGGCAACCACTTGTGGTATCTGCTTTCTGGACATCAAAACTTTAAACAACACATACCTGCAGGGAAGATCATCCTTTTTTTTTTTTTTTTTTTTTTTAATTAGTGAACTCTCTTTAGTCATCTTATCCATCACAT
>NW_004443942.1:16014424-16039308 GCF_000243295.1 Trichechus manatus latirostris
TCAGGTACTTCTAGTGCATTTTCTTCCACAGGAGAGTCATCTGGTGTTTTAATTTGGACGCCTACTGGAACCATCCTGTCCTGTTTTTGTAAATGTTTCGATATTTTTTGCTGTTTTCTGGGCATTCAGTAGATATTTCTCTCGTTTATTGATTGTAGATTTGTTTGTTTCGTCCCGGCTGTTTTGTCTCTCACTGGACGCTCTGTGAGGGTGCTTTCTCGTACCCCTGTTTGTTGGTCTCCAATAGGAGTCCAAGATGGTGGATCCGCCCTGCGTTAGCTGGTAGGGGACCTCTGCATGAATCTCTCCTTGCTCTCCGTTCTCTTTCAGTATTCTCACTCCATTTGGTGCTCAGCTGACTTCTTTATCTCTTCATCTGATGTTCTAGGGTTTCAGGATTGTTGCATTCTCTGTTTGGCTTAGTTTTTCGGATCTTTGCTGTGGAGGGACAGCATGGTGCTTCTGACTAGAGCGCCATCTTGCCAGACTCCTGAAGACCATCCTTTTTGTCTTCAGTTGGGCAGGACGTATTTTGTTAACTTTCTCTGTGACAGATAACTCTATTCTGTCAACCTATAATGGGGGAAATGGAGCTAATGCTGTTTAAACACCTAAATTGAAGACATTGGAAATAATGAGAAATTTAGTAATAATAATTCTGAACATTTATATCATGATGATGTTCTTAGTTTTCCTTTTGCTGCTGAAACAAATTACTACAAACATATTGGCTTAAAACAATACAAATTATTTATCTTACAGTTCTTGAGGCCAGAAGTTCCAAATCAGTATCACTGGGGTAAAATCAAGGTGTCTGCAGGGCTTCTTTCCTTTCTGGAGACTCTACGGAAGAATCAATTTCCTTACTTTTTCTAGCTTCTGAGGTTGCCTGTCCTCAGCTGCCTTCAAGCTAGCAGTGCAGAATTATCAAATCACTCTATTTGAGTGTGATCTCTGCTTTCTTATTCTATTTGCTTTTCTGAATTTGACCCTCTGCCTCCCTCTTATAAGAATTCTTGTGATTTCATTGAATTCACCGATATAATTCCTCATGCCAGGGTCCTTAACTCAAATTACATCTGCAAAGTCCATTTTGTTAGGTAAGGTAACCTAGTCCTAGGTTTTGGGGATTAGGAATGAACATCTTTGGGGAGTGTGGTGAAATGAGTTCCTTTATGTGGCCTTTTGCCTCGGTTCTTTGGAAAAACCCCTTAAGAGATTTTTCTCCTAAGCCCTGAGTAGTTACCTCTGCCCTAGTTTCTACCCCAGAGGGTTTGTTACATTTCCTGGGTAAACTGTAGACAAGTTGGTTTAATACTTTTTGTCTGGTCCTGACCTGCAGCCTGCCCTGTACTGGCATGCACCTTGCAGGGATTGGTCAATAGATTGTGCAAATGAAGTGTCTGTAGCCTACTATGCAAATTAAATGTCTGTGGCTTACCAAGAGGGGATTGGTCAGTTTGTGGCCCTGGTGGGAGGACCATGCCTTGAAATTGACAGGGAGTTTGCATATATAAGCAGCCAACCCCACAGAGGTTTTCCAAACAAAAAGATGCAGAAGAAGAGAGAAGAGAGACGAAGCAGAGAGAGAGAGAGAGAGAAAAAAAAAGAACCTGCTATAAGAGCTGTAACACAGGTCAAGGGCTCTAACACTGAAGACAGCAGCAGGCCCACAAGGGGCCTAGTAGCAGAGCTAACAGCATCAGGCCCAGAAAGGGCCCTGTGGCAGTCAGGTGACAGACAGCAGGGCCAAGAGGAGCATGTCATTATGGGGTTGAGATGAGCCAGTCCTCAGAGGGCTGAGAGAAGGCTGTCCTTAGGGGGATGAGAGAAATCTGTCCGTAGAAGTCTGAGAGGAGCCTGTACTCTGGGAGCCGAGAGGAGGCCTGTCCTGCCAAGAGGAGCTGAGAGACAGCTGTCCTCCACTGAAGAAGGGAGACTTTGCTTACATGCTTTCTGATCCTGTTCCTGAGTTGTAACCTGTTGATCCTGATCCCAAGTTGAATCACTTTGGGCTGATCCTGGTCATTATCCCCCATGAAGTGTCACAGGTTCTGACGCTACTACTCCCACTATATTACAGTAGGTGACTAAGGCTATCATTCATAATAATAATAATTATTATTATTAAGTATTATTATTATAACCATAATTACTACAATTGTCCATAACTACCTCAGTCTTGTCTGTATTACCTCATGTATGATGATCAACATAGTTTTTTTCTTCTTTGTAACTATCTAATTTGGATATCCTCTTAAAGTTCCAGTCACAAACTCTACACTTTAAAAATATTTTCTTAATTAGATCCCTATCCTTTGAATTTCTGTCATACCGTTATATTTGTTTGTGCTTATGTCTTAAGTTTTGTGTTATGCTATTAATTATTTAAAATCCTAAAGTCTTTTTTTTTTTTTTAATTTAATCTTTGGGCATTTCATACTGACTAAAAGTTTTTAAAGATCAAAGACTATTCATTCTTTTGCATTTACCTTACTCAGTGTCAGATACAATGTTTTCACAGAGCATGAACATAATAAATTTTGGACTGAGTATCTAAACTCAAAAGCTAAAATTATGCCATAGACAAATACATAAGATATGGATTTTTCTTATTTATATTCTGATGATCCTCAATTTACATATTTCTTTCATATGCACAGCTATGCCATAATATTCTTCAGTGGAAGATTCAATTTTGGATCTGGTTATAAAATTGCCGTCATGGTTCTTAAATGAGAACTTATTTGGATGGAATTGTTTTCATTGAAATATTATTCCAAAAAAATAATATGTAATTTTATACTGAGATCCACGACTCTAGGCACATCTACTCTGGAGTCCTCCTGATTCCTCAGATCCCACACACACCCAGAGGTGTGAATGAAGAGCTAGTGTCCTGATGGCTGCTCTGCAGTACATTTCCTTCTTCAAAATGTTATCTTCAGGTTCTGAGGGGAAGTTGTTGGTTCACTAAGGGTTACCTTATCTTGAAGGTTTAAGTTCTTATGTAGACTTTTGGCCCTAACCACAAGGGCATAATCCCACTACAGTCTATCTCTTTTATGGATAAAATACAAAAAGCAACTACTCATGGACTCTGAAAGTAAACAAAAGCAGATGGATCAGGGCAGGAAGTAAAATCTTGGAGAAATAGCTCATATAGGAGTAAATATCATTGTTATTTTTCTTTGCAGCTTTTTTTATTTTTTTCTGAGACAGGCCCAAATTGCATAGCTGTGCAGCTGAGTGGGCATCAAAATCTCCAAGACAAAAACTTTGACTTTCTCAGCAGAGAACAGCAACAGCAATGGGTCCCTTAAAGCTGGAGATTGTGGAGGGAACCCTAAGAGAAGAAAGCTGAAAAAAGAGTATCAATCAAGACAAATTGGTTTATCCTTAGCTGTTTATGTGTGGGACAGACCCAGAGCAGTAGAGCAAAGAATCTAGGAATATAAATGTAAACATAAATGTAAAACACTTCTTAAGTGCCAGAACAATCCCTGAGACACCTGTGTGCATGGCACATTAAAGCAATATAGCATAGACTTTGAAAAGTGATTTGACTTTGGAAGCCCTGGCCACAGAAGGAGACACTGAAATTGAGATCTGATCCTAACCAGATTAGTGACCTTCTAAATAAAAAATGTTAGATGTTCCAAAAGACTCAGGGCCTCATTACAAAATATTTAAAATATCTGTGATACAATCCAAAATTACTAACCACAAAAAAGAAAAAGAAAATGTGATGAATTCTCCAGGGAATAAATAATGAACAAGTGAGATGACCTAGAAGATAAAATTATTTAAAAAACTGAAACTAAACCCCTTACCGTTGAGTCAATTTTGACTTATAGAGACCCTATAGGACAGAGTAGAACTGCCCCATAGGGTTTCCAAGGAGTGGCTGGTGGATTCAAACTACCAACCTTTTGGTTAGTGGCCTAAGCTGTTAACCACCACGCCACCAGTGCTCCAAAATTATTAAAAGAGTGATTAAAATTGTGCTTAATGAGGTAAAGGTAAACACACTTAAAATGAATAGAAATATAGAAGTTCTAAACAACGGAAGGAAAAAAACTTAAAGAACCAAATGAAATTGTAGAACTGAAAATACAGTGTCTGATCATAACTAGATGTGCACAATAGCAGAATGGAGATGAAAAGGAAAAATAAGTAATATTGAAAATATATAAACAAAAATCATTCAATTTTAAAAACAGAGAGGAGAAAATGATTTAAAAGAACGAGGAAAGCTTTAGAGACCTGTACAACAATATCAACAGTTAAAGCATTTGTGTCACTTGTGTCATTTTAGTCCCAGAAGGGGAGAAGAAAGACATTGATGCAGAAAACTATTTGAAGAAATAATGGCCAAAGTTTCCCAAATTTTCTGAATTCCTATAAACTTAAGGATTCAAGAAGTTTAGAGAACTCAGAACGGGATAACTACTCCCCATGAAAACAAAACAAAACAAAACAAAAAACTGACACCTAGATACATCATAATAGAACTGAAAATGAATGATAAAGAAAAAAAAAGCCTTGTAAGAAGTTAGAAAAACACATTACATATAGGAGAAGAATGATAAAAATAACTACATATTTTATGTCTTGTGGTCTATGTATAATATAATATCGTTTTTGCTTTTTCAGAAAACACACATTATACACAGGTTAAAGTTTAGGTCACCTAAAATCTGCATTTTTTTTATGTGAGCTTCTGCCTGTGCCCTGTAATCTGGTAAATTCTTGTATTACCAAGTAGTTGAAATCCTATGAAAATAATGTGAAACTATGGGGAGGGTTGGGCACAGAAGACTGTGTAAGAATATCTTTAAAGTATGTAAAGAAAATAACTGCCAACCTAAAATTCTATAACCAAGAGAAATAACCTTTAAGGATTAAGATAAAGACTTTTTTAGATGAATGAAAAATAAGAGAATCATTTGCCACCAAGTCTACTGTAACAGAAATGCTAGACCAAAGGAAAATAATACCTGAGGAAAACTAGAAGCATTAAGAATTAAAGAAGAGCAACAAATAAGGTAAATACTCACATAATACATAAAATACTATTTTCTCTCCCTTAATGTCTTTACATTATATATGAATGTTAATTATCTGGAATAATACTAAATTGGAATAGATAAACATCACAACTATAACATAAAGTGGAGAAGGTAAGGGAAACTATATTTACCTAAAGTTGTAAAATAGTAACTCTAAATCGACTGTGAAAAATTGTATGCATAGTTTAGTCCTAGAGGAACTATGTCATATTCCGTTGGGAAAATCTACTGCAAAAGACCTCTTTACAGTGCTAAAAATAAGTCACTTTGATGACTAAGGCATGTGACTCAAGCCATGGTCTTTTCAATTGCTTCGTATGCATCTGAAAGCTAGACAGTGAAAAAGGAAGATCAAAAGAGAATTGCACATTTGAATTGTTGTGTTCATGAAGTATATTGAATAAGAATGAACAAATCTATCTTGAAGGAAGTACAGTTAGAATGCTTCTTAGAAACAAGGTTGACTTGACTTTTTCTTCCTTTCTCTGGGATGCCATCAGAAAAGACCAGTCACTAGAAAAGGACATTATGTTTGGTAAAGTAGAGGGTTAACAAACATGAGGGAAATCCTTTGTGAGATGGATTGACACAGTGGCTACAACAATAGGTTCAAATATAACAAAGATTGTGAGGATGACCCAGCACTGGGCAATGTTTTGTTCTGTTATACATAAGGTTGCCATGAGTTGGAGCCAACTTCACAGCAACTGACAATAACAAGAGGAAGTACTAAAAATAATAATACAGGAAGATAGAGCCAAAAGTAATAGATAAATTAAAATTGCACCTAGAAAGTATAAAAATATTTAAATGAAAAGAAAGGAAAAAAATTGAGGGACAAGAAATAGAGGGAACAAATAAATAATGAAATTATTAACCTAAATACAACCGTATCAATGATTATATTAAATGTAAATAGTCTAAATACACCAGTTAAAAGATAGAGGATGAGAGAGTGTATTAAAGAAAACCAGAGAGAAGCAGGGAGAGAGAGAGAAAACTATATGCTGTCTACAAAAAAAACCAGTTTAAATACAAAGTCACAGATGAGTTAAAAGCAAAAAAAAAAAAAAAAAATTGAAGAAAAGATTAACCAGGTAAATATTAAACAGAGGAAAGCTGGAGTGCTATGTTAATATCAGACAAAGTAGACTTCAGGACAAGAAATATTACCATGAGTAAAGAGGATCATTTATAAAGATGTAACAGACGCTTAACTGAGTTCATAATGATCATAAATTTTATGTACCTAACAATAGAGCCTCCAAATAGATAAGCAACATTGATAGAAATTAAGGAAGACATAGACAAATTCACAAGTATACTTGGTGACTTCAATATCCCTCTTTCAGTTATAAACAGAACAAGTAGAAAAAAAATTCAGCGAGCCTGTAGAAGATCTTAACACAATCAACCAACTTGGATTAATTGTTATTATAAAGCTCTTTACTTCAAAACAATAGCAGAGATCACATATGCATGTTTGTTTGTTTTTTTTTTTTTTGAATACAGATGGATCAATTAACAAATTGGATCATATTCTGGGCAATCAAACAAACATTAACAAATTTAAATTGATTGAAATAATACAAAGCACGTCCTTTCACCATAAAGTAATTAAACTAGAAAGCAATAACAGAAAGTTAACTGGAAATCTCCACACACTGTAAATTAAAGAACACACTTCTAAACAACCCATGCATCAAAGAGGAATTTGCGAGATTTAGTAAACATTTTGAGTTGCATGAAAATTAAAACAAACAAATAAACATATGTAGAAATATATAACGTTCATGGATTGGAATACTAATGTTGTTCAGACGTTGATTCTCCTCAAAGTGATCTATAGGTTAATCCTAATCAAAATTCCAACAGAAAGTTTTATAGATATTGTGACCCTAATATTCCCCAGCATGTTTTCTCCTTTTCAAAATGGGTGACTGAGAGCTTGACATAACTAACGCCATGATGAACCTATAATTTTTTTTTATTTTTCCTTTGCCTTCTCCTTTCCACATACCTTTGTTAATGACTTTGTTTTGCTCTGTCTGGCCACCTGTGGCTTATGACCCCCCACCCAAGGAAGATCAGAGCCCAGATGTCTGACATGTATATCTTTAGCCTGATAAGGAGATGTCCAGCATGTACCTCTTTGGTATGATAAAGAGTCTGTTGTAATTACCTTATAATGAATAACTCATCAGGCCATGCCATCTGCGGGCTACAAAGATACTTCTAACCTTTGCAAAATTCATATATAAGCTCTAATGTAAAAATGCCCTTTCAGACTCCATAGAGACAGCCTGTGTTGCTATTGGATCCTCTGTGGTAGACATCTCCTAAATAACCTTTCTCACTCTTTCTGACTTGGAGTACATTTCATTGGCTTGACTGCTCCAAGGCACGGACCCTATTTGGCTAACAATATCAAGAAACTAATTCTAAAATTTATATGCAAAGGCAAATTAATTTAAAAGACCAAATAATTTTGGGAGAAAAAATGATTCACACTGTTTTCAAAGATTTCTATAATGTTACAGTTATAAATACATTGTTATGTTAGCAAACATGTAGACTTATTTTTCAGTGGAAAAGATCAGTGGAGCAAAATTGAGTCTAACAAATAGACCCACACAACCAGGTTCAATTGATTTTTGACACAGGTGCCAAAACAATTCAGTGGAGAAAGGATACTCTATTCAAAAGTTGGGCTGTAATATCTGAGCATGCCTATGCCAAAAAAAAAAAATCAACCTCAACCTATATCTTATACCTTAAAAAAAAAACAAAAAACAAAACTTGTAGTAGCTGAGTTGATTCCAACTCTTATACCTTATAAAATGTTAATTCAGAATAGATCATAAACATAAATGAAAAACTTACAACTATAAAATTTCTAGAAAAAAACACAGAGAAAATCTTTGAGGCCATAGGTTAGGCAAAATGTTCTTAGATAAAACACCAAAATCACAATCAATAAAAGAACAAATTAATAAATTGGTCCTTATCAAAATTAAAAACTTCTAATTTGTGAAAAACACTGTCAAGAAAAATAAGAACAAACAATAGACTGGAGAAATATTTGCAAATCAAATCTCTGACAAATTATTTGTATCCAGACTATATAAAGAACCCTGAAAACTCAATAACAAGAAAATACACAACCCAATAACAAATTGGCAAACTATTTGACAAGATATTTCACTAAATTAGGTATTCAGGTAACAAATCAGCACATGAAAAGATGGTCAACATTATTAATCATTAAGGAAATGCAAAAATAAAATCACATTGAGATACTACTATATACCTATTGGAACAGTTAAGAGGCACAAAAAAAAAAAAACAAGAAAAAGATGACAATAGTAAGTGTCCATAAGAATATGTAATATCTGAAACTCTCATATGTTGCTAATAGAAATGCAAAATGGTACAGCTATTCTGAAGAATAGTTTAATAGTTTTTATATAGTTAAACATACTCTTACCATACTTCTTAGCAATCCCATTCTGCAGTATTTACCTAGTAGAATTGAAAACACGTTCACGCAAAAACATGTGAATAAATATGTGTGAAATACTAATAGAAGTTCTATTCATAATCACCCAAAGCTGAAAATACACGTATCATCCGTGAATTAATAAACAAAATGTGGTACATCCATATAATGGAATAAATTTAAAATACTAGCTAAGCAAAAGGCATGAACCACTGATACACACAACAACATTTATGGATCTCAGATATATCTTGCTAAGTAAAAGAAGTCAAATTCAAAAGGCTACATACTATATGCTTTCATTTATATGAAATTTTGGAGACATTAAATTATAAGAACAGAAAATAGAATAGTAGCTACCTGGGATTAGGTGAGGTGAAGAGGAGGAAAATTTAGGAAACTTTTGGGAGTAACGGAATATTCTGCATCTTTTTTATAGTGATTACACAGCTATGCATTTGTGAAAATTCAAAGAACTCTAACTATGAAGGGTAAATTTTGCTGTATATAAATTTTTTAATTGAAAAAATATTATACAGTCACCTCTGAAGGTAACGATAACACAATCCCACACACATACTCATTTAATTCCTTCTGTCCTTATCTAATCCAGCAACCATAGCTTAAAACTTTAGGGGAAACCCTACTTCAGATTTAAAAAAAAAAAAAAATCCTTGGTAGAGAAACATGAAGGGGGAGAATGAGTGACCTGGGTTCCATATATTAAAATCAACTACCAGAAGAAACATTGTGAGAAGGATGGCACTGAGGTCCTTCTTAAATGGCAGAGTTATCTAGGGTTCATATACATACCTCCCATCCAATTTTCAAATCGTACCTCTTCAATCATGTCTGCCCTACATTCAGTTTGTACTCTGACTCTGTATGAATCACTGGTAATATTTGACACTTCTCTGTTGACTTGATTCTTGAAAGTCTATTACATTTAAAGATCCAAATTTCTCCCCTTAAATCTGTCATTTTAGCTTTGCAGGTCCCAGGATAGTGTTAATGTTCTAGGGGCTCCATCCCACAGCACAGGATATTTCTGTCTTTATTTAGCTACATTTAACCTGCCTGTGAGGTGAGTTATAGTCTCAACTATCTACTTTACTTATTCATTTTGTCCACCCTAGCAATGCTTATTCATGAATTGTCTTCTAAATATAAACAAGTATGCATTTGAGTAGCCTCAGTCAATCACATTGTCATTAATCCAAACAACCGTCCACTGATTAACGTGGTAATTTTCAGGCTGGCAATTGTCTTAAGACAACGATGCTTTCAGCTGTGGTCTGTGAGAGTGATTGGCAGGAAATAAGCTCCTGCATATCTCTGCTCCTTAACTAGGGCAGACAGAGCGTTTGGGAATTCCATCACAATCTAAAACAACCTCATTTAAGAAAAACTGCAGTTTATCATGTCTTGTACTGCAAAGAGTCAAAAGAAAAATCAATGACAAGATACACTGTTAAATAAAGTCAATAAAACAACATCAAACATCCCATCTTTATAAACTAAAACCCCTCTGACTATAAATTAGACAATGTTTTCACTTACCTTGTATTCCCCCAAAAGGAAAAAAAAAAAAAAAAAAAGAAGCTGAGGAAATGATAACATAATGTTATAATTTACTGGTATCTTTTGATTGTAAATAACAGGAAATCCCATAGAAAATGGCTTCAACAATGGAGGAAATTAGTTTATTAAACTTACAAATTCAGAAGTAGGGTGACCATCAGCATCAGTTTCATCCAACGCTCTGAATTAATGACATGCAAGGACCCAGTTTCTTTCATTCTCTTTGATCTGCTATCTTCAGTGTCACTTTACGCCAAGGCTTCCACTCTTTTGGTTTCATTGATGGCTGCCATCAGCTCTGGAAAACAATTCGTTTCTCTGTTCAGATCTAGAGATTTTATAGGAATCTCTTCCTTAAACATCAAACAAAAGCCTATGGCTAAACCATCACTGAAAAACCTGGGTGGCCAGTCCGGAGCCAGTCATGTGGTTTGTTGATTGACCTAGGCCTGGGTTGTAAATCCTTCCTTGAAACACTAACAATAGCAAAGGAGATGAAATGCTGATCAATCAAGGCCCAATCCCTGGAGCTAGGGAATAGGTTCAGTCCAACCAATTGTTATATTTGTTACAAAATGGGATAGGGCAGATGACAAGGTAATTGTTCACCACATCCAAAGTACAGATAATAGGTGTTATACAATTTTTTTTTTTTTGGATGAATAAATTGACTAAATCAAATGTAATTCTACTCTTGCCACTTCCTAGGATTTTGGCAAAACTCTTCACTATTCAACTTCTGTTTCCTCATCTTTACAATGAATATGTTAACTTCGTTACAGAGTTGTTACGAGAATCAGAGGAGACAATACACGCAAAAGTGCTTAATCTTAGTCAACTGAAAAGCTGACTGTTTTTGAAAGTAAAACTTTTAAGATATCCAGATACTATTTTTAAGCATTATTTACAATATAGTGTAGCTTCAATTTTTGTTAAAACTGAAACATTCTCATATCAAATAATCTCATTTTTAAATGACATAACTTTCAAATTTCAACAACTGAAAACCAATGCAATAAAATAGAATATATATATAAATTAGTTTTGAGAGAAAAATTTCTCCTAAAGCGTTGAATGCACCAAAAGTGTAAGAAAATATATATTTCTGATGAGTATTTTACTCTTCTTTTTGGTTAGAAATAAATAATTCTGTATAACACGTAAAAGTCAAATAAATAATTGCTTTTAGGAAAATAATATTTAGAGAAACTTTTATAAAATGAGTTTACTTAAAATGTTCTATTATATGTCCCTTTGATTTTTTTTTTTAGCTAACTTTTCTTTAATTTCTAAATTCTAGATCTTGACTAAAAAATTAAAATAAATGCAAAGGAAAAAAAATTCTGGGAAGAAAACGTTATCTCAGAAGATAGTCAAATCATCATTATATTTGTGATTTTTTTAGCAGTTTAAATGAATCTTTAACTGAAAGGTAATACAACCAAAAATTAATGAGGTGAGGTTTACCTCCATATACATTCTGCAACCTTGCTAAATATCATATGTATAAATTTGTATATATGAGTTAATATATGTACAAAATTTATGTGCATATGAATATAATATATATTGAATATTTGAACAGGTAGTCCCTGGTTTCAGACATATCCGAGTTATGATGAACCACACTTATGACCATCCTTTTTTTTGTACATCTTATCGTTAGTAATATGTACTACATACAATGTTGCAGTGTGTGATTTGCTGATGTTATTCTCAGATATTCACTTTTAGATGTTTAGTTTTATGATTTACTGTTCAAAACACTGCCGTATAGATTTAATTTTCTAAACTAAATCAGGGGTTTTAGTTGCTTGAAAACACAGACCCAAACGCTCATCACTTTGCTAAAATCAATGGGCAGATTTGCGAAGCGATGAGATGTTACCGCGAAATACATGAAGAAAAAATAAAAGGACCATACAGACAACTCTCACTAATTTTCTGACTAGAGACATCATCCCCATTCCCAGGATAATTGAAATGATCCAAAGCCCTCCACAAGTGGAGTTATTACCACAACTGACAAAATGCCAACCTCGTCCAACTCTTCATCGTCAGAGTAAATTTTTGATTTGTGAATTTTTTATGTATGTATTAAAATGTATCTGTAAGTTTATATGTAATGTTTCCAACCCCTAAAGACAAATAAAGATCGGATTTATAAAGATACTGATAATAAAAGGCAATAATAATGAAAACTAAAAATAAAATGAGGTAAGTCAGAAGTGACTTATGACTGAGTGGTCAGAATGGAACCCCATTGTAAGTTGAGGACTACCTTTATACATGAGTTTATATTTCAGTGTGTGTGTGTGTGTGTGTGTATATATATATATCTTTGAGTTAAATAATCGCTCTAATCTTTAGCAAATGAATAGTCCTTTAACCTTACATTTTGAAAATGATGTATTTCTATTCATCTGTTATTTTAGAATTGATTTCAAAAAATAAGAATAAAGTTGCACTGCATTTAAGTATCATGATATTTCAGAACAGACAGCAACAGGCAATTTATTAGCTTGCTTATTCAGGTAGATTTTCCTGAGACCAAAACAAGCAAACGAACTAACAAACCAAATGCTTTGAATATAACCAAAAAATCAAACCAAACCCGTTGTCATGGAGTCGATTCTGACTCATAGTGACCCGATAGGACAGAATAGAACTGCCCCATAGAGTTTCCAAGGAGCGCCTGGTGGATTTGAACTGCCAACCACTATGCCACTATATACAATACTTAAAAGCATGCTCACTTTCATCTCTTATAATTACAATTCTAACTTTAATTTCCCAGCAACAAAATTAAAGTTAAAAATATACTTGGTGAAATGGGTAGTTCTGGGAAAAATTAGACTTAATTATCCAGAGAATATGGAAGGTTTTTTCCCCCTTTGATCTATGATGCCTGAAGCCACTGGATATAATAAGAAAAAAACATGCTTTAAGAGTTCAGTAAAAAAAAACAATGAATGAAACTTAAGATGGCAAATACACTTAAAATACACTTTAAGCTTTTTAAAATTAAACGTGCTTTAAAAATACTGGAGATAGAATAAAGTGAACATAACTGTAATACAATGAACCCTTCTATTAGGCATGATGGTTAAGTATTTGAATCATAAAGAAAATAGTTGAATCCCAGCCCTAGCTATGTGAATTTGGGCAACTTACTACCCAAGCTTCTTTTTTCTCACCTGAAAATGGAAAATAATAAGATGTACCTCATAGGGTTGTCTTGAAAATTATATAACGTATATAAATAATATCCTAGTTAATGCCTTGAAGTATAATAGGTGCCTAAATAATTTTAAAGTTTTATTACATTAGATTAAAAAAAAATTAAAGTTACAGAATAGGCTTTTCCTATACAGTTGGAAATGAATTAAAAAGAGAGAGAGAGAAAGATCTTGGGAAATCTATACCCCAAAGTACATGGTAAATTGATTATATATATTTTTTGTATGCATCAGGGCTATATGCAGCTATGGGAAATTTGAACAGTAGTAAGAAAAAAAGAAAAACCCTACCCTCAAGGAGCTCACAGTCTAATCTATAAACTAGATATTTTTACATAAATACTCTAATTCAAGACATCAGTATAATGGAGATGTGGTATTAGGGTCATGAAAGGTTAATTCTGAATGGATGATTTGGTATAAAAATGATTTTAACAACATTTAATCAGCTGGTTGAAGGATATTTGTAATTGAACCACTCCTTACTGAAGACTTTTATTTATAGGAGAAATCAATGTAATGGGGACAATGTGCTCTTCTAAACAGTCATAAAAGCTTCAGTGCATCTTACTCTTTAAAATAAGCATTATTTGTGGTACATTTGACTGCATTCCCTAGTCAAAAGGCAAAAAATGCTAAAATACGGAAAATAGTTTGTAACTCTAGTGAATCCAGGCACAATCCAAGTCTTGGTTATATTATAATAAATTATTAGAGCTATTTGGGCTTTGAAGATTTCCCATGTTGGAGATGTAGCCTTTAGTGATGTTGTTCCGAGGCATCTTATTCTGGTGCTGTCATGAATGGGGAATTGTTTGATGTTCAGTTAAGTTGCAATACTCCTATTTTATTCCATATGCATAAAATGCTGATGTTTAGAAGCAAATCTTATGATTTTTAAATATTATGTTTTACATATAACATTAAATAACTCCCAGAGAAGGACTAGCAAATAATTATAGTGCTACAGTTCCAGAATGTATGAAGATTGGCATTTTTTTTTCCTACATTTTAATATGAAGTCCATTTCTAAGACATGGTTATTGAATCATAATGAAGTTTGATCCTCTCTTTTGGTCACTGACCTTATCCCATTCCACAGGACCCAAGAGGAGAATCAGCCTCCCTCATGAAATGTATTTCCCACCTTCACCCCATTAGTTCTTTCACTTGTATCCTAGATTTTGTCATTTAGAGAAAAACTAGTTTCTTCAGCAGATGATTGACAACAGGAATAGCTGATATTATTCTTTACGTAAAACTTTGCTCCTCTTCTTGTCCTCAGTACAGATTCATTAAAATAACAATAGCTTAACCCTACAAAACTGACAGGGAACCATAAACTAATTTTTCCAATGCAGAAACAGAAACTTTTCCCATTCACCAAGTTCTACAAATTGAAAAATCTATGTATTTTGTATTAAAAAATTCCAGCACTTGTAATGGTGCCAGAAGAATGTGACATATTTCTATTATAATGAATTTTTTCTTTCCATTTTTACAGAGTGAGACTCCAGGAGGTTTACATAGGTGCAATTTAATGAAAGTCTGCATTGTTTGGCCCCTAGCCAGGCATTCTTTCAAGTCCATCACAGTTTCATTGCTATTTCATCGAGCTTTTCCCCAAACATAAGAAAGTAAGGTGCTCACCTGTGTTTGTAATCAAACATCAGCTGGGACAATTCTTCCCCTTTCTGACAGCCTCATCATGAATATTACCTCTGTACAACAAGACCAGTCAAAAGAATAGTGAGGATGCATCAGATATGATTAAGCTCTATATCTGAATACCTTCACTTCTCAAGACTCATTCCAGAGCATGACACTATATTTGTGAAAAGTTAGTAGATACAAATTCTTACTTAATGTGACATGTCATAGTTTATTTTATTTTGGTGCTGAAATTATTTTCCCTAGAGTATGTAAATTCAGTAAGATATAAATAGTAAACACTGCCCTTCCTTTAGAATTTCAACAGACCTAATGTGTGGTTAAATAGTTAATTATGTAATGATGCCAGAGATCATTAATTAATGCATTTCTAGTGCAGGGATTAAAAGACCAAAAAGCTACACTAGTGACAATCAAATTCCCTCACTTGATGTGATTTTAAGAGCTAAGTTTCAGAAAAGTTTGGCAGCCAAACGTTGCCTTTATGAGGACATTTTTCTGTCTGCAATGTTTAGAGATGCCAAGTTTCAAGGGCTGTTCGCAGGCTGTTTAGGGGACAAAAACTTAATACCCAAACTGGTTAATTGTACTCATTATTAGCCAGTAAATACAATTATATTAGCATACACAAATAAAGTGCTATTGAAAATGTATCCTCATTGCTTTCTCCTAAGACCTCCAACACTGGAAATGACATTATTGTTATTTTAATAAGTTGGAATTGGAATAATCCTTTTTGCTTCTTCATTTCTAAAGCACAAAGCCTTTATTTTGCAAAGGTCAGAATTAAGAGGAATCATGTGGCTCCAGCTCCAGCACCAAGGGATACCACCTCAGCAGCTTTCAATGCAGAAAAATTGGCAAGAACGGAATGAAAAGAAAACTTGGACTATTTAGACCCACTGAGCTGTGAAGCAAATATGGTGCCACTTTGCTAATAGATGACCAAAAAAAAAAAGCACTTATTTTGTTTGTTTCTTTAGAAAAGGAGACATTTTTAAAAAACTAAAGAATTTCTTTTAAAAGCTGTCCTTTTAAAAATATGAAGAATATTTGCTTGCAAGTTTTTAAATTGTTTAAATAAATAAAAACAAACATTAACACTAGTCCAGAGTTTTGGTACCTAATTGAGCTATGAATGCATCATAAAATTATATAATTTTTTGAATTGAAAGGTATCTTCATAATTTTCCAGTCCAAACTCCTGATTTTCCAGAAGTAGAAACTGTGGTTTAGGGAGGTAAAAGGGTTTCCCCAAAGTCACACAGTTGGGAACCTACAGTCCCTTTAAGTTCTGTTGCATCTGGTTACTGACCATGCAAGCCCTTTAATTTTCTCTGTAGTTCTGGCATACAGTTCCATGTATCTTCCTTCATGCCTTTCTAAATTCAAAGCATTTCAAATGGCCTTTTTTAAAGGAAGGCCTCTTTTTTTTTAACTTCCCCTCTTATTCGAGTAAGGTATGATCCCTTCTATATCCCCATAAAAACCCATTGCCATCAAGTTGATTCTGACTCATAGTGACCCTATAGGACAGAGTAGAACTGCCCCATAGGGTTTCCAAGGAGCGGCTGGTGAATTCAAACTGCTGACCTTTTGGTTAGCAGCCAAATTCTTAACCACTGCATCATCAGGGCACCTATATCCCTATAACCCTTTGCTATCTAACCTTCGAGTCTAGGATAGATTCACTTTTGGTGTTATTATCTGTGTACTTGTCTTACTCTCTTTTCTAACCCATTATGCTGCATATTCCTTTAGGACAAGAAATTATATTTACTTACCTTTGATATTTTTCTGTATCTAATATAACATCTTGATATTTGAAACATTAAATCAATACATTTTAGGGATTTATTTTTGTTTGCTTATTTCATTTTTGTTTTTGTTCAAACTAAGAACCAATTTCGTTAGTGTGACAGTCTTATTTTAAATTAGGTCTTCTGACTCTTGATGTAGCTATCTTTCTGCCATTCTGCCTTGATATTGCACCAATATTTATATATATATATATTTATTTAATTTAATTTAAAAGCCGATCATAGCGCCTGTCCTTGGCTAGAATGATACATATAAATGGAAAAGAAAAGTTTATTATTTTTGAATACTGTAGATCATATCATTTTCAAAAACGTCTCATTTCCGCATCTAGTATGTTTACTGTGATGCTGTAACATTTATGATGCTGTTGACCGCAAGTAACAGAAAATACATGTCGAAATGACTAATAAGGACATTTACTACTTTTTATAAGCAGAAAGTTTCAACTCAATGTGGTTCCAGAGTTGCTTAAATGAGCAGCTCAGTGGTGTCATTTAAAGGAGCCAAGGGGGCTGGATGAACCCCTGAAACTATTGCTCCGAATAATCTTTAAACAGTAAACCAGAAATATCCCCTGAAATCTTAAAAACCAAACAATAGTTTAGCTTAACTAGTAAAAAAATATCTGACTTGAGCATTATGCTCTTTTAAGAACTATGTATATGAGATCAGAAGCCCTGGTGGTGCAGTGGTTAAGCTTGGCTGCTAACTAAAAGGTCTGCCGTTCAAATCCACCAGCTGCTGCTTGGAAACCCTATGAGGCAGTTCTACTCTGTCCCATAGGGTTGCAATGAGTCAGAATCAACTTGATGGTATCTGGTATATGGGATCAAAATGACAACAGCAACTCCAAAGATTAGATCGGAATCTTAGGGGACAGTGAGCTTATGCCAATGGGAGAGGGGGGACAACTCAGAAAAGGAGGATGAAAATGACTGTACAACTTGAAAAATGTAATCAGTGTCATTAAACTGTACGTGTAAAAACTGTTGGTGTATGTTTTGCTGTGTATATTCTCAACAACTAAATAAAATTCAAAACAAAATAAAAACACAGTTTCTTTCCAGTGTCCAACTCTGTCATTCTCAGCATGCTGACCAAGGCCTCCTCACGACTACCAATATGGAACTAAATTTTCAGACACTGCTTAAAATGACAACAATAGCTGGCTGAAAAATACAGTCTCTTAAATAGCTTTAAAGAAAGATTCTATCAGATCTCATTTGGCTAGACTTTTATCCTAACTGAACCTAGAAAGATGAGTTATAATCTATTAATTGGTTTAGAACATCATGATTTATTCTTGAATTCTTTGAGAAAAGAGTAAACAAAAAGACTGATGAGTTTTCACAAGGACAAAAGAAGAAAGGGTTACTGGGTGACAACAATGTTAGGGGAAGACATAAAAAGTGCTAAGAGCTAGGACAGTTTTATTGTGATATTTACTTTCAGTACCATTAAATAATTGGATTAGGATAATATAGTGAATGACTTCTGTGTCTTCCTCCTAAATTTACCAATTTTTCTAAATATATGTCAAATAATAATCCAGCTTCTACTGCTGTTAATAAGTGATTAAGACCAACTCAACCTTTCTGTTCAACCACAGCATCCATGTCCTTTCCGTGCATGTCTATAATTTTGCTATATAAGTATACATCTGTATGCCATATATATATAAAAATAAATTTTGTACAATGGGAGGATTATGTAATATTTACTTTTTGCAGTCTTCTTAATTTTCTAATTTTTTATAGTTTAATCATGTTGATACATTTTATCCCTGTTAATAGCTCTGTATGAGTATATCACCAAGTATGTATCTATTATCATATATCTACTACTTTAGTAAGTTTTCTCTGTGAGTTGGAATCGACTCGACGGCAACAGGTTTGGTTTTATTTACTTTTAAATAAGTTTTATATTATTTTTATTTTTTCAGAAAATAGTGCAATTAACATTATTTACTATGTCTCTCAGTGAGCAGGTGTAAGTTCTTCCAGGAATGACATTTCTGAGTTCACTCATCATCAAATTTGATTTTGCCAAATGTAGCAGCCTTTGCATTTTAAAATTTCTTATTTATTTATTTATCTTGTTGCCAGTATCATGCTTTGGAATTTCATCACGTTGCTATATCCCTTATTAAAAATGAGAATGGATTTTTTAAAAAAAATTAATTTAGTGTCCATTCAGTTATCCTCTTCTATGACTTGCCTGTTCATGTCCTTTATCTGTTATATTTTAATTGAGTTGAATGTTATATTATTAATTTTTAGTATTTTTTTATAACCTAGAATGAACCCATTTTGGCCACATGCCTTGCAAAATACCATCTCATAATCTAGGTCATCTTGCAAGTTTTTAATGATGTATTTTCATGCTAAAAAGTATATTTGCTTTTTATTTAGTTAATTTAGCAATGTGTTTCTTTTATTGTCTGTTATACCCATGTCTTGTTTACCATGAAATTCCTTTTTACCCTAAAATAATAAAGTGTCTAATTTTTTTTTCCCTCTCAAGGGTTTTAAAGTTTTGCTTGACACATTTAGGTTGTTAAACCATCTGTAATTGTTTTTTGTGGATGGTGAGATATAAGATTTAAATTGTTACCAGTATTATTTTTACAATAAACCAAAAAAAAAAAAAAAAAGTTGCTATTGAGTCTTTTAGACTCAACAGCAATGGGTTTGGTTTTTTGGTTTGGTTAGATATTCTTAATAAGTTAAGGTAAGATTTTTTTGCTAAGAATTTTTATCTTTAATCTGGGTTGATTTAAAATGTTTTTATGTATTTATTTTACCAAACTCTGTATTGAATTTCCAGTATCATAGCATGCAGGAATGTGACCACATTCACGTAATTATCACCTAGATCAAGAAGCAAATGTTAACAGCACTCAGAAAATCAGAAGAGATCCCTTCATGCTTTCTTTTAGTTACTTTTGCCTCTCCATCTCTCCTGAAACTGTGAACACTACCCTGATTTCTAAAACCATCTTTTAGTAACATCTGTGTTTAAACTCTATAGAATCATACTACATATATGCTTTTATTTAAATGTTCTTGTTATTGCTGTTGTATGCCATTGAGTCGATTCTGACTCATAGTGACCTTATAGGACAGTGTAGAACTGCCTCACAGGGCTTCCAAGGCTATAATCTTACAGAAGGGGATTGCCACGTCTTTCTCCCTGGTAGCAGCTGGTGGATTCGAACCTCTGACCTTTTGTTTAGCAGCCACAAGGGCTCCTTCACTGCTAAATATTATTCATTCTCTTTTGAAAACTATATATTTATCCATTCCAGTGCTGATGGACATTTGGTTGTTTCTAGTTTTTGGATATTATAAATAGTGTTGCTCTGACTGTTTGTGTACATGTATTGTGGAGAATACACGTATGCATTTCTATTGGATACATAGCTTAGAATGGAACTGCTGAATCATGAGGTATGCATATATTCAACTTTAGTAGAAACAGTTTTACAAAACAGTTGCACTAACTTACACCAGTTTAAAACCCTCCAGTTTTACGAGTAACACATGCTCCATACCTTCACCCAAAATAATTAGTTCTCTCTCTCAATTTAGCCATTCTAATGAACATGTAGCTGTTGTTAGTTTTCATCAGTGTGCTGCAACTTATGGTGACCCCACGTACAATATAATGAAACATTGCCCAGTCCTGTGCCTTCTTCATGATCATTGTTATTCTCAGGTCTGTTTTTGTGGCCACTGTGTATTTTGATCGTCTTCTAACCTAGGGGACTCACCTTTCAGCACTATACAATATCAGACAATATTTTGTTGTAATCCATAGGATTTTCATTGGCCAATTTCGGAAAGTAGATCACCTAGTCTGTCTTAGTCTCAAAGCTCCACTGAACCCTGTCTATCATGTGTGACCTTGCTGGCATTTAAAACACTGGGAGCATAGCTTCCAGTGTTGCAGCAGGACACAAGCCACCACAGTATGACAAACTGACAGACTGGTGGTGGAATGAGCATGTACCAAAACCAAAACCAGACCCCCTGCCGTCAAGTCGATTCTGACTCGCAGAGACACTATAGGGCAGGGAAGAACTGCCCCATAATGTTTCCAAGGAGCAGCTGGTGGATTCGAACTGCTGACCGCTGGGTTAACAGCCAAGCTCTTAACTACTGCACCACCAGGGCTCTGAATGAGCATTTAATGGTCTCAAATTGTGGCTATAATTATATATATGTTGAGAGAAAGAGAAAGCCCTGGTGGGGCAGTGGTTAAACACTTGGCTGCTAACTGAAAGCTCGGCAGTTTGAACCCACCAGCTGATCAACAGCAGATGTGGCAGTCTGCTTCTGTAAATATTTACAGCCTTGGACTCCCTATGGGGAAGTTCTGTTCTGTCAACTTGATAGCAATGGACTTGTTTTTGATTTTGGATATATATATATATATATAAAATGAGTGTATAAATGCAAAATGGCTTCATCCAGTCTATGGCTTGGCTTTCATTTTCTTAATGCTATTTTCTTTTTCATAAGCTTAATGATTATGTAGCCCACTTTACTATATTGTTGTTAGATGCTCTCAAGTCATAGCAACTTATGAACAACAGAACAAAAACACTGTCTGGTCCCGTGCCATCCTCACAGTCATTGTTATGTTTGAGTCCATTGTTGCAGCCACTGTGTCAATGCATCTCATCGAGGATCTTCCTCTTTTTCGCTGACCCTCTACTTTACCAGGCATGATGTCCATCTCCAGGGACTGGTCCCTCCTCATAACATGTCCAAAGTACATGAGACAAAGTCTCGCCATCCTCGCTTCCAAGGGGCACTCTGGCTGTACTTCTTCCAAGACAGACCTGTTTGTTCTTCTGGCAGTTCACGGTATAGTCAATATTCTTTGCCAACACCACAATTCAAAGGCATCAATAATTCTTCGGTCTTCCTTATTCATTGTCCAACTTCTGCATGCATATGAGGTGATTGAAAATATCATGGCCCCTCTTTTATTAGTTCTTTTCTAATCCTGTTTAAGAAACTTTTGTTTATACCCAAATCATAAAGATATTTTTCTATCTTTTATTATAAAGTTTTTTTTTTTTTTTTTAGTATTATCTTTGACATTTAGGTTTAGATTTACAAATCCTGTGTGATTGATTTTTGTCTACTGGATTGTATTAATTTTCTATGAAGGCTGTAACAAATTGCCAAAAATTTAGTGGTTTAAAACAGTGCAAATTCATTATTTTACAGTTCTGCAGGTTTGATGTCTGACACAGGTCTCTCTTGGCTAAAAATAAGTGTCAGCAGGGCTGCATTTCTTCCTGGAAACTCCAGGGGAGAATTTGTTCCCTTACTTTTTCCAGTTTCTAGAGGGTCTTTTTAAGGAACTTATGAGTAAGAATCCACTTGACAGCAATGGGTTAGGTTTGGTTTTGTGGTGATAACAATGGGCCCATCCAGACAATCCAGGATAATCTACCTATTTTCAAGTCATCTGATTAGCAACCTTATTTTCATTTGCAATCTTAATTCCCTTTGCCATGCAATCTAACATATATTACAGGTTCTAGGGAATAGGACATGGACATCTTGGCAGGGACATTGTCTACCTTTCATAGATAAGAAGCGCAGTTTAAATTTCATGCTTTTTTTTTACGTTGATATTAAATTGACCAAGCATCACTAATTGAAGGTACACTACACTCCAGTGTCAAAATCAGGTGTGTGTGTAAGTTTGGGCCTGTTTCTGAACTTTCTCTCTATCCACCTCTCTGTTCTTGTGCTGATACCATACTGTTTTACTTCCTTTCCTTTATAATAAATCTTGGTATCTGGTAATCCTACAGCTAAATTATTTTATTCAAGACTGCTTTGCTTATTTTGGCCTTTTGAATTATTAGAATTATTTTAGAATGAGCTTCTTATTTTCCAAAAATTGCCAGTATTTTAAATCAGATTACCTTAAATTGGAGGAAAATTGACATCTTTACAATCCTTATTTATATATTTAGTTCTCCTCTACATTTCTTCAATAAAATTCAATATTTTTTTCAATATGGCCTTTCATGTTTTTTGTTATTTATAGCTATTCAATGTTTTATGATGCATTTTAAGTGGCATGATTTCTTTTTTCCAAATTTTATTTTCTATTTGTTGCTGATACATGAGATGGAATTGATTTTTCTGTATTGACCTCTTATTCACTTATCTTGCTATATTCACTTATGATTTTGAAAAGTTTATCTATGGACAACAAAAAACCTTGCTCTGCTTTTGAGAAGTTTTCAACTTAATTTTGTAGGCTTTTTTTCTAGAAAGCGTGATTAATCTGCAAATGTTGTAACAAGCCATGCGAGAGACTAATTAATTCTCCAGTTTTGTCACCTAAAGCTCTGCTAGATTTTGTGTCTCCCACCAGCTTCCCTCTAAGTCCATGTCTTATTGTCTCCACATAACCATTAAAACTAATGCCATTTGGTTACTGAGATTGCCACATGGCTTTAGGCCACCCAGTGCAGTCTTGCTCTGTGTTACAGCCTATTCTTCAATGTTAGCCCTTCCTTTCTTGAAAACTCAAGTATAAATTTAGAAATATGTTTGCTATATATCATCTTCAATTTTTAGGAGTGCTGTAGTAAGAGGTCATTTATTCAGGATGGTCACTATACACACTTCTAATGGAGGCCTTCAAAGAGATTTAAAATGCAGATATGCATTAAACCCCAATTGGAGTAGTAGATACCACTGATTCATAATAAGTTTTTGACTACCTGTTCAGTAGTAATGTTTACTGACCAATTTTGTCTGTTTATCTTTGCTAGATTGCCTCCCTCCTCTTTTCTTTTCTGTTAATTCTTCCACCTTTAGTTATGCACCTAACTGCTTTGTTGATTCCATTCTTTCTGAAGCTAGCTGATAACCAAGTCCTTGTTATCCTACCTTGCACCCACAACACATATCAAATTATCTTTTTTAATAAACCCAGTTTCCTCCTTAAGAGAAATTCTGGTGAAATCTATTAAGATACTATTTCTCCTTATAGAGATTTATAGATAGATAGATAGCAATCCATGGCACACAGCAACAACATGTATCAACCAATCTTTCCAGTTGTTATCTTTCTGACAATAAAATATTAAGTTTTTTTGTGACCATTTAACACAATAACTTGCACTCATTAATGTTTATTGGTTTCTTAATATTCACCAAGCAATAAAGTAGGCACTGAAGAAATAAAAATGGAAAAGAATCTAGCTCTGCCCTTATAAAATTAAATTAAAAACATTGAAAAAAAAAAAAAAGTAAACTATTAGAGACACAGTGCACTATAATAAATATGCGCATGAATTGCTTAGGGATCAATAATGAGAAGAAGACACATTTTTATGTAAAATGGGATAGGACAGAGGGAAAATCAATAATATTTTGCAGAGTCACTTCTTTGGTATAGGGCGTAAATGATGGAAAGAAGCCCTTCAGATGAAAATGTGAGATTGTGATTTTGTAGTGGTAAGGAGAGTAGTCCAGGTAACAGGGTAAAAGGAAAGATATGACATAGATGGAGAGTCTCATACAGACAAAATAAGAGCAAGGACATGCAGGCTTGAGAGCCCAAAACAGATTCAAACAACAACAAACATTTGGGTGACCGTAATACGGAGTGCAACAATGGTGGAATGAGGGATAAGACAGAATGTGGATTAGGTGAAAATTTTAAAGGATTTTGAACAGCATGATGTGGATTTAACATTTTATTCCATTGAAAATGAGGTATAAAGAGGTGGTGAATGATTTGAGGTAAAAATGAGAATTCACATGGGAAAGTCTTAGAATCCTAAAATGTTCAGGACCTTTGTTAAATAAGGGCATATTAGAGATTGACCTTTTCAGGCTCAAGTAGCATTTTGTTTTTTTTTTTTTTTTTGTACTTCAGGTGAAGGCTTACAGAACAAATAGTTTCTCATGAAACAGTAGTACACATGTTGTTTTATGACATTGGTTGACAACCCCA
>NW_004443942.1:16045167-16082814 GCF_000243295.1 Trichechus manatus latirostris
CATTAGAGATCTGCATTCCCTATCAGGTAGTTCTAGTGCATTTTATTCCACAGGAGAGTCATCTGGTGTTTTATTTTGGACACCTACTGGAACCATCCTGTCCTGTTTTTGTAAATGTTTTGATATTGTTTGCTGTTTTCAGGGCATTCAGTTGTTATTTTTCTCTTTTATTGATTGTAGATTTGTTTGTTTCATCCCTTTTTTAAAAAAAAAATGACTACGTCTGAGCAGGCGGACTGTGTGTTCTTTGTTGTTTGCTCGTGTGTGGGCACAATACTTTTCGCCTCCTTCTGCAACTGGCAGGGTCAGTCACTCAGATATGGTCCGGCAGGGCAGGTCTAGTTGAAGAGGAGTTACTGGGGTGGGTTGTTTGTGGCACTTACTACAGCTACCAGAGTGGGTCAGTAATCAGTGCAGGGCAGGTTCCAGTAGGCCGTGCCTGTGCTGCTTGGTGGTGGAATGTCAAGCGCACAGTGCAGGTAGGCAGGATGCAGTGGGGAGATTGTTATGTGTGGAGCTAAGATGGGTATGGGAGAGAGGAGAAAGGAACAGGAGCCAAAAACATACAAACAACCAAAAGGAATGCTAGGGGAGTTTGCTGTTGGAGTGGAGAGATGAGAGACTATGAAATGGTGAAAAACAGAAAGAGGAAGAGGAAGAAAAGAAAAGAATGAATAAATAAAAATCAGAAAGATTAAAGAACCGCAAAGTTCCCAGGGTTCCCGCCGGCGCAGCTATGAAGTCTGGAGAACTCGCTCTCAGGTGTTGCAATACAGCCTGGCTAGAAGGGGTAGAGGTATACAATGCCAGGCATTCAGGGAACATAAAGAGAAGGAAGATATAGAGAGATGAGAAACTGAGCTATGAAGAAAGACAAAAAGGGAAAAGAAAACAAAACAAATTAAAAAAAAAAAAAAAAAAAAAAAGGCCCCCAAAAAAAAAGAAAAAAAAAAAAAAACCAACCAAAAAAGAAATGCTCTTCAGGCTCCCTCTGCACGTCTGTGGAAGCCAAAGGGGAGTCTCCTTGCCTGGCAACTCCGCCTGGCTAGAAAGGGCTCCTAACTTAAGAAAAGGAAAAGAAAACAAACAAACAATTCAAAACAAATAGATGGACAAATGCCCCGGGATCCCACCAGCGCAGTAGCCCAGACCGGGAAGCAGCTCCACACTCGAATGGAGCTCCACAGCCCCTCAGGAAGAAGCAAAGATGGCGCACGGAGCCAGGTACTTGAGCAAAAGGAGGGGGAGGTGGCGAGAGGCAAGTAAGAAATCAAAAGAAGCAGAAAAAGAAAAGCAACACTAGCAGCCAACAAATGGCACTCAGAGAGCCAGCTAGTGTGGGCTGGTGTTTCTGGACAAGAGACTGTGTCCGTGGGAAGCAGAGGGGGCCATGTGTGGGTGAAGAAGGGTAGAGGGTGGGAAAGCGTATATCACAAATTACCGGCGCTCTGCAACCCCTCAGGAAATAGCAAAAATGGTGCATGGAGTGAGGTATTTGAGAAAAAGGAGTTGGAGGTGGCGAGTGGCAAGGAAGAAATCAAAAGAAGTGGAAAAAAGCAACACCAGCAGCCAACAAATGGCCCTCAGAGAGCCGCCCGTTCGGGTGTGTGGAATCCAGGCAGCCGGTATTTCCTGGTCAAGAGATTGTGGCCGCGGGAAGCAGAGGAGGCCGAGTAGTGGGGAAGAGGGGTGGGGGGTGGGAAAGCGTATATCGTAAATTACTGGTTGGTTTGTCTCCTGCTGGGCGCTCCGTGAGGCTGCTTTCTCATACTCCCTGTTTGCTGGTCTCCGATAGGTGTCCAAGATGGCGGATCCGCACTGCGTTAGCTGGTAGGGGACCTCTGCATGAATCTGTCCTCACTCCCCATTCTCTGTCAGTTTTCTCACTCATGTCACTTTCAGACATGCAAATTGCTGTTACTTAAAGTCTTTGAATCTGTTTTCTCATGTTATTTAAAAAAATGAAAACTAGTGAGGAAAAGAATAGCAATTATACTTACTTGATATGGTTGCTGTGAATTTGAGAAGACACTGTGGGAAAAGAGCAGAGTGCCCAAAGTTGGCACTGCATCGTTTTAAACAAACCCGAAGTTGTTGTTGTTGGGTGCATTTGAGTTGTTTCCTTCTCATAGTGACACATTATAGAGTAAATGTTTGATAAATGATTTCCTAAATTCTCACATATTTGCCTTTGAAGGCACAAATATTATTTGGGGGGGAAAAACAAGCAATGACTGCTTAAAACAAAAAAAACAACACTTAACCCAATGTCTGTTCAATACATGTCAGATAATATTGTTATTTTCCAGTTAGTGATGGGTACAGTGTAACAGTGTGTGGAACTGGTATTCAGAAAATGAACATTCTAATCCCACTTTCATGTTAGAAAAAGTTCCTGGTACTTTTAATATTGTTGTTTTCCCTTAATGTTGAGATTCATATGCATTTGCAAGAAATCAGAGCTATCTTGTGCATAGTTTACCCAGTTTTCCCATAGGTAACATCCTGAAAAACTATACTGCAATATCAAAACTACGACATTGACACTGATATGGTCAAAGTGTAGAACATTTTTATCACCAGAAAAACCCTTCTCAATGCCCTTTTATAGCCACACTTACAGCCACTTCCCTCAGACTAGCAACCCCTGTTATGACTAGTGCATCTTTCTGGGAACACTTAATAGTGTTTTAAATTGTGTGTATAGTCTATCTCCTACATTGGTCTGAGACCGTTAAGAAGAGAGATATTGTTTTATGCCTTGGTGCTTGCATCACAGCACCTGACCTCATGATTGTGATGGAGATATTAGGAGGTTTTTTTCTATTTTGCTGTGCCCTTCAGCGAAGGTGGTTCCTCTGCAGTCATATTTCTGCTGCCAGATACTGCTCTTCTGATCATAAGTAGACATCTGATTCAAGCTGAGCCATTTAAAGTCCTGTCCCTGAGGGATATAAATAAAAGGCCAGGTGTGTGGGGAGAGGGTAGGTGCAGAGATTGACAGGGGGAAATTGAGAAAGATAGAGAGATTGTGTTTATCTCTTCATGTAACAAGTAAACTTTAAAACTGAGGGTAACTATATTCTTCCATTTGGGTTGGGGAGAGTGTCTCTAGAAAGATAGAGAATTAAGCCAATGCACAGATAAATTGGGTAGGAGAGATAGAGAGCGCTCACTGCCTTAGTTGCATGTTGTATTTACATCCTTGTTCCAAGTCCTTCCTATAGCATGCATTCTTTCTTCCTCACTACTTTTCATGATCGTTGTTCCATCCTTCACTAGCTATAACTAAATACGATTTCTGCTCTTTGTCATAAAAGAATACTAAATAATTTAATATACTGTGCATATTGGGTACTTTTTTCTTCACTCTATGTAACTATATTCCATAGCTTTCCCACCTCCATTTTTATTTCTTTTTATTTTCCTTTCTTTTTCTGGTTACCTGTTCTCTCTTACTTTGTGTTCACTATAGAAAAGTAGCAGAGTTACAGGCGGAGGACTAATAGGAGGAAAATAGTTTCTTTTTTGCATGCCTTCCATTTTCAAGATTCACAAAATACATAAACGTTACAAAATCTGGTGTACATATGAGAGTGACTAGTCAATAACTTACATTAAAAAGCATCCATGTCTTGGAAGCAGTGGAAGGAGATTTATATTCATACTGTTTGATAATAAATATTTATTGCCCACTTATTATGAGTGCAATAAGATTGTAGACACTTAGAGCTATGAAATATTTACATAGACAGGTCTCTGACTTATAATTTTAAATAGCTGCACCAAGTGTGTTTTGAGGAACCTTCTGACATTTAAAGTTTATCATTATTTACTTTATTCACAGGAGAGATATTAAAGGTGCCTATCGCAAGTTGCAAGCAATGGTGCCTCTTCCTGCAAGCATGACGGCTCATGAACTGGTGGGGCACTGCCCTTCTGACACAAGGCTTGAGAGAATTATAGATACCAACATCCTGTAGATCATAGGTAAGATCTAGGATCTTTGTTAATGTGAAACTAAGATGTTTCATTAAATTAAAAGAGAAAATTCATTGATTACTGATGCTTTCAAAGTTCTACTTAAAAAGTTTTCTGTGTCTCTATTTTTTTCCACAGTCAGTTTCTTATACTTACCTACCATTTATATCCACATTACTATATTGTTAAATGTAATGGTGGTACCATTACTGCCCCTAAATCGTCAGACAATTAAAACCGAGGGACAAAAACAAAACAAAAGGGCAACATATATCTGGAACATAGCCTCAGTGGATCTCTAATATAATGTTTATTGTGATTTGGTTTCCTTTTGAAAATTACTTAAAGTTTAGGACTTGCAGAATATTTAGAAAAAGAAAGAAAAACATGTTATTATCTAGAAATAAAGAGACACTTTTAATTCTAATCACCATTACATGATTTGAATCTTCCTTGTCTTTGTTAATTACCATCAAGTCAACTCTGACTCAAGGAGACCTTATTACAACAGAATGAAATATTGCCTAGTTCTGTGCAATTTTTGTGATAGTTGATACATTTGAGTCCATTGTTGTGGCTATTTTGTCAGTGCATCTCATCTCATCGAGGACTTCCTTTGTTTTTGTTGGCCTTCTACTTTACCAAACATGATCTCCTTTTCTAGCAATTGGTCTTTCTTGATAACCTGTTCAGTAGACTGCCAAAAATAAACAAATAAATTAATAAATCAGTCTTAGAAGAAATACAGCCAGAATGTTTCTTAGAAACGAGGATGGTGAGACTTTCTTTGATTCCTTACTTTGGGCACATCATAAGGAATCTTTGATCTAATTACATTTACAAGAAAAAGGACACACAGGCACAACTGATCAAATAACAATATATTATAGGGCAGGAACTATGTGCCCAGCATGGTACAATGAATTCTCTATATTCATTGTCTTCCCTAATTTCCACAAAAGCCAAAAAAAAAAAATAGGAATAAGTGTAAACCATTTTACATTTGAGGTATATGAGGCTTTTAAAGAAATTAAAACACTTCTCCATAATCACATATCCATAAAGTATCAGAGACAGTATTTGAATTCAGATTCAACTACGAAATCTGGTGTGTTAATCAAGTACTGTATTGTTTCCCTCTTTGGGCCACAATAATCTTTTTTTTTTTTTTCCCTCCTCCATGACCAGAGTGTTTTCAGTCTCAACAAGGAGAATTTTAGAAGGAGTTAATTGGTAGTTCTAGAGTTCTAGTGTTTCCTGTAAATTAAAAAGAATTCTCCTGGAATTCTCTAATATCCATTTCAAAAAAAATTAAAAAGCATCTACAAAGTGAGTGTCTCATTTACATTAGTTATCAATCAAGGAGAAGAAAGTGGATTTCCCCATGAAATTTAATACACCATGCAATTTAATAACTAAATCTATATACCCCTCTTTGCCCAATCTATAATTTCCCTTCATACATGCTGAGATTTAAAAGATGCATTATTTACAAGTTTTGCATGGCTACACAAGATATGGTAATAAAGTTATTTCAGTTGATTAGAATCTTAACAGCATAGTTTCCAGAGAACAAATTTTAATTAAGTTAGTAAGAATACACTCAATTCTCTTTAACATATATTAATTTTGAAAATAATGTATGTGTAGCCCAAAATAAAGCAAGATCCAGGTCCTGCCTCCAAAATAATAATAATAATAATAATAATAAAATCTAATGACATGACAAACTATGATGCCAAGTGTGATAAATAAGAAAATACCAGATTTCAGTGGTGAGTGAAGTCACATCTGGTGGACAGTTTGAGAGGAAGGAATCAGGAAGTCTCCATAAAAGAGAAATTTGCAGTGGGCATTGAAGTATGGCTGTGATTTCAGCAGTAGAGAAAGGGTTCATAAGACAACACTGTGCAATCCTGGCAGCAAGATGAATAGGATCAAAGACATAGATATAGAAAAACGACTAGATGAAACATGAGAGGATAGTACTGTAGGTCCAGACCAGATGATCAAGGTGACTAGAGTAAAGTAAAGCCATGCTGAATGTCAGAATGAAGCTTTGGTATATAATTCTATGAGAAGTTTTAGAAAGTTTTTTGGCATTATTTTATTTTGTTTGGGGATGAGAGGGCCTGTCATGGATTGAATGGTGTCCCCCCAAAATATGTGTCAACTTTACTAGGCCATGATTCCCAGTATTGTGTGGTTGTCCTCCATTTTGTGATCTGATTATACTCCATTTAGTGGTGTAAATCCTAGCCTCTATGCCCGTGGTTATGATCCCATTTGGGAGTGACTGTCCATTATGTTAATGAGGCAGGATTAGGTCATGTTAATGAAGATTAGGGTGGGATGCAACACCCTTACTGAGGTCACAGCCCTGATCCAGTGTAAGGGGAGTTTTCCTGGGATGTGGCCCACATCACCTTTTATCTTACAAGAGATAAAAGTAGAGAGAAGTGAGCAGAAGAAGGGCCCGACTACCACCAAGAAAGAAGAGCTGGGAACAGAGCATGTCCTTTAGACCTGGGCCCTATGCTGAGAACCTCCTAGACTGAAGGGAAGATTGATGCCAAGACATATGTAGATCTCCAAGGAATGCCTGGCCCACAGATGTTGAAAGGTGTTAAGGACCTTGCCCCAGAGCTGATAAAGAAAGAAAGCTTTCCCCTAGAGCTGGCACCCTGAATTTAGACTTCTAGCCTCCTAAACTATGGAAGAGTAATTTCTGTTTGCTAAAGCCATCCATTTGAGGTATTTCTGGTATAGCAGCACTAGATAACTAAGACAGAGCCCAATAACAAAGGAGTAAATTATCAGTTGTATTGTTGTTGTTGTTATTAGTTGCCATCAAGTCTGTCTGACATACGGTGACCTCATGTACCACGTTGCCTCATCCTGCCCCATCTTCACTATCATTGATATGTTCAAGTACATTGTTGTGGCTACTGTGTATTTTGAGTGCCTTCCAACATGGGGGACTCATCTTTCAGCACCATATGAAGCAATATTCTGTTGTGATCCACTGGGTTTTCATTGACTAATTTTCAGAAGTAGATCACCAGGCCTTTCTTAGTCTAGAAGTTCTGCTGAAACCTGTGTACCATGGATGACCCCGTTGTTATTTGAAATACTAATGGCATAACTTGTAGCATCACAAGCCACCAAAGTAAGACAAACTAACTTGACAGATAGTAAGTCAATTGTACAGCATATTAAACCCAGCTGGGGTACTGAAACTTTCCTTAAGCCTATGAAACAAACATGTGCCTTGCCATTGATTTAGAGGAAATATAACTCAGGAATAGCCAATGATAATTGTCTAGGCGGCAGAAAATGAGAATCTAAATGAAGGTTGTTGTAATAGAAATGGAAAGGAAAGTATCTGTCCTGGAGATACTATGAAATTAGAGACTTTCAGTCTTGGCTAATAATTATATGGAAGAGACAGAGAAGTCAGATACATTCCTGAGCAAGGCTATGAAAAGAAATCAGAATGTGTGAAGGTGTTTTTATTCTTATAGTGGCACCTATAATTGGAAATATATCATAATAATTCATATGACAATAAGTTTGGAATCTAAAAGAACCCCAGGAATTATTATACCGACAGGCCTCATCAAGAGGGGACCATTCATGACCCAAGACTCCGTTAAAGGCCAGGATATCTTATGGCCCCTGCAGCCTTAGGAGTTTGCTGATATTCACTCTAGTTCTCTGCATTAACATGACACTGCCACTCTGTCACTGAAGATCTTGGTGCAGCTTTTGTTACAGTTCCCACTGCAAATCAACAATCCCCTCCCCATATCTACATCTTGTATTGCAAAGGGATGTAATGTTACCCCTTTAGTTTGTACTCTATCATCCCTGCTGTCACCACTGTCACAGACCACTAGTCAGTGACATCTGTTAGAATTCTATTTATCTGAGAATAGCAAAGTCTCAGACAACAATGACTTAAACAAGGTAGAAGTTTATTTCCTTCATGTTAAAGAAGTTTGGAGGTAGGCCATTCAGATGTGGCATGCACAATGTGTCAAAAAAGCAGTATTTTCCTCAGTGTGGCTTCTGTTACCAGGGTCATATCATGGCTGTGGCACTCCACCACTACATTCACATTCAAGGCAACAGGAAGGAAAAGGAAAAGGGGAACAGCTAGAAGTTCCATCCATCTTTTGGTCATCCATTTCATTGCTTAGTCACCATGTTAAGCTACAAAGAGTATTTGGAAATGCAATCTTTTAGATGGGAAGCAATGTTTCTACTTTAAAATAGGGGTTTGTCTGCTAAGAGTTAAAAAAAATAATGGATATTGGGTGACAAATATCAGTCTGCAATCCATTTTTATAATAGATTGGCTGTCCTTGGGTTAAATGTTCACCATTGTTCCAAGCAGCGGTGGTTGGGGTTAAAGTTAAGAAAACAGGATCGTGGCCAACTTGAGACCCCCCTCTACTGCTCCCTCACTAGAGGCTATGGCCATTCAGCTTTCCTCAAAGACTGCAAGCGAAACAGGCACCATGATTGACCTGCTCAGGACGGGATAGTTGAATAAAGAGCAGATTTGGGGTATAGTAAGTTGAATAGTGACAGGGAATTGATGAGATCAGTTTTGTCCTCATTAAGTTTTTACTGATGGTAGGGCACAACTTCCCATAATCCTGTTTCTGCAGGCCAAATAAAATTATTGCAAACTAGGCTATAATAACTATTATAATAGTAACTTGGAGTCTTTACAATCAAAATCTATTTCCCAAAGGGGACAGATGGCCTACTATATTGTGTGTTAGCGCAGAATTGCTTTTACTTTCATTCTAGCCATAGGCTTTTCCTGCACTTTCACCCCTGAAATCATGCTTAATGAGAGCTCCACAGTTGGTTGCAAATGGCAAATGGTATCTTGTATGAAAGTTTTGCTTTCCAGTGCATACTTCTACTTTACAAATAATGTGACAGAGGTCAGCACCCTGGCTCAACTGTGCCTTCAAATGTGCTAAAAGGGAGAGGGAGTTTCCTAGAGGTGAATTTAGTGGCAAATAGTTTTTTCTTATCAAATAGCTCCTATCAGAGGGATTCAAGTAATCAAGGCAGTTCTGGATTAGGGAGATACTGGCTTCTACCATAATGTTCTCCTGGACTATGTCAAAATTTGGAAACATCATCCACAACAAGTGAGTTATACTGGAGACTGCAGCCAATAAACAAAGGAGCTCATGGAAGAAACTTTGGAATATTTTAGCAGATTTACATTTGAGAATTTTTGTTTGGATAATATATTTTTTTAATAAATTTTACACTAAGTGCTCTTCTGTTACATACACACACATTCACACACTCATTATGCCTTCTATATTGCCACTCTTTCTGAACATAAGTCATTCAGTACAGTTGGAGTTTTCAAATGGTCACCAAAAATGTTGACTCCTCTGTGCTTACATTAATCAAAAGAATCTCTCAATTCCAAAGGAATTAAAAATACTGAGACATTGTTATCACAATATTCCTTTCTTCTCCATCTACATACTTATGTAAACAGTTGTCCTCAGCATGAACATCAGACAACTGTAAACATGTAAATTACATACAAATTTGTTGCTGAAAAGTGTCTATTACAGTAATAAATGATATTAGTTCACATGCATGTTAACAGTTGGGATAATAGCCCCCATCCAACTGATTAAGGGAGGCATTTCCAATAAAATATTTTATATGTTTTATATCTTATCAGCATGTGTGTTATATTTATGCTGATTTGATCGATTGTGTCCTAAGGAAAAAAATATTGATATCTCAAATCAGATCTTACGATGAACAGGACATCAAAATCAATTCAACTTAAATATATATGAAAATTGTTGTTGTGGATAAGTGTCAGAAGGTAGCTCAAAAAATATTTTAAAGAATACAGGATATTATATTTGAGTAAAATCTGTATGAAATGGGAATGGAAAGAAGTGTAAGCTAAAAAAATATGTAAAACTTCCTAATATTAAGAGGGGCTTGCTAATGCATTTTTAAAAGTGTATTATAGTAAATATAAACCCCTATGGTATTTACATTTCATTGGATATACTTCAAAAAGTGAGATAACAGCTTTATTTAAAATATCAATATCTTAATGCCCCAGAAAAAATATTCTTTGCAATTTTAAAATTATGATAAAACTTTTAGAAATAGATGTATACTTTTACGTATTCAGTTGTTAAGTAATATATCCACTTCACGTGCAAAAATATTTGAAGGTCTCTGGTCTAGAGTTTTAGTATGGATAATTAAAGGTATACAAATTTTGTTTCTTTTCTTTTGTTCTTTCTTTTGGGATATGCCATGAGGATGGATGACTGGAAACATTACATATTTAAATATAAGTGTTCCATTCAACTTTAATTCCTAAGTGTTGGATTCTTCTAAATTGTTTTCTCTTCTTTCCTAGCGTGTTTCATAGGGGAGCTTTGTACAATAAATTTTCTACAACTTGTAAGGCTTGAAAAATTTAATTTCATTCACACCTTTGATCACAAAAAAGCTAGATACTAATTTGACATTTACAATATTGCACCTTATACTCTATGTTTCTATTAAGAAGTCTTATTGTAATCAGAATTTATTAATTGCTGACTTTCCTTTTCTTTTTGAAAGCTTGTGTAATTTTCTCCTACTAATATTTTAAAATTTCACTAACGTGTCTAAGTGTACTTTTTTATTTTCCTTATGTAGTCTATGAGCTTTGTCCAGCTGAAATACGATATCTTCTTCCTGGAAGTTTTTCAGTCATTTTGTCAGTGATTTCCCTCTTTGCTTATTTTTCTTCTGTTTCTGGGATCCCTACATTTGCACATTGATACTTAAATATTCTCTTATATGTCTTAGGCTGGGTTCTCTAGAGAAGCTAAACCAACAAAACTTATAAATATATATATAGAGAGATTTATATCAGGGAAATGGCTCATGAGGTTGTAGAGACTGGAATGTCCCAAGTATGTGGGTCAGGATAGAGGCTTCTCCTGATTCACATAGCTGCAGAGGCTGGTGAACCCAAGATTAGCAGGTCAGAGAGCAGGGTTATTGCTCACAGGCTGTGAAGATCGAGGAATCCCAAGATTAGCAGGCAAGACTGCAGGTAAGCTGCTAGATCAAGTCCCAAGAACCAGAGGTCTTATGAATAGGAACCAGCAGCAGGATCCAGAGCGAGAAAAAGCCAGGAGCTTTGCCATAATGTCTACTTATATTCAGTGCAAGCCGCATGCCCAAGGAAACTCCCTTTCAACTGATTTGCTACTCACAGCAGATTGTATTGCGGGGGTAATCACAATAACATACGACTGCCAAACCACTGAGAATCACAACTCAGCCAAGTTGACACACGATCTTAACCGTCACACTTATATTTTTATCTCTTTGTTTCTTCCTGAAGAAATCTATCCTAATACCCCAGCTCACTAATATATTCTTTTGCAGTATACTGTTATTCAAAACATCTAGTGAATTTTTAATTTAAAATAATATTTTTATTATAAATAGCATCTCTGTTGGTTCTTTCTCTTCTCTCTGTGTTCTGTTTCCAGCATCTTTTTCAATATCTGGGGTAGAGCTCTTTTCCTAGGATAACTTGTATGATCTTCTTTGCCCCGCATTCCAGCCAACCTCCAATAATGCTGTGATATTACCTTGACATTTCAGGCTGGCATTGCAGTGTTGTTGCTGCTTATGGTCCACAGTTCCAAAGGACTATAATTTGCCAGGGCCAACGTGGAAAAAGAAAAATACATAAATAGAAATGTGTCCTGCTATCTTCCCCTCATCTGAGGCATCTGACCTTCTTCTGTCCCACCCATTCCTAAAGACTCAGTCATCTTCTATCTCCCTAATATATTACTGGACTCTTCAGCTGTTACTCCCTCAGTTCTGTGACATGACCTGAAAACTGGGCTTCAGGTAAAGAATCTGCATTCCAGACACTAGTTTTCCATCTGGATCAGAAAAAGAGCTCTTATTAAGTGTTATCCCTGCTTAATTTTTAACCTTAGCTGTGGTTATTTCCTTTGCTCCACTTGCCAAGGGCCAAATACATTGGCCCAGCCTGGCTTTTTACTCCTTCTCCTTCAGCCATGGCTAACACACACACAAAAAATCTTGTTTGCCTGTCTGTGTAAAAATCCTGAATAACAAGCGTGCAAAATATATCGGGGTGGGTGTCCACCCCAACTTCATTTTACTTGGATCAACAATCAGCACCCATGGAAGCAGCAGTCAAAAAATCTTCTGCAAAAGTCCTGTTTAAAACCTTAAAAGTCAGAGATGTTATTTTGATGACTAATGTATGCCTGACCCAAGCCATGGTATTTTCAGTCACCTCATATGCATGCAAAAGCTGGACAATTAAAATGGAAGACCTAAGAAGAATTGATGCATTTGAGTTATGGTGTTAGCAGAGAATATTGAATATACTATGGACTTCCAGAAAAATGAACAAATCTGTCTTGGAAGAAGTGCAGCCAGAATTCTCCTTAAAAGTGATGATGGCAAGACTTTGTCTACTTACTTTGTACATGTTATCAGGAGGGACAATCTCTGGAGAAGGACATCATGTTTGGTAAAGGAGAAGGTCACCTAAAAAGAGGAAGACCCTCAATGAGATAGATTTACCCAGTGACTGAAACACTGGTCTCTGTGGTGTGATGGATTGCTTTTGTGTGGCTTTTCTCACTATGGTCTTGTAACTCCCACTCAAGTGATTAGGTGGGACTGTGCAAATAAGATAATTGTGGCTCATAAAGGGGATTGGTCAATTTTGCCATCTCATTAGGCTTAAAGGAGCCATCCCAGAGGCAGGAAGGAGAGGATCTCTCCCCACCACCAAGGAAGAAGAGCCAAGAGTGGAGCGCATCCTTTGAACCCAAGATCCCTGCGCTGAGAAGCTCCTGGAACCAGGAGACCGAGAGAGACAGAGAGCTGTAACACTGAAGATGACAAGAAGTGGTGACAGAGAAACAGTGACAGGAGAGACCAGCAGAAGAGAAGACTGGCAGTAAATGGCGCATTGGGCTTCCCAGACCACAGAGCGAAAAAGTTGAGTGTCTTTGATCAGAAGGCTTGCTGGAGGACTAGGCTGTGTCCGGGCACTTAGTGGAGCTAAGTTAGCTGACCCATGGAGCTAGAGCTGAGCACGTTTGGGTCGAGGTTTACTGGAGGAGTGGGTTGCCTCAGGGCACTTATCAGGGAAGCTAAAAGAGCTTTGTAACACTTGTCTGAGCAGGGCAGAGGCTAAACGGTCAGAAAGAGGCGTACCTTAGGACACAGCTGAGAAGAGGCTATCCTGATGGAAGAACTGTATCCTGAGCATTCCTGAACCTGAATTGTAACCTGTTACTTCCCTAATAAGCCCCATAACTGTGAGTATGGTCTTTGAGTTCTGTGTGACCATTGCAATGCATTACTGAACCCAGCAGAGAAATAGAGAGTGCCGTGAGACGGATGGTTGGTGTTAGAACTGGTAAAGACGGTACAGAGAAGAGGCATGTCTGACCTCTGCCTCATAGGAATTAGCCTTCAGTTGTTGATCTTGATTCTCCTTCCTTCTTGTGAAGTTAGAGGTGGTCAGACACCACCACCCAGCCATTTTTACAGTTGGCATCAGAAGCAGGATGTGTTGCAATGGCTGCAAACTCATGGAAGCATGGAATTTTGCAAGAGAAAGATCAAAGGGCCATGAGAAGTGAAACTTTTGATTCTTAGATGGTTACTTTTGTTGTTGTTGCCTGTAATGAGCTGTAAGGAAAGTTATGCTGCAGCTGAGAGGAGAAAAGCTGCATCTGGAGTGGCCTGGGGCAAAAGTCAGGCCAGATAAGCAGGATAATTGATAGGGGGCCAGGGTCTACTGGTTCCACCCAGCCAGAGGCCCAAGGACATATGCATATGAATGGGAAGATATTCAAGGGGTAGAGAAGATGAAACTAGAATGTTTTTAAATAGGGTTATGTGTTTATTTGAACTAACTATGGATATTGAATGTTACTTCTACCTAGTGTTGTAAAACAGACCTAAATATATGATAGAAATGAATATTGGTATTATAGATTACAGGGAAACTCTGGTGGCATAGTGGTTAAGAGTTCAGCTGCTAACCAAAAGGTGGCAGTTTGATTCCACCAGGTACTCCTTGGAAACCCTGTGGGGCAATTCTACTCTGTCCTATAGGGTCACTATGAGTCAAAATCGACTCAATGGCAATGGGTTTAGTTTTTTTTTTTTTTGATAGATTACGGAGTGTTTAACTCCACCTTCAGCCAATACTTGATTTGATATGCAAAAGGAGAACTAGAATTTGCCCAAAAGAAACATAGGCTGTTGGTTTGAATGCAGTAGCCCTGTGTGTAGTGTATGGAGACTTAAGTCAACAATCTGAGCCCCACCCAGAATTTGCATTTGAAAAGACATACCGAACCACCCAGAACTGCTGAGAGAACAGAAGATTTGCATTTGAATGAAGGACATGCAGAAAATAAAAAAAGACTCTTTTACTCTTTTGAATTTGGAGCAAGTGGTTTGCCTTTGGATGCATCTAGGCAGGAAATGTCAATGCCCTTCAGAAGGAACCCCCTTCCAGGACAGGAAGTTAAAGGGAGCCAGTGAGTAGACAGCTTGGTATGCTTGCTTGAGGTGACCACCTGGGTCTACTCATAAGTGGAAGTGGAGGAAGTGCAGCAATGAAGAGATGAGCTGAGTTTGAACATGTTCCATTGGTACCGATTTACTGAGCCCATGGGGTATAGTGATGAGAAGGAGAGGAAGGGCTGGTTGGTTAGAAATACAGGGAGTTGTATGGAATCCTGAATTTATGGGTGGATGCCCATTGACCTAGCCCAAGGGAGCTAGGGATGAGAGAAAGAGAAGGGGCTGGCTGGTCCAAAGTGCTGGGAGATGTGTGTGAGCTCCCCTACAGCTGGTACCAACTGTAAACTAGCTTGGATGGCCAGGGATAAACTGACCAGAACCCGACTGGATAAAGAGAAAGATGTTTGACACTGTGAGCTAGTGTAGATTGCTGTAATTTGATGGTTTTCTCTGGACTGGACTTTGCTTATGGATGCAGATGTTCAAAGTTCAAACTGAAATAGAAGATTTGTCAAGACCAAAGAACATGCTTGTCTCCTCAGAGTACTGGTTTGATAGGGACGGGCAATTTAAACATTGGCAATCTAAAATGGGAGGAGATAAAGGCATGGAGTGGCTGGCTTACAAGATTTCATGGCTGTGCTTACACTCAAAATGAGGGGGACAAGGGAGGATCACTACTGAATAGGTTCCTCTTTTCCTGATGGGTCTGGGAAAGAGAGGGTGGGGGAATATCCCGACAGGATTATGTTATTCAGTTGTGAGTGTTGATTGTTAACTGGGTTAGTTGTGATTGTAAAAACTGTAATTATAGAAGCTGTAACTGTGAAAGAGTAGACCAAGGGAGAGGCACTGCTGGACTGGAGTACTGTGGCCATACCTAAAGTCCCTTAAAGGTTTTGCTATGCGGATACCTCATGAGGCTCAGAGCAAGGGAATAATCTTCTTTTAGTTAAACTTTATCAAGCACCAGAAAGGGTGAAGCCAATATGACTATTGGCGAACCTGGCCAGATCAGATAGACATTTGCAGCAGACCAGAATGACTGATACCTGAGTAATCTCACCCTTTGCACTCTTTGCCCTACTGAGGGATTAATTGTTAATGACTGTTTTGGACTGGTAAAATGATTGAGAGGGGAAGGTTACCCTCCAAGTATGAAAAAGCCATGGATGGGCTAGAAAAGCCAGGGGGTGGCCTGCAGTGCGATGGATTGCTTTTGTGTGGCCTTTCTCACCATTCATTGTAACTCTCACTCAAGCAATTGGATGAGACTGTGCAAATAAGTTAATTGTGGCCCACCAAGGGGATTAGTCAGTTTTGTCATCCTGCTGGACTTAAAATGACCCACCCCAGAGGCAGGAAGGAAAGGATCTCATCACCACCAAGGAAGCAAGGCCAAGAGCAGAGTGCATCCTTTGAACCCAAGATCCCTGTGATGAGAAGCTCCTAGAACCAGGAGACCAAGAGAGAGAGAAAGAGAGACAGAGTGCTCTATCACTGAAGATAATGAGAAGTGGTAGCGGAGAAATGGTGGCAAGAGAGACCGGCAGTAGACGGTGCAGAAGGCTTCTCGGACCACAGAGTGAGAAAGCCAAGTGCCTTTGGGAAGGTGGCTTGCTGGAGGAGTAGGAGCTTGTTGGAGCTGGGTTTTCTGACCCCTGGAACTAGAGCTGAGCTTCTTCTGGCCAAGGCTTACTGGAGGAGTAGGGTGCCTTGAGGCACTTAGCAGCAGAGCTAAAAGAGCTTTGTTACACTTGTCCGATCAGGGCAGAGGCCAAAGGGTCAGAGAGGTGTGCCTGTAGGCACAGCTGAAAAGAGGCTTTCCTGATGGAAGAACTGTATCCTGAGCGTTCCTGAACCTGAACTGTAATCTTTTACTTTCCTAATAAACCCTGTAACTGTGAGTATGGTCTGTGAGTTTTGTGTGTCCATTGCAATTAGTTATTGAACCCAGCAGAGAAGTAGAGAGTGCCGTAGAAGGGACTGTAGGTGTCAGAATTGGTAAAGGTGGCAGAGAAAGTAGACATGTCTGACCTCCACCTCATAGAAATCAGCCTTGGGCTGTTAATTTTAATTCTTCTTTCCCCTTGTGAAGTTAGAGACAATCAGATGCCACCGTCACACCATTTTGCAGGTTCAAACATGTTGTGAGGATGGCACAGGACCAACCAAACAGCATTTTGTTCTGTCATGCATAGGGTCACTATGAGTTGGAACTGACTCAATGGCACTTAACAATAGCCACCACCCCAATTCAATCTACTATGATGGAGTGGATTTAAGGATGAGGAGCAGAGTATTCTGATACATAAGTCTGTCTCTTCCTTAGCTGTGGACTGACTTAAGAAGGAGGTGTGAAGGAAAGAAAGAAAAGATTGATACTTTTTCATTCAACAAATGTTTGTTAAGTGCATCCTTTTTGCCAGGCTTCTTAGCATCAGTTATTCAATAGATCCATAATATCTGTATCACATATAATAATGATAGCATTGCTACTAAAACTCTGGAATAGCAATCCAAAGACGATGATTTTCTTTTAAATTCTACTGTGACTTTGAGCAAATCAACTGCTCACTCAGGGACTCACTTGTCTCATCCATAAAATAAGAATGTTGAACTGGATAAAACCTAGAAGTCTCTTCTTTGTCTAAAATTCAGTGATACTAGCTCTTTTTGTAACATTTTATTATTCATTTACAAAATGAGAAGGTTTGCAGGGGTGGCTTATTTCAAAGATGGTAAAATATGTTTTTCAAATATATTGAGTGCTATATAAATGCAAAGCAGTTGTGTGGGTTTAGATATACGTATTGCTTTGCTGTTACCTTTCATTAACCACTACGTCTCCTATATTTCAGGCTCTATATTTGTATACTATTAAAATAAAAAGAGCCCAGTTTATGAACATGTATTTCCTAGAACAAGCTCAAACCATTTGCTTCTTTTTTTTGGGCAGGGGTGGGGGAGTGAGGAAGGGGGATAGAAAACGGCACACTAAATCCCTACTGCTAAATTTTTATTTTATTCTTTTCTTGTGATTTTTCTCTTCTTTCTGCTGCCTTATTGAAATCTTGTGGTGGCATAACACATCCTTTTTACTTTGTGGCATGTGACACCTTACTCTCCAGAGGCTGATTTCATCTCTTACTCTTGAAAAAGTTTACTTTTTTCTTACTCAAGAAGAAGAATAAAGTGGGAGGCCTCACACTACCTGATTTTAGAACCTATTATACCACCACAGTAGTTAAAACAGCCTGGTATTGGTACAACAACAGTTACATAGACCAATGGAACAGAATTGAAAATCCAGACATAAATTCATCCACGTATGAGAAGCTGATATTTGACAAAGGCCCAAATTCCGTTAATTGGGGAAAAGACAGTCCATTTAACAAATGGTGCTGGCATAACTGGATATCTATCTGCAAAAAAATGAAATAAGACCCATACCTCACATCATGCACAAAAACTAACTCAAAATGAGTCAAAGACCTAAATATAAAATCAAAAACGATAAAGATCATGGAAGAAAAAATAGAGACAATGCTAGGAGCCCTAATACATGGCATAAATAGAATACGAACCTTAAGTAACAATGCACAAGCACCAGCAGAGAAACTAGATAACTGGGAGCTCCTAAAAATCAAACACTTACGCTCATCAAAAGACTTCACCCAAAGAGTCAAAAGACAACCTACAGACTGGGAAAAATTTTTTGGCTACGACAAATCCGATCAGCGTCTAATCTCTAAAATCTATAAGATACTGCAAAACCTCAACAACAAAAAGACAAATAACCCAATTAAAAAATGGGCAAAGGATATGAACAGACACTTCCAAAGAAGACATTCAGGCAGCTAACAGATACATGAGGAGATGCCACGATCACTAGCCATTAGAGAAATGCAAATCAAAACTACAATGAGATATTATCTCACCCCAACAAGGCTAGCATTAATCTAAACAACAACAAATAATAAATGCTGGAGAGGTTGTGGTGAGACTGGAACACTTATACACTGTTGGTGGGAATGTAGAATGGTACAGCTACTTTGGAAATTGATTTGGCGCTGTGTTGAAAAGCTGGAAATAGTAGTACCATACCACCCAGCAGTCCCACTCCTTGGAATATATCCTAGAGAAATAAGAGCTGTCACACGAATAGATATTTGCACACCCATGTTCATTGCAGCACTGTTCATGATAGCAAAAAGATGGAAACAACCTAGGTGCCCATCGGTGGACAAACGGATAAACAAATTATGATATATTCCATATAACAATGGAACACTACGCAACGATAAAGAACAATGATGAATCCATGAAACATAACATGGAGGAATCTGGAGGGCATTATGCTGGGTGAATTTAGTCAGTTGCAAAAGGACAAATATTGTATAAGACTACTATTATAAGAACTCAAGAAAAGGTTTAAACACAGAAGAAAACATTCTTCGATGGTTACAAGGGTGAGGAGGGAGGGAGGGGATATTCACTAACTAGATAGTAGACAAAAATTATCTTAGGTGAAGGGAAGGACAGCACACTACAGGCGAAATCAGCACAACTGGACTAAACCAAAGATAAGAAGTTTCCTAAATACAACCAAACGCTTCAAGGGACAGAGTAACAGGTGTGGGGGTCTGGGGACCATGGTTTCAGGGGACATCTAGGTCAATTAGAATAACAAAGTTTACTAAGAAAATGTTCTGCATCCTACTTTGGTGAGTGGCGTCTGGGGTCTTAAAAGCTAGTGAGTGGCCATCTGAGATGCATCAATTGGTCCCAAACTACCTAGAGTAAAGGAGAATGAAGAACACGAAAGATACAAGGAAAGTATTAGCCCAAGAGACAGAAAGGGCCACATAAACCAGAGACTTCATCAGCCTGAGACCAGAAGAACTAGATGGTGCCCGGCTACCACCAATGACCGCCTGAGAGGGAACACAACAGAGAGTCCCTGACGTAGCAGGAGAAAAGTAGGGTACAGAACTCAAATTCTAGTAAAAAGACCAGACTTAATGGTTTGATTGAGACTGGAGGGACCCCAGAAGACATGGCCCCTGGACTTTCTGTTAGCCCAAAACTAAAACCATTCCTGAAGCCAACTCTTCAGACAAAGATTAGACTGGACTATGGGACATAAAATGATACTTTTGAAGGGTGTGCTACTTAACTCAAGTAGATACATGAGACTAAATGGGCAGCTCCTGTCCAGAGGCAAGATGAGAAGGCAGAGAGGGTCAGGAGCTGGTTGAATGGACACGGGAAATCTGGGGTGGAAAAGAGGAGTGTGCTGTCACAGAATAGGGAGAGCAACTAGGGTCACATAACAATGTATGCATAAATTTTTGTATGAGAGACTAACTTGAGTTGTAAACTTTCACTTGAAGTACAACAATAAAAAAAAAAAAAGAAAAAGTTTGCATTTTCCTCCCTTTACATCTATCCTCTTGGTGTCAATTGATAATTTCTACCTGAGACCCTGGGCCCACATATCTCAGGGTTGTCCTTGCAGGGAATAATGAAATGGGCTGGCAATTTATGTGAAAGCTGAATTGCAGAGGTTTCAGGTTCTTCTGACGTGTCCCTGGGTTTTGGCCTTAGAATACTTGTTTTCTCCTGCAACCTCCACTACTGTATTACTCTATGTTTAGATGGTTTCTTAACATTTCTAAGTTTCAAAGTTCTTACTAGGAAAATTTAAATATCTACCTCTTTTGTTTTTTGTGACACTGAAATGAAATTAAAAACCAAACAAACAAACAATAAAAAAACCTAATTGTATGCACCTAACAGATTGCTTGGTATATTGTATGTTCTCAATAAATATAAAGATCTTCTTATCCCCCCATGTCTTTCTCAAGCTCCTCGTCATGTTTCACTTTTTCTTCATAGCACTTATGAAGAAAAAGATATATGTATCAAACATGTATTTGTAAGCTTATATATTGTCTGATTAGTCTACTAAATTTCCCAGAGCATGGACTTGTCTTTTTCACTGATATAATTCTAGCACCTAGTACAGTGTCTAGAACTAAGTAGGTTGTAAATATATATTTGTTACATGAAAGAATGATAGACATTTTTATTGTGGTAATATTATCATGATTATTACAGAAAATGCTTAGAAATTAGGGCTTATACTGGCCTACATTCATAAAACAAAAAATAATAAGGATCAAGAAAGACACTCAGTTTTTGTACTGTGTCGCACATTCACTGACATTATAATTATAGACTAATTTCACAGTTTCTATATGGATAAGAATCAAACTTAAAAAAAAAAGCAAGGCAATATATTCTATTTTTCTATTGGTTTTCTTCTATAAGTCTCATATAAAATCATTGAATTTTAGAGCTGACAGAGACCATGAAATCCTCAAGCCATTATCGTTTTCATCAGTATTGTTGACTGCTCATAGATCGATTGAGCGCTTACATCTACTGAATAGAAGTTCATCAGAGAAAGATTGTCTCTTTGTTCTTGTAAAGTTTTCACTATTAGATGGATATATCAAACATTCATTGAACATATATAAATTGTGGGTCTTCATTTCTATTTTGGGCCATATATTGTTCTATGTGTTTGAGATTAAGATAAACGATCACTTTATACAAAGAGCTCACAGTCTGGAGACGGAGTCAGACAAGAAACTCACCAAGTACTACAAAATCTAATATGAATTATAATAAAGTTGTACACAAAATAGTAGAGAGGAAGAAGAAAAGGATGTGGTGATCAACATAGTCATAGTGGATTCTGTAATAAATGAGCTTAATCTTAAAAGACATGTAAGACTTAATTAGATACAGAAAGTAAAAAGGGCACTCAGTCAAAGAAATGTGCACATATAAAGATGGAAAGGTGAGCGAGAGCATGATGTGGTGAACCATAAATAATTCTGTGTCATAAGAGGTGGTTTATCCTGGGAAGTCAGAGGCTATGAGGCTGGAGAATTGGACAGGGATACTAGCTTGAAACATCTAGCATGTCAGGCTGAATTCCAATTCAACCTTTATATTTTTTATTTTTTAATCTCTGAGGACGTGTAGGGTAGCAATGTGATAAAATTTGTAGTTTAGAAAGATCATGATTTCTAAAGCAGTGTGCAAGGGAATGGAAAAAGTGGTGAAAGTAGGGGCAAGTTTACTGAGCTAGACTGCCAAAAGAACAAACAGATGATTCAAAAACCAAAACCACAGACAAAATGGTGTTTGGAATTAAACATAAAACTTTTAAAGACTGTATCTTGAAAGCAGAATATGAAACATGGTGGATGGCAAGATTCACTGCCCAGATGCACCTTCCAGAATGAAGACTTATCACCCCAGTTGCTGGGAGTGCTGTGTACAGACTGCCCTCAGCTGTCAACTCCCTTTGGGTATTGCCTTGGACTACCGTGCCCAAGGTCAAGCTCGCTACTGCATGTTGCTTGCATCCAAAGACCGATTGATGCAAGGGTATAAAATCAGGGCCTCTTACTTTAACACTGAAAAAGCTCTGAAAAACTTAGAAGGATCATACCATCTTCAGAATTCCCTTCAGTGTTGGCTGAAGCTTTTAACAAACTGCATCATAGCTTGACTTCTCCCTCAGCCCAACTCTGCTTACTTCCCTTGCCTTTCACAAATGTCAGTTCCAAAAACAGTCTTTAACCAATCTCTTGCACACTAACTTCCATCTCAGAGTCTGCTTCCTGGGGGTCAGATCAGAGACATAAAATTTTATTTCTCATGTTTTTCTTTTTGTAAGTTTTTTCTTTTACTTCCACTAAATTCAATTAAATTCCAGAGCCACATATTTCTATTAGTGATTATAACTACATTCAGCTTTTAAAATAAGTACTCATTTTAGCTATTCAGCAACAAAATGTAAAATGTTGATGCAATCACAGTGCTGCATAATCAGCTCACAGCGTGAAAGAGCTGTATCTCATATCACCCAGGCATGATGGTATTTCCATGTTTAAGCGCACTAGCTTCAGAATCTTCACTCATATTAAACATTAAAAATTGTAATGTCATAAAGAAAAGAAAGGCACATCTCAAATTTTTATGTGATTTCTGTTTCAGGTTTTCTGTATAAACATAATAATAAAAATAAAAAGGAAGCCCTGCTTAAAATGTAATCATATTAAAACTATTAAAAATATCTAAGGCAGCAAGTAAGAGTAATATGAACAGTCTTCTTAATAAATTATGTTTTCTAATACCTGGAAGCATCCTTGAAAAGCCAAATTTAAGAAAATTACAATATTGGCAGCACAATTATAATATTTAAAAAGCCTCTATGTGATAATGATCTGAATCGCATGGATATACTATATTAACCTATGTTCTATAATTCAAAAGATTGCTTAAGAATCTTTCAGTGCATTTCTAATTATAAGCTTCAGTATTGTTGAATTTTAAAAAGTAGATTTTTATTTGGATGAAATATAAGAGCTAAAAATATTTTTTTATGACTTCTATATCAGCAATTCCAATTTGAAAATAGTTCCAAATATTATATTTCCTAATCACAAAGATAACTAGGCAAGTTAACTATCCCTGAATTCTTAGGCAAATTATTGAACTTCTCTGGTTAGTGATCTCCTCATCAATAAGTAAGAGAGTATAATTAGATTATTTTAGGGTTTCTTTTTACCTCTGGCTGTATATGAATTTTCAGAATTCACACTAATATTTGGATAAACTCTTTTTCTGTTTTTTGGTGTGAACCGTTCCATGGATATTGATGGGAATATTGTGTCATTCTCAGAATATATAATGATATTTAAAAGAAAATAACATGGCCTTTTGAAGAAAGCTGAGTGTACACTTTGTTTTGTAAACTTCCATAGGTTTTGGAAGATTATAGTGCAGTCATTTGGAATGAATCAGATGGGGAGTGTCTAGAAGTAGAAAGAAGTTATGAGAACTCACAGAGAGTGATGAATGCAAGAGAATGATATATGACAAGAGAGTTGACACAATCTGTAGACTTTGGTGGATGGACACAATTAAGCACTGGGGGACAACACGGGGACAGAGTCCCCCATTGGTTGACTCCAACCTGAAGAAGAGGAGAAGGAAGCCTGTTGATATAGTAAGGTCAGCCATCTGGGCTCAGGGAATCTGTTGTTTATACTACAATCCTGCTAATCCTACAAACTTAAAATCTGATTATAATATTCTCCATTTAAAACTCTTCCATCTTCAGTGGCTTGGTAAGTTTTCAATGGACTCATACAGCTCTCTGCAATCCTGCTTCTGTTTCATTCTTTAGTCACAAATTTTATGATTCTCTATTTTATTCTCTGTAATCCGGCTAGGCTGAATTTATTTACTTTCTTCGAATGGTACATTATCTCTTACTTTTGCTGCATTTGGAAGTCATTCTTCTTCAAATAAGTCCCATCCCACTGTCCTGCAATCACAACTTCATGATCAGCTTGTTAACTTGTTATTGCCTATTTATTGTCTATCTTTTCTGAGAGGTTTTAAGCTCCATGGATCTCTTTCTCTTGTTGCTATTTCCCATATAGTAACACAATGTCTGGCGTATAGTATTTACTTAATAAATATTTATGGAATAAATCTGAGGATTCTGATTTTTTTGGGAAACTATATAAATGTATTTTAATTGCCACAGATTAATAAAAAAAACATAAAATATACAGAGCTTATAGTGATCAAAATTAACTTCTTACATTCAGTCATAGCAAATGTTGCAAAGAAGTATCAAGTACTTGTCCTTATTTCGAGATATTGAGATCTAGAATTAAAATGATATTTTATATATTAGGAAAGCATAATTTTTTGAAATAATACAGGCTCTATACATTTACACTGTATTGACAGAACTTCTACCATTCCATATGTGCTATATAAAATAGAAGATATTTTGCTTCTGTATCCCAAAATTCAATTTTTCAGCAAATTCTTATTGATCAATAATATTGATGTGCCAGATACTAGTCCAGGTGCTAGAGATAAATTCTTGATGAAAGTAACAAAGCCTCTGCCTTTATGTAGCTTACATGCTAATTTGTTGATAGGTCAAAATATAGAAAAACTCAGTATATAGTGGTTGAGATGGAGATAAGTAGAGGAAAATAAATCAGGGTAAATGTATGAGAAATGATATAATCAGGTGAAAGAAACCACACCAATTTTTTTTGTTTGTTTGTTTAAAAGGGAACTTTATATTAATATAAAGCATTATTAACTAAGTAAACCGAAAAACCAAACCCATTGCTGCTGAGTCGATTCCAACTCATAGCGACCTTGTAGGACAGAATAGAACTACCCCATAGGGTTCTCAAGAAGTGGCTGGTGGATTGAAACTGCTGACCTTTCGGTTAGCCGCCATAGCACTTAACCATTGTGCCACAAAGGCTCTAGATTAACTAGGTAGGATATGGCTAATTACTGAAAAGAGTAAAAAGTGAATTCGAAGTTGTGACAGCGGTATCGACTCCAGACTGCATCTGCCACCTCTAGGGCTGGGGGAAAATGGAACAAGGAAGAAAGTTAGAAACTTAAGAGAAAGGGTTCCAAAAGATTGATATGCAATAAAGAGATTACCCAGCTGCTGTGAAAACACATTGCCTACTGCCTAAGGGGGGAGGAAACTTGCTGGAGGCCACCCAGTAACTGTGAGAACGACCTGCCATCACAGGGAAATGCTAAAGTGACCATCTGTATGTAGAGTAATTTGCGACCGCTGGAAAAGCAAAAATATGAAGAAAGAAAAACACTGTCCCTTCTTCCTCTTCCAGCCTTACATTCTTCCTCCAGTTCCTCCTCAAGAGGAGCCCGAGAGTGAGCCAGCTGGCAAAGGAGAAATGTAGCCTTCAGAGACCAGCTCCCATAGCAAGAAATAGGCCAAAGAAGGGTGACTGTGTAGTTGTTGTTAAGTGCCATTGAGTCAGTTCCAACTCATAGCTACCTTATGTCCAACAGAACAAAAGACTGCCCTGTCCTGCACCATCCTCATAATTGTTCCTGTGTTTGAGCCCATTGTTGCAGTCAATGTTTCAATCCATCTTGTTGAGAATCTTCCTCTTTTTTGCTGACCCTATACATTACCAAGCATGATGTCCATCTCCAGGAGTTAGTCTTTACTGATAACGTGTCCAGAGATGAAGTCTTGCCATGCTTGCTACTAAGGAGCATTCTGCCTGTACTTCTTCCAAGACAGATTTGTTCATTCTTCTGGCAGTCCCTGGCATATTCAATATTCTTCCCAAACACCATAATTCAAAGGCATCAATAATTCTTTGGTCTCCCTTATTCATTGTCCAGCTTTCGCATGCATATAAGGTGATTGAAAATACCATGGCTGGGGTCAGGTGAACCCTAGTCCTCAAAGTGACATCTTTGCTTACCAACACTTTAAAGAGATCTTTGCAGCAAATTTGTCCAATGAAATACATCATTTGATTTCTTGACTGCTGATTCCATGGTTGTTGATTGGGGATCCAAGTAAAATGAAATCCTTGACAGCTTCAATATTTTCTCCATTTATCATGATGTTGCTTGTTGGTCCAGTAATGAGAATTTTTGTTTTATTTATGTGGATGTATAATCCATACTGAAGGCTGTAGTATTTGATCTTCATCAGTAAGTGCTTCAAGTCCTTTTTGCTTTCAACAAGGAATCATCATCTTGCATCATCTGCATATCACATGTTGTTAATAAGTCTTCCTTCAATTGTGATGCCATATTTTTCTTCATATAGCCCAGCTTCTTCAATTATTTGCTCAACATACAGATTGAATAAATATGGTAAAAGGATACAACCCTGATGAACATCTTACTTGATTTTAACCCACACAATATTCTGTTCCAACGAGAGCCTCTTGGTCTATGGACAGGTTCCCCATGAGCACAATTCAATGTTCTGGAATTCCTATTGTTCACAGTATTATCCATAATTTGTTATGATCCACACAGTCAAATACGTTTGCATAGTCAATAAAACACAGGCAAACATCTTTCTGGTATTCTCTGCTTTCATCCAAGATCCAACTAAAATCAGTAATTATATCTCTGATTCCATGTCCTCTTCTGAATCCAGCTTGAATTTTTGGCATTTCCCAGTTGATGTACTGCTGCAGCTGTTTTTCAGTTATCTTCAGCAGAATGTTACCTGGGTGTGATATTAATGATATTCTTTGATAATTTCTGCAATCTGTTGAATCACCTTTCTTTGGAATGGGCACAAATATGAATCTCTTCCAGTCAGTTGGCCAGGTAGCTGTCTTCAAAATTTCTTGGCCTAGATGAGTGAGGGCTTCCAGCATCACATCCGTTTGCTGAAACATTTCACTTGATATTCCGTCAATTCCTGGAGCCTTGTTTCTCACCAATGCCTTCAGTGCAACTTGAACTTGTTCCTTCAATACCATCCGTTCTTGATCATATGCTACCTCCTGAAATGGTGGAAGATCAACCAGTTTTTTTTTAGAACGATGTTTGTGTATTCCTTCCATTTTCTTTTGATGCTTCCTGCGTCATTCAATATTTTGTGCATAGTATCCCTCAGTATTTCAATTCCAGGTTTTAATTTTTTCTTCAGTTCTTTCAGCTTGAGAAATGCTGAGCATGTTCTTCCCTTTTGGTTTTTTAACTCCAGGTCTTTGCACATTTCATTATAATACTTTACTTTGTCTTCTTGAGCTGCCCTTTGAAATCTTCTGTTCAGTGCATTTACTTCATTTCTTCTATTGGCTTTAGCTACTCTGCGTTCAAGAGCATATTTCAGAGTCTCTTCTGACTTCCATTTTGCTCTTTTCATTCTTTCCTGTCTTGTTAATAACCTTTTGCTTTCTTTATGTGTGATATCCTTAATGTCATCCTAGAACTTGTCTGGCCTCTGGTCATTAGTGTTCAATGTGTCGAATCTGTTCTTGAGATGGTCTCTAAATTCAGGTGATATACTCAAATTTGTAATGTGACTTTCATGGACTTGTTTTAATTTCTTCAGCTTCAGTTTGAACTTGCATATGAGCAAGTAATAGTCTGTTCCGTAATTGGCCCCAGGCATTGTTCTGACTGAGGATATTGAGGTTCTCCACCATCGCTTTCCACAGATGTAGTGAATTTGATTCCTGTATATTTCATCAGGCGAGGTCTATGTGTATAGTCACAGTTTATGTTGTTGAAAAATGATATTTGCAATGAAGAAGTTTTGTTGGTCTTGCAAAATTCTATTATGAGATCTCTGGTGTCTTTTCTATCACCAAGGCCATATCTTCCAACTACTGATCCTTCTTCTTTGATTCCAACTTTCTGTTCCAATCCCAGTATTTATCAGTGCATCTTGATTGCATGTTTGATCATTTTCTGACTGCAGAAGTTGCTAAAAATCTTCAGTTTCTTCATCTTTGACACTAGTGGTTGATGCATAAATTTGAATAATAGTCATATTAACTGTCATTCCTTATAGACGTATGAATGTTTTCCTATCACTGACAGTGTTGTACTTCAGGATAGATCTTGAAATATTCTTTTTGACAATGAATGGGACTCAATTCCTCTTCAATTTGTTATTCCCAGCATAGTAGACCATATGATTATATAATTCAAAATGGCAATACCATTCCATTTCAGCTCAATAATGCCTAGGATACCAGTCTTTATGCCTTACGTTTTATTTTTGACCATTTCCAATTTTCCTAGATTCATAGTTCATAAATTCTATGTTCAGATTATTAATGGATGTTTGCAGCTGTTTCTTCTCATTTTGAGTCATGCCACCTCAGCAAATGATGATCCCAAAAGCTTTAGTCCATCCACGTCATTAAGGTCCAGTCTACTTTGAGGAGGCAGTGTATTTTGTGTGCCTTCCAACCTGTGGGGCTCATCTTCAGACAGTGTTCCTCAGCTATTTATAAAGTTTTCACTGGCCCATATTTTTTAGAAGTATATCGCCAGGTCTTTCTTCCTAGTATGTCTTAGCCTGGAATCCCTGCTAAAACCAGTCCACCATGGGTGACCCTGCTGATATTTAAAATACTGGTGGCATTGCGTCCAGCGTCACGTAAGCCACCACAGTACAACAAACTGACAGCTAAGTGTTGGGTAGTCTCATGAGGAAACTTTATTTTTAGATTTTTATAAGGTACTCAGTCCATGTTAAAATAAATAATAGAAGAAGAATAGCAAGAGATTTTAGTTCTTCTCTACAAGGTGAAATGCTATGTCATCAATTCCTGTATTCTTTACATTGCCTATCAAAATGCCTAGCACATAGCTAGTACTCAGTTTACAATGGATGGAAAATTATAATGGTAATTAGACTAGTAAACTGGTATTCTTTTTCTGTATCAAAACCCCACCTAGTTTTTCAGCAGCCAGGGTCACTTTGCAATGCCATTTCCCTCCCTGTACTTCATTCTTTTCATCCACTGTAATACTACTACTTTTTAAAAAATTTTTTACATACTTTAAGAGTTTCAGAGTGCTGTAAACACCAAGTTTTATTATCCAATTACATTTTGTGCAATTGTAACCAAAAACTTGTGCAATCAGTTTCTTTCAAAGAGGTACATTCTCTATTTGAATCCGATTGATTTTGCAGTGAATGTCTAAGGTCTGAGCATAAATTCAGGTGGGTGGTTGTTAGTTGGCAGCCTGATTTCCACAGACATTTTCCATGAAAATGGAGTACCATGGTCCAACCTTAAAACAAATCATAAAATGGAAAGGAAAGACCTAAACTAAATACAGATATGAATGTTACGTGGATTTTACAGTAACTTTTTCATTCAGGAATTGAAGTGCTAAAATAAAATGAAGGGAAATATACCTGAAATAATTCTAATGAGGCAATGCATTAAAATACTAGAAATCTCAATATTTCTACTCTTAAAACAAAGAGCAAGAAAGCACAAATGGAAGTTTAGGGAAACACTCAGTATGTGAAATAAGTTTGGGAGCTGTTTAAAGTGAATATTAAATGGTCTGGCATAAAAGAGTGAAAACAAAATGGAATTAGCAATAGCCATCATTTGTGAATTTCACAAAAACCATAAAATTAGATAAAATGGAAGTTCAAACGTTGTTTAGAAATATTTGAGAGACTGATGTGTTGGTTGAGATGGGTGTGTTCTAGATTTATATCGATGATTAATTTTATACTCACAATAGTCCATCCTTAAGCTAATTTTGTAACCAGGGTATAGAATATAGTGATTAGCCAACCATGAGGTACACACCTACTTCTATTAGGGCATGGTGTCAGCCCCACTCAAATTACCACTGATGGAAGACAAATGTGTTTCTCCAAAGGGAAATCAACGTTTATTTCCAGCAGCAGGATAATGGAGGTGGAGCAGCCAAAAACAACAAATGTCCACTAAGTGAACATGATCCCAAGCTTTATATATATATATATATATATGTATTTTTTTTGGTAAAGCTTAACCATTTGCCCCACCCAGACACACACAGTACATATATGTATATATATACATATACACCCACATATATGCTTATTTGTCTATTCTATTCTATACTATTCTGTTCTGTTCTATTCTGTCCTGTCTCGTCTCGTCCCATCCCATCCCATCCTATCCTATCCTTTCTCTGAGCCCTGAGTGTTGCAGTAGTTAAGCTTTCAGCTGCTAACTGAATGTTCTGTGGTTCAAACCTACCAGCTGTTCCACGGGAGAAAGATGTGGCTTTCAACTTCTGTAAAAATTGCAGCCTTGGAAACCCTATAGTGCAGTTCTACTCTGTGCTATAGGATCGCTATGAGTCGGAACCTACTCAATGGCACACAGCAACACCATGTTATATTAATGTTATATTAATGTTATGTTATGTTATGTTATATATAGTAAAACCTGTGAAAGCTTGCACCTGTGTAAGGTGGAAACTGGTGAGAGAAGGAAAGCTCAAATATTTTCCACTAATAGAGAGTGATAGAAATGTGGTAAGACTGCTCCCTGTCAAAGGTGGAAAACTTGCGAGCCCAGAAAAACAAGTCAGTCTCTTTGAGTTCCATCTCTCACAGGTTTCATTGTATAATAAGTAAAATAGTAAAATATACTCATTTATTTATTTCCTAGTATAAAAAGTACTGGAATAACAAGGATTTGGTGGTAATGATCTTTAAGTAAACTCATCTTTGGTTGGGTTTTAACATGAAATGTCAACTTTGGTGACAATAGCAAGAATGAAGGTATGTTTGTCAATCTGATTTGATGAGACGTAAGACTGCCAATGTGGCTACAAACTATTACATTTCTTGATCTGGAATAAATGCCATGATCACTAGTAAACCCATGATTTTATTTTTGGGTTTTGTGGAAGAGAAACAGGAAAGACTGAGGCAACTGTATAACTCTCTTCAGCAATGGAAAAATAAAATAGCTTATGTCAATATCTTCTTTAGCGCTATTTCAATGTTGTGGGTTTTTCATTACTATATTTTTCCCCAAAGAGGTTGATTAAATAAAACCAAGACAGTACATTTTCATAAAGCTGAGAAAAAAGGAGAAGAAGGCAGTCATAACCATAGGGAGTGGGAAAAATAGTGTATGAACAGTTTTCACTGCAAAATTTAAAATTGGAAGAGCTTAAGTGAGTGAGAGAATGTCTTAATTGTGTAGATTGGTTGTTTATAACGAGTATTATGGCTCTAATTCTTGGCACTTACAGCATTTGAAGAACATTAGTATAATTAAAGAGATTCAAGGAATGACTGTATATTCCAAAATGTTTGCTTGGTTTATATAATGCTGTATTTTTAATCAAGTGTGTGGAGTAAGTAAAAGGAACTAGTTTGCTTCTGGAGGAAGAGTGATATAGCAAAAAATAAATAAATAAAAAAAGAAAATAAAGGGATTGAAAACCAGAAATTAAATCTTCCACTGTCATTAGTGAACTATTGACTTTGGTCTAGTTACAGGCTCTGAATTTTCCTATCTGTACAATAGATAAATTGAGCTTAAATCCAGGCCCTGATAGTTGTTAACTGTTTGGTTTTGGTCAAGTTATATAGCTTCATTGAGTTCCATTTTGTTTTGTTTTAATTGTGGTAAATATATATGTAACAAAACATTTGCAGTTTCAACATTCTTCACATGTACAGTTCAGCTTTTATATCTGTGGAGATAGGAATTCCCACCCCACAGAATTGTGATGATCATTAAATGAACTCCTATTTTTAAAAAGCACTATGCAAATCTTAAAGCATTATTGGACATTACCACTTTTTACTAAAGGATATAATCTGTCCTTAAGAAATAATTAACAAATGGATTTTAAAGTAGCTTACTGTTCTGAAATGCTAAATGTTCAGTAGCATTTAACATATAAAAAACAGTTAAATTCTGTACCTAAAGTAAATTGTAACATAAAGATTTTAACTACACATCTGATCATAGATATCACAGCTGTAACCAAGGGCTTTTAAGACACTGACTCTTCCTACCTCTTGAAATGTATTTCTCACACTTTGTCAGTCACTTCAAATACTCCCGTCTCACCCCCACTGTAGTATTCTTTACTTTGGAGCACAAAGTATTTGCAACTTCTTACAATAATATTATAAAACCAAGCCAAATCCATTGCCGTTGAGTTGATTCTGACTCATAGTAACCCTATAGGACAGAGTAGAACTACCCCATTTCCAAGGAGTAGCTGGTGGATTCAAACCACTGACCTTTCGGTTAGCAGCCAAGTGCCTAATCATTGTACCACGAGGGCTCCTTTCCTATGATATACCAAACAAACAAACAAACAAACAAAAAACCTCATAGCGATTGCAACTCATGGCGACCCTATAGGACAGAGTAGAACTGTCCCGTAGGGTTTCCAAGGAGCGGCTGGCAGATTCAAACTGCAGACCTTTTGGTTAACAGCCAAGCTCTTAACCACTGCACCACCATGGTTCCTTCTTATGATACAGCTGCTTTTATTTTCCAGAGAATCAGTTTACTTCCTAAGGTCTCAAGGTGAGAAAGAATGAACATAGCATGTCTGGTTACACAATCCTTGCATGGTTCCACAGGACCATGGAATCATGATTGACCCTTGGCTAACAACCGGGAATGTGGCCTCAAATTTCCTTTATGTTAGTGATTGATGATATTATATTGTGTTCCTCTGGAAGAATGGGACATGATCTGCTAGCTTGTCAGGCTTGCCCAGCAGAATGTATCATACACATCTGGTATCTGTGTTGGGGTTCTGAGTATCATGACTGCTCAAGTAATGGGAATGTGCCTACATGACCAGCACCCATGAAAGTCTTAAACCCTGAGATTCCAGGGGGCTTCCCTAGGCAAAACATCTCACATGAATCTCTGTAGTTTACTACTAGAGAAAAAGTGCATCTGTGAGATTCTGGTGAAGGAATGACTCAGACTCCTTCATCTGACCTCTCTGGACTTTGGCCCCCCCAAAAAATATATATATATATACATTTTTTTGCTGCTGCTTTTACTTTGTATCCATTGCTGTAATAAATCTTAACCATGAATATAACCTGCTGTTGAGCCCTGTGAGTTCTTCTGGTGATTAACTGACCTTGAGGGTAGTCATGGGACCCCCAACACAATATTTAACCCTCCCAGTATTCCTATGATATAGGTACTATTATTTTCCAGAGAATTAGATTACTTCCCAAAGTCTCAGAAACAGTGAGAGGCAAAATGGTATTCATACTAAAGTAGTTTATCTCTATAATCAGAGCTCTTTTCTGTCCTAGGATCAACCCTGATACTTGTCTTTGCTTAGTAAACTCCTTGTACTCCATGATTTTTATAGGTGTTACCATCTCTGAGAAACTTGCTTGACAAAACCTGCGCTAGCCAGTCACTGATGATATGAGGATTCTAGAGTAACTGCAGTTAAAGTAAACATAAAATTACAACATAATTATGTAAGTGCTCTGAAAGGGTAAACAATGTCACAGCGGCGAAGGTAATCTGTATAGCGAGGACAGTAACCAACTGCACAACTCTTACAGAGAAGTGGGGCCAGGAGGGTCACTCTGAGGAGTCGACCCCCACTTCAGTCCCAGGAGTTTATTTTATAGTCAATACAGCAATCAATAAGGCAATTAACAAACAATGGGCTTTGAGTACGGGCAAGGGAGAAGGAATTCAGGTAAACAAGTCAATCAGTAAAGGGACAACAGGGTTTGGGAGAACACATCCGGACAAGTCTCAACATGCTGTGCAGCATAGAGGCCTGTGGGGGCTGCAGTTGTCAATAGTGCAGCCATGTTTAAATGGCATATATCCCCACAAAACAAAAGATATTATGTTTACCTTAATTAAGCTACACTAAAATCCTCATATCATCAGTGATTGGCTAGCACAGTGCATAACACGTAGGATAACCCCAATAGATATTGGCTGTATGGATAGAGAGATGGCTGGCTGGCTGGCTGGATAGGTGAATGAATGGGTGGGTGGATGATTTCTCAGTTGGCATTTGATTAGAATTAGAAGGACTGCCATCATTAATGGTATTTTCATAAATAAAATTTATGTAAAGTGAAGTACACAAATCTTAATTACAAAATTTCATGATTTGTACCTCAAGAAAACTGGTAAAACTGTTAAAAATCTAATGAGTTTTGGTAAAATTTTTGTCCTTATAAGCAACACCCTAATCAGGTTATAGAACATTTTATTCACCAAGAAAATCTTCTTGCACCCAATTCTAGACAATGCATTTCCCCCATCAGCAACCACTATTCTGATTTCTATTATTATAGATTAATTTTGCCTATTATCAAGTTTAATATATAAATAATTAATTAGTATGTAGTTTTTGATGTCTGGCTTCTTTAGCTTAACCCAATGCTTTTGAGGTTTAACCATTTTGTTGCAACAGTGATTAATTTTTTAAAGAAATATATTGCTGAGTAGTATTCTACTATATGAATTGCATTCATCCACCTGTTGACAGATATTTGGGGTGTTTACAATTTTTGGCTAGTATGACTGGAACTCTACCACGCATCTGTATGTTTGTAGTACTGTGGTGGTTGCTTATTGCTGTGATGCTGGATGCTATACCACTGATATTTCACATACAAGCAGGGTCACCCATGGTGGTCCACAGAAGCCAAAGTACAAATTTTAGTATATCCGACTTGAATTTAGAGACCATCTCAATAATAGATTTGACACATTAAACACTAATGACCATACACCAGACGAGCTGTGGGAGGACATCATAAATGAATAAGGCAAAAGGTCATTAAAAAGACAGGAAAGAAAGAAAAGACCAAAATGGATGTCAGAAGAGACTCTGAAACTTGCTCTTGGTTGTAGAGTAGCTAAGGCAAATGAAAGACATGAGGAAGTAGAAGAGCTGAACAAAGATTTCAAATAGCAGCTCGAGAAGACAAACTAAAATATTATCATGAAATGTGCAAAGACTTGGTTAGAAAACCAAAAGGAAAGAACACACTCAACATTTCTCAAGCTGAAAGAACTGAAGAAAGAAATATTCAAGCCTCAAGTTGCAATTTTGAAAAAGAAATCATAGAAAAATGAAAAATATTTTGAATTAAATGATAATGAAACACAATAAATCAATAGCTGTGTGATAAAAGTAAACAAAACTTAAGAGATAAATGCTTCTATCAGAAAGAAGAAATATTTGAAATAAGTGATTTAGTACTTACTATAAGAAGCTAGAAAAATAAGAGCAAATCAAACCCAAATAATTGCAAGGAAGGAAATAATGAGGGTAACGGCAAATATAAATGATAATGAAAAGGGTTATAAGGATGTTGTTGTTGTTAGGTGCCATCAAATCATTTCTGACTCATAGCAATACTACACACAACAGAACAAAACACAGCCAGGATCTGTGCCATCCTCACAATCCATTATTCTTTAGCCCATTATTACAGCCATATGTCAAACCATCTCCTTGAGGAATTTCCTCTTTTTCGCTGACCCTCTATTCTTCCAAGCATGACGTCCTTCTCCAGGGACTGGTCCCTTCTGAAAACATGTCCAAAAAACTTGGGACGAAGTCTTGCCATCCTTGTTTCCAAGGAGCACTCTGGCTGTACTTCTTCCAAGACAGATGTGTTCTTTCTGCTGGCAGTTCATGGTATATTCCATATTCTTTTCCAACACCATAATTCAAAAGCATGTATTCTTCTTCAGTCTTCCTTTCGCATGCATATGAGGCAATTGAAAATATCATGGCTTGGGTCAGGCGTACCTTAGTCCTCAAAGTGACATCTTTGCTTTCCAACACTTTTAAGAGGTCTTTTTGTGGCAGATTTGCCCAATGTAATACGTCATTTGATTTCTTGACTGCTGCTTCCATGGGTGTTCATTGTGGATCCAAGTAAAATGAAATCTTCGGCAACTTCAATCTTTTCTCCATTTATCATTATGTTGCTTATTGGCCCAGTTATGAGGATTTTTGTTTTCTTTATGTTGAGGTGTAATCCATACTGAAGGCTGTAATTGCAGGTTGTTGATGAGCCTTCCTACAATCCTGTTGGTGAGTTTTTCTTCATACAGTCCAGATTCTTGGATTATTTGCTCAGCATACTGATTGAATTTCTTTGATCCATTGGTTATGTAAAATATCTGGAAACATTGGAATTAAAATTTTAATTCTGTTGTGATCAGAGCATATATTCTGGAAGTTTCTAATTTTTTTAAATGTATAGAAAATTGTATTATGTCATAGCACATTCTTTATCTTGGTAAATGCCCCATGTGCAGTTAAAAAATGTGTTTTCTGCATTCTTCTGGTGAAGTATTCTATACATATTAATTAAGTAAGGTTGGGTGATAATATTCTTCAGACATTCTATACTCTGACATTTTGTTTAGGTCTTTAACAATTATGAGAATGATGTGTTGAGATTTCCATCTGTAACTGTGCATTTGTCTTTTTATCCCTTGAATTGTGTCAGGTTTTTCTTTTGAAATTATGTTTTTAGTTAGATATACAGTTAGAGTTGTTATGTCTTTCTGATGATTTGACAATTTTATCATTATCTCCAATAACATTCTATATCTTGAAATCTTTTTTTTTCCTGTTGTTAATTTAGCCACACAAGCTTTCTTATCTAAAACTATTTAAACACACATTTCTTTTGCGCAACCTATAGTTGCATATTTATCAAATATGATATCTGATTTTTAATTGATGTTCTTTGTTAGTATTTATTTATTTTAATCATTGATTTGGCTTGGTTTAAGTCTACTATTTTACTATTTGTTTTCTGTTTCCCCATTTGTACTATTGTTCCTCTGTTCTGCAGTGCTGATTTCTTTTGGATCAATCATTTCTTTTATATTATTATTAAAGTATCCTCTTTATTATCTGCCCTATGTTTTTACTTTCTCTTAGTGATTACTCTAGTGACTATATTGTTATTCATACTTTCAGTATTCTACCTTAGGTTAATATTTTACATTTCATGTACTAACAAGACCCTTCCAACAGTCTAATTTATTTATCATGTCTATCCTTTGTGCTTTCATTGCAGTTTTTTAATTCTATATGTTCAAATCCTATAATATAAGGCTACTGCATTTGTATTTTGTCTTTAAAAAATAAAGAGAAAAGTATATTCTTTTATATTTATGCTAGTAGATGCTGTTTTTGGTGTTCCTCATTCTATCACATAAATTTTCATTTCTATATTATATTATTTACCTTCAAACTGAACATCATTTACCATACATGATAGAGCACATTTACTGTTAATGAATTCTTCCAGACTTTATTTGAAAACGTCTTTATTTTACTTTCATTTTTGAAGGGTATTTTTGCTAAAATGAGCCCTGGTGGCTCAGTGATTAAGCTGTTGACAGATAGGTCGGTGGTTCAAACTCACCAGCTGCTCTGTGGGAAAAAGATGTGGCAGTTTGCTTCCATAAAGATTTACAGAGACTTCTGGCAAAATGGCGCTCTAAGCAGAAGCACCACGCCATCCCTTCACAGCAAAGATCCAGAAAACTAAGCCGAACAGAGAAAACAACAATCCTGAAACCCTAAAACATCAAATGAAGAGATAAAGAACTCAGCCAAGCACCAAATGGAGTGAGA
>NW_004443942.1:16090533-16141806 GCF_000243295.1 Trichechus manatus latirostris
ATGTCATAAAACAATATGTGTACTACTGTTTCATGAGAAACTATTTGTTCTGTAAGCCTTCACCTGAAGTACGATAAAATAAAAATAAAAAAAAAACGATTTACAGCCTTGGAAACCCTATGAGGCAGTTCTATTCTGTCATATAGAGTCTCTGTGAGTTGGAATTGACTGGTACAACAGATTTGGCTTTGGGTTTGGAGTTTTGCTGAATATAAATTTCTGAATTGATAGTTTTACAGTATTTTTAAAGATTTTCTTTCATTGTCTTCTGCACTGTATTAGTTTCTGATGAGATTTGAACAGTCATGAATATTGAAGTTCTTCTGTATATGATGTTACTTTTTAGATTTTCTCTGTACCTTTTTTTTTTTTTTTTAATTTTGGCTATTATATGTCTGAGTGTGGTTTGCTTTGGATATATCCTGTCCTGGTGGTGCAATGGTTAAGCGTTCGGCTGCTAACTAAAAGGTCAGCAGTTATAATCCACCATCTGCTCCTTGGATACCCTATGAAGCAGTTCTACTCTGTCCTACAGGGTTGCTATGAGTTGGAATCTGCAATGGGTTTTTTGTTGTTGTTTTTGGTTAAGGTTTATGGAAGTTCTTGATAAAGCAAATTGATGTTTTTTCAACATATTTAGTATTTTCTTTTTCTTTTTTCTACTGTACTTTAACTGAAGGTTTACAGAACAAACTAGCTTCTCATTAAACAATTAGTAAACATATTGTTTTGTGACAATGGTTAACAACCCTACGACATGTCAACACTCTCCCCCTCTCAAACTTTGGTTCCTCGTTACCAGCTTTTCTGTCCCCTCCTGCCTTCTCGTCCCTGCCTCTGAGCTGGTGTGCCCATTTAGTCTTGTTTTGTTTTATGGGCCTGTGTAATCTTTGGCTGAAGGATGAACCTCAGGAGTGATTTCAGTACTGAGTTAAAAAGGTGTCCATGGGCCATACTCTCAGGGTTTCTCCAATCTCTGTCAGACCGGTAAGTCTGATAGTTTTATTTTATTTTATTTTATTTTTTTGTGAGTTTTGAATTTTGTTCTACATTTTTCTCCAGCTCTGTCTGGGACACTATTGTGATCCCTGTCAGAGCAGTCTCTGGTGATAGCCAGGCACAATCTAGTTGTGCTAGACTCAGTCTGGTGGAGGCTGTGGTACTTGTGGTCCATTAGTCCTTTGGATTAATCTTTCCCTTGTGCCTTTAGTTTTCTTCATTCTTCCTTGTTCCAGATGAGGTGAGCTGGTTGTTGGTTTTGTATAGATGCCCTTTATTATGTTGAGGCATTTCCCTTCTATACCTCTTTTATTGAGAGTTTTTGTCAGGAAAGGTGTTGGACTTTGTCATATGCCTTTTCTGTGTCAATTGAGATGATCATGTGATTCTTTTCTTTAATTTTATTTGTGTGGTAGATTACGTTGACTTTCTAACGTTGAACCATCTTGCATTCCTGGTATAAATCCCACTTGGTTGTGGTGTATTATTCTTTGATATGATGCTGAATTCTATTGGCTAGAATTTTGTTGAGAATTATTGTATCTATATTTGTGAGAGATATTGGTCTGTAATTTTCTTTTTTTGTGATGTCTTTGCCTGGTTGTGGTATCAGCGTTTGGTGGTTTCATAGAATGAATGCAGAAGTATCCTTTCCTTTTCTATGCTCTGAAATAGTTTGAGTAGTATTAGTGTAGCTGTTCTCTGAATGTTTAGTAGAATTCTCCAGTGAAGCCATCTGGGCCAGGGCTTTTTTGTTGTTGTTGCTGTTGGGCATTTTTTAAATTACCTTTTCAATCTCTTCTTTTATTATATATCTGTTCAGATTTTCAACTTCAGTTTGTATTAGTTTGGGTAGGTAGTGTGTTTCTAGACATTTGTCCATTTCCTCTAGTTTTTCAAATTTGTTGGAGTATATTTTTTCATAGTGCTCTGGTATGATCCTTTTTATTTCAGTTCGGTCTGTTGTAATGGCCCCCATTTCATTTCTTATTTGGATTATTTTTGTCCTCTGCTGTTTTTCTTTCATCAGTTTGGTCAGTGGTTTGTTGATTTTGTTGATCCTTCCAGAGAATCAGTTCTTGGTTTTCTTGATTCTTTCTATTGTTTTTCTTTTCTCTATTTCATTTATTTTTGCTCTAATCTTTATTATTTCTTTCCTTCTGGTGGCTGTGGGCTTCTTTTGCTGTTCTCTTTCAGTTTGTTCGAGTTGTGTAGTTAATTTTTTGATTTTGTCCCTTTCTTCTTGTTTGATGTGTGCATCTATTGCTATAAATTGTCCTCTGAGGACTGCCTTTGCTGTGTCCCAAAGGTTTTGGTATGATGTGTTTTCATTCTCGTTTGATTCTAGGAATTTTTTTATTCCATCTCTGATTTCCTCTATTACCCAGGGGTTTGTAAGCACTGTGTAATTCAGTTTCCATGTATTTGATTTTTTTTTCTTTTTCTTTCTATTGTTAATTTCTACTTTGATGGCATTGTGATCTGAGAAGATACTTTGTAATATCTCAGTGTTTTGGATTTTATTGAGGGTTGCTTTGTGGCTTAAGATGTGATCTATTCTGGACAGCAGTCCATGTGCATTGGAAAAGAATGTGTACTTTGCAGCTGTTGAGTGGAATGTTCTATATATGTCTATGAGGTCAAGTTGGCTGATTGTGCCCTTTAGATCTTGTGTGTCTTTGTTGAGTTTCTTCTTAGTTGTTCTGTCCTTTACTGAGAGTGGTGTGTTGAAGTCTCCTACTATTATTGTGGAACTATCAATTTCTCTTTTCAGTGCTGTTAGAGTTTGTTTTATGTATTTTGGAGCCCTGTCATTGGGTGTGTAGATGTTTATTATGGTTATGTCTTCATGCTGGATTGTCCCTTTAATCATTATATAATGAACTTCTTTGTCTTTTATGGTGGATTTTGTTTTAAATTCTTTATTCTTAAATATGAGTACGTTTCCTTACTTCATATGCTTTGGTAGTACAGTGGTTAAGTGCTCAGTGGCTAACTGAAAGTTTGGTAGTTCTAACCCACTAGCTAGTCCATGGGAGAAAAGATCTGGCAATCTGCTGCTATAAAAATTTCAGCCTAGGACACCCTATGGGGCCATTCTACTCTGTTCCATAAGGTCGCTATGAGTTGGAATCGATTTAACGGCATACAACAACAAAATATTTTACAGGGTATGCGTAGGGATTTGACACTATATCATGTTTGCTTATTTGATGTTGATTTTTTTTCTCTGTAGGTGGTTAAATTACTATTACTTTTGATACTATCAAGCATTTATTATTATTAATAATGAGTCCATGTCACCTTTGTCCTTAGTTCTGGGACCTATCACTTACATTAAAGCATGGCCCTTACTTCTATAGCCTGGTCTCTCTGGAATCTCAGGTGAATGCTTGAGGTGCCCATGAAGTGCTCTTGCAGCTTCTCCACTTTGGATGAATCAGAATTCCAACATCTCCCAGTAGTGCACAAGCTCTGGTATCTCTTTTCTACTGTCACTCTCACTGCTGCTGCAAGTTAGCAGTACTAGGCCATTCAGTGTCCTGCTCTGTGCCAGTATGGCATAGCCCTTGTCCAAGGACCCATTTTGAACCACATGGAGACTTTTAGGGGGTTTCTGTAAAGCTTCTCCTTCTGTTGTACTCTTTCCCACAAATGCCAAACACTGTAGCAGGTCAGCAGAACTTTGGTTTCTGCCTCCTCAGTTCAGTGAGGCTATGTTTCACTTGGGTTCCAGCTTTCTGAACCATGGTAGTTACAATGCCTCTTTAGAAAGCTGTTGTGAGCATGGGCTTTCTTTCTATGATCCCACTCTTCCTCTTTCCCAATGCTTGAAAAGAGTCACCTCATAATTTTTTGTTTTCTAAATTTGTATTTGTTTATAGTTGGAGGGAGAAATCTCGTACTAATTACTCCTGGAAGCAGAAATCTTGTCATTTATTATATTTTTATGTCATATATAATAGTGGTTGAGAGGCTATCTTTGAAAACCATATGTCCAATGTCAGATACAGTGAACAAGAGTAAGCCATGCACTAGTAATCATGGTTTAGCAGTGGTTTCATAATGAAAAATAGTCATAGAAGGGGAATTAAATTGGGTCTTAAATTTATCTGTGCTAAGCAATCCACTGAGAGACAGACAAATGTGTGTGGAAAAAGGAAACATACACTTAATCCCAGAAAATAATACATACTATTGATTGAAAGTATAGGCGGCATTTAACTGATCCAGTGAGTGGATCATTTAGGCAGAGCAGATTCATTTGCAGATAATACTACAAAATATGAAAATATAAAATAAGCTTAAAAATTACTTTAAGGTATTGCTATGCTTATTATAAAGACTTCTTCACTTTACAAAAGGATTCGTTGATATATCAGTACCCTGGTGAATTCTCGCTATCATTGTCTGCCAAAAGCAAATTTACAGTGCATCTTCTGCATTTGGATAAATGGAAGCAGAGTAACTGTTTTCTTCATTGTTGTGCTTGTCTGTTTCTTTCTTCATATGAATAAACCCAGTCCCAAGATAACTCACACACACACAGGGTGATGCTAGCAGAAAGAAAGACACAGATTGTTTCCAGGGTAATAAACATAGTGAAGGTAAAAGAGATCCCTGAGCTCTTTTTTTTCCTGGAGAAATCTCACGGGAAGGCTTTCACACAGACTTCTCACCATTCTTATGAACCAGCAGGATGACATATCAAGGAGGTGGGGGAATTCAGTGGATCAAAGTCATTCAGTGAAGAAGGCTCAAAAGAACAAGACTGTATAGGGTTTGGTTCTTTTTGTTTAATTTTGTTTTTGCTGTTTTTGTTTTGTTTTTCATGAAACACAGAAGCACAAACATCTTTATTAACATTATATTATACCCCTGTGAGTCTGAATTGACTCGATGACAATTTTTTTTTAAATAAGTAATTGACCTTATTAGTGGAAATTCCCTTGTAAATGGTCTTAATTAGCAAAGAAAAAAAGTATGAATACAGGAAACACTTTCAGTGTACCATGTTAATCATTTTTTTTTTTTTTAGTTCTTCAACCCCCAGGTCTACAGATATCTAAATAACATTAATCACTGACTTAAAAAATACTGTATATAAACAAATATATTATCACACTATCCTTGTCTTCCTTAGCACAGAAAAAAGTGAGAAATATCCCTCTCTTATTTTTAAGTTAGGAAGAGAAGTATAGAAGCACATAGTTACATTATAGTATTATAAGTGTAATATCAAGGCAATCCAGCACATGCTGTGAAACTCAGCAAAGGAAGACCTCACTGAGTTTCGGATGACAGATAAGCTAGGAAAAGTATTCTAGAAGGAGATGATGGCCTTGACGAGCCTTAAATTATGTAAAATAGTTACCATATGATCCATCAATTCTACTTCTAGGTATATACCCAAGAGAATTAAAAACATACGTTCACACAAAAACTTGTATAGTCATGTTCATAACAACATTGTTTATAATAGCCAAACCAAAATGTGGACAAAGAACAACAAATGACCTCCAGCTGATGAATGGATACCACAAAAGTTGGTATATCCACACATTGGAACATTATTTGGATAAATAAACAATAGTATAGCCGTACAATAGAATATTCTTAGGCAATAAAAAGGAATGAATTACTAACATTTGTGACAACATGGATGAACCCTGAAACGTGCTTGTCAAAGGAACCAATCATGTAAGACTTCATGCTATATGATTCAATTTATATGGAATATCAAGAATAGGCATATCCACTGAGACAGAAATTAGATTAGAGGATGGGGAAGAATGGTGATTGACTGCTAATGGACACGGTGTTTCTTTTGGCGGTGATGAAAATATTTTGGAATTAGACAGTATGATGATTTCATAACCCGTGGATTTACTAAAAACCCCTGAATTGTACACTTTAAAATGGAGTTTTTTTTTTGTTTTGTTTTTTTTTTTTTTTTAGTATCTGAAGTAAATCTCAATAAAGCTATTTTAAAAAAAGTCTGCATGTCTTTCAGTCTCAGCACTTTATGGAGACTACAGACTCAGTGTAACTTTCTGGGATTTCTTGATATCCTGCATCCAGCAGGCTGGGGTGTAATTTCTCCTAACAACTTTTGCTGAGCCCAATGTTGGGTTTCAGTGTATGACAAGTGGCGTCAGCTAAGTGAAACTACTCTCTGCACTACTGGATCTTTAAAATGCACATACCAACTCTTTGAAGCCATAAAATAAATTCTGAATGTAAGTTTTCTTGTGACAGTGCAGATAGAATGTCATGGGTGGTGAAGACTTTGTTGTTGTTGTTGTTGGGTGCCATAGAGTCAGTTCTGACTCATAGGGACACTGTGTACAACAGAATGAAACACTGCCCTATCCTGTGCCATCCTCACAACCACTGGTATGCTTGAGCCCATTGTTGTAGCCACTGTGTCAATCCATCTGGTTGAGGGTCTTTCTCTTTTTCACTGCTCCTCTACTTTACCAAGCATGATGTCCTTCTCCAGGGACAGGCCCCTGCTGATAACATGTCCAATAAATATGTGAGACGAAATCTTACCATCCTTGCTTCTAATGAGCATTCTTGCTGTACTTCTTCCAGGACAGATTTGTTTGTTCTTCTGGCAATCCATTGTATAGTCAATATTCTTCGTCAACAGCATAATTCAAAGGCATCAATTCTTCTTCAGTATTCCTTATTCATTGTCCACCTTTCACATACATATGAGGTGACTGAAAACATCATGGCTTGGGTCAGGCGCACCTTACTCCTTAAAGTGACATCTTTGCTTTTTAACACTTTTAAGAGGTCTTTTGCAGCAGCTTTTCCCAATGTAATATGTCATTTGATTTCTTGGCTGCTGCTTCCATGGGCATTGATTGTGGATCGAGGTAGAATGAAATCCTTGATGACGTCAGTATTTTCTCCATTTATCATGATGTTACTTATCGGTCCAGTTGTAAGGATTTTCATTTTCTTTATGTTGAGGTGTAATCCATATTGAGGGCTGTGGTCTTTGATCTTCATTAATAAGTGCTTCAAGTCCTCTTCACTTTCATCAAGCAAGGTTTTGTCATCTGCCTAATGCAGGTTGTTAAAGAGTCTTCCTCCAATCCTGATGCCCCGTTCTTCTTCATATAGTTCAGCTTCTCAGATTATTTGCTCAGCATACAGATTGAATAAATATGGTGAAAGGATACAACCCTGAAGCACACCTTTCTTGACTTTAAACCATGCAGTATCCCTTGTTCTGTTTGAACAACTGCCTTTTGATCTATGTACAGATTCCTCAGGAGCACAATTAAGTGTTCTGGAATTTCTATTCTTTGCAATGTTATCTGTAATTTCTTATGATCCACACATCAAATGCCTTTGCATAGTCAATAAAATATAGATAAACATCTTGAAGACTTACGGTCCTTTAATTTCCCAAGAAGAAAGACTTTTGCTGAAAGGCAGATCTCTACTAGAATTAAGAATATAATACTTTAATCTTCTAAATCTGCAGGAGTTTCCAAAACCTCACTTAGGTTCACCTTCTAAGCTGTGCTTCCCTGATACTCCCATGCATTTCTAAGTTAGATTACTTTGTTCTGCTTGCAGAAAATGGACAAGAGGCCAACAAACCTTGTGGTTGTTTATGAATATCCAGTGTAGAGGCACAACAGAATTACGAAACACAGTCTAAGGAACGTTCATTCTGATTGTTCCCTTTCTTGGTTGACAACCTAGGGTAGTCTGGTTATCATCTTTGGTGTATTGTAGTTAAAAGTAGTAAAGTTTCAATTGGGGAAAGTCTTTTCTTACATAGGTATAAACAAGTTTTCCTCAAGAAAGTTAAAGTTTTGGTGTAATGAAGATTGAATTTGAATGCCATCTCCACTAAACTACTTAGTGACCTTGGGCAAGTTACTTGCCAGCTCTGAGTCTGCCATCTCAACTGCAAAAGAGAATAATAATAGAAACGGCTAGTACACTTGACTACTATAATTAGGACATAAGATACTGAACACAAACTTGTTAGGTAGACAAAAATGTGTTTCATAAATATGAGTGCTATTTCCCAGTACTGTATACATTTTTTTTTTTTTAATTACCAAGTAGCTATATGTCTTTGTTGAGTATACAACTCAAATGATCACCTTCCAAACTAAAGAGGAAAACTATTGTTAGAAAACTTTGACAGGAACAAATTGAAAGACAAGTTTTCCCTTGGAGACAGAGTTCTGTTTTTTAGAAAATGTAGTGTTATTTTTCTTTGTAAATGACATGTAATTCAAAGGGGGTTGATTTGTATATTCCCAGTTATATCTGTTGTATATCTTTCTATTGCTCAAGGAGCTAGTATTCCGTTTGCAAAAGCTCTTACTAGTCTATTTTTCAACAGTATCTGTTATGTATGAATGCCTTAAATGTCAATCCCATTTTAAAAAAAAAAGATGGTTAACTTTTTAAACTTGTATCCTGTTGAAAATAGAGCTTTACAACAAATGTTTTTCCCTACAAATAATATCTTCAAAAATGAATTTAAAAGGGCTACTTCATCTAAATTTTACTGTAAATGGTTTGCCTCTGAGACATGAAATATGAACTGATTCCTCTGAATATGAATTCCTGAAGATCAGCTGATTTCTGTCCTTTGGAGTCTTGGGTATATCACAACCTTTTTGGACACCTGATTTTTATCAATCACTGTACTAGATGTGGTGGTCCAGCCAATAGGAGGATTTGCTTATGATTTAGGAGAATCCAGTATTTTGCTTACCAAAAAAATCAAACTCAGATCTTGATGGGTGTCAGTTTCTTCATCTCTACAATAGGGATAATATTATTTCTTATTTCTCAAGGTTCTCTATGATGGTTGTTGTGAAGTGTTTTTTATCAACAGTTATTTAACCAGGATTTTCAGCCAGAATATCAAAAATATACTATGTTATAAAAATCCTAGGATTGAAAACCTCAGTAGGTGAAGTTGGTTCTGGTTCCCAGAATTGCTTTTGTAAAATGTTAACTTGGATGAGTTGTGTTATTTCATTTTTCTTTTTTTGAAAATACAGATAATTGACTATTGGATGTTCATTATAGCAGATTTGTAAAATATAGAAAACAAAACCCATTTCGTATCAATCCCACAACTCTGAGTTAATTACTGTTAACATTTTGATGCATTTCTTTTCACTTATGTCACCCTGATTAGTTTCACCTAAGGAAAAGGACCCTTTCAGTTGCGTGACCTTGGGTCATCAGCTCCCATGCCACTACCAGCTGCTGGTAGGAGCAGACAGATTGAAATCACAGGAAAATCAGAAATCTTCAAAACCCAGGAAGCAGGAGGCATCCTAACGGCTCTGAAACCTCTTTATAGTCCACGTTTGTCAGTGAAGAGGCTTGTAATGGCATTATGGGCTCAGGATACATTTCTGGACGCTGCTCACTTCTGCTACTATCCTTCCATCCACATCAGGCGGATCATTATGCATTTCTAAACAGAACAGTATTTTAAACAACCTCTCCAGAGCGCTTTTCTTCCAAACACTGTTTAATCAGGTGAGGGACACCTGCCTGCGACTCTAAGCGTCTGATAGTCTTTCCCAGTGAATTGGGTCTCACTTCTTGCTGAGTACGCCTGTTCAATTGCTGGCAGATTAGATTTCTCCTCACCCCCGCCCCGCCCCTCGCCATCCTCGGGAGAAGCGGGAGTAAACGACCAGCCCGGGCCGGTGTGCAGCCCGGTGACGGGAGCACTCGGGGCAGCCGCCGGGCACCCCCTCCCTCTCGCGCCGTCGCCTCCAGCGCCAAGTGACAACGCGCCCTCCGGGGTCGAGAGCAGCGGCGCCGAACAATCCCGGGCAGGGCTCGCCTCGCCGGTGACATCACTCCTGGAGCTCACTTCTCGCTCCCAGCTCAAGCCTTCGCGAATCGTCATTCCGTTTGTCCATCTCAGTCTGTCAGCCGCTGGTGGGGGCTCATCGCTGGTCAGGGACAGGGACAGAGCGGGGCACCGAGGAGCGACAGGACTCTGAGAAGGCGAGAGAGCGAAGGCAGCGAGGGAAGGAGGACCCCGGCAGGCGACAGCATGAAATTCAGCCCAGCGCACTACTTGCTGCCTCTCCTGCCGGCGCTGGTCCTCAGCACCAGGTGAGTCCAGGAGCGTGAGTGAACTGAGCAAGGGGCGCCGCCGTGTGAGGCTGTAGGTCACCAGTGGGGTCCAAGGACAAACACTTCAGCTGTTTGCATTTCTCGCCGAAGTTAGAGGGCCTGTCTATCTATGATTCAGGCTCTGAAATCCTCCAGGGGAGAGCAAAGCCTTTTCTAGTTATCCCAGTCCCTTGAAGAAAGTCTCAGGACTACTCCCAGTCCGGGAACTAAGATTTTCCTTCTTAAGATAACATGCGTCCCTTCAGCCCTAGTAGTAGCAAACATAGTTAACGGAGAGACCAAAATAAATAAAGGAAATAGAGAAGGAAGGAATTGTCACCAGGCAGTGTTCTTACACTGGAACTGTCTTAATAGTCACAGTGCCCCATCCCCCCAAGTGTGTCTGATTTTAAGGTGCAGAGAACCTGAGAAAATGGATTGAACCTGGAAGATTCTAAACCATGTACAAAAGTTCCTGGACTCCTAAAATGACCCATTTTAACGTCTTGAGTAGGCTTAGTGGTGAGGGAATCTTGCATTTTCAGTTGGCTGTCTTGTGAGCAGGTCTAATTAAAGAGCACACAAAGCGACTAAAAGTTAGAAGACACTCTCAGAGTGCTGATGCAGAGACCCTGGTCAGAAACAATTAGGTACTGTGCTTCATCACTGGCTGAAGATGGGACTTTAAGCCCAAGCACAGAGGAGCTATTTTTAGTGGAGGTTTAAAATGCAGTGATTGAGAGAAGTTTTGTGACGCCCCACTGTTGATCAAGTCCCAAAGTTGGTGATGGGCTTGCTTTCTTCTTCCACAAGAGCAGCACAAAGGTGGCCTGTTTCCTTGCCCAGGGCTGTCTTTATTCTACAGCCCCTTAGTATCATATTGGCAGAAACTTCTTTCCCTTGGCTACCATAAAATAAAATAACCCACACAGGATGAGGTTCCTTTCACATTTACATGAATAGAAACATCTGGTCATGCATGTGATGGAACACGAAGATGGGAAATAAGGTTATATCTAATTCTGAAATTAAGAAGGTTGAGGAAAGCTCATTATCACTGAAGAATTGAGACAGTAAAATTCTTGAGCCCATTCCTTGTCTACACACCTCTTTCAGGGCCATGTAGCCAAACTTTCTTTTCAGTGTGGGACTATTTGATTTAGCCCCAATAGTTTCTGAATTTAGTCTTTCCTTGCACACAAAGCCCAGGTGACTTCCTCAGGTTAAAATTTCATGTGAGTTATGGTTCTTTATTTCCCCTAAGGTTTACTTACCACTTTGTTTCATAAAATGCAGATGACTTTAGAGAAAACCACTTTGCTCCCCAGTATCGTAATAATTTGTTCCAGTTACAGAGAATATCTTAATATTTGTGGTTAGCTCTAAACAGCTCAATGCAGTTATTCTTTGAAGCTTCTTCCCGTTTACTCTGAACTCTCGTGTTGCAGATTAATAATTATGTGTTGATTTTTCTGGGAAAGAGAGATTTTCAAAGTTTGGACACTTACCATAAATGCCTGTCAACATATGCCTAAAATAGTAAATATTTAAATAATGGAAACCTAGCCCAGAGTAGTTTTAAAGACAGTGAAAATTCCTAGTGTTTCAAATATACATTTGCTTTTTAAAGATGCTGTAATTAAAAAGTTTCTCAGAAAGCTCTGTAGTACCTAGCTTACCAAGTTTTGAGGTTGGTTATGTAAGACAAGGACAAAGAGCCATCACATCCCTTTTTATGAAAATGTTAATTTCTACAAGGATAAATTCTTGGAAATAGTCAACACATTTATTAGAACAAAAATTAGAGTAGTAACCCCTAGTTAACTTTAGATATGAAACTTCTGCAATGTTCATTGTATGTGAAAATTGTGACATGTTCTTCTTTAAATTGACTTTCAACCGCTGAGTCATCATAACGAGCCTGCTGGAGTTGAAAAAGTGAAACCTTCACAATCAGTGGCACATCTTGTTAGTGTGATTATTCTATAGCAGTTTATTTTACTGGATACCCAGAGTATTTGTGAGTGTGAGCAAATTTCAAAATGAATATGGTACTCTCAATACATCATTTTGCAAGAAGAGATTATGTTCTAATGTTCTCTAACAGAAGGCCATTCTCTTTGCAATATTTAAGAGTTTTTGTAAGCATATGGTTAATGAGCAAGCTAGAGCCTAAACTGAACAGGTTTGCAAGAACTGTTGCATTAGTAGAGGTAAGCTTATTTTCTTGCTATGGCCACCCATAACAGGGATTTTCTAGCCAAAGATGTCTGTTAACTTAGTTTCTTAGTCAGTGGTCCTGCATGCGAAGCAAATGAAATTTCACATGCATAGATTGCGTTGAATTCATTTGCAGAGGGTGGCAGCTGCCAGTTTTTCCTATAGCTTTTGGGTGATGTCACTTGTCTTTTATTATCAAGTTCTTTTCATAGTGTGGGGAATATGGAGCTGAGACTCGATGCAAAAATATATTTGTTTTGACATCTTTTCCTGTGGTCATAGCTCCTTAATAACTTGGTATTATCCTTTCCAATATATCTAAATTTTAGTTCTGTTCTAAAGTAATGTGTTATCTGAAATAAATGTTGCAATTAGAGAAAGGAGAGTCACTGTATAATAGTATTCTAGCCACAGGGGTGAAAACTCTGAAACTATTCTGCCTTTTAAATATGAATTTTTGAAAAGCTCTCTGTTTCTGTTTACTCCTCCTCCCCACATTTTCTGTAGCAACTTTGGATGCTGACGCACAAAAGGTCCATAATTTTCACCATAGTGAACAACATCGATGGCCTTCAATCAGAGTTTCTTTAGTTGTTTCCAAAGAAAGCTAATGTTCACCTTCAGTAATAGCCAAGAATTTCTCTCTGTCTTACTGGCAAACAGTATAGAGTTAAAGAGAGCTATTTAATTTCTTGGCATATTGTCTCTCTGGCTTATAAAGTGCATTTAAACTCAGAAAATGCAAGTTAATGATATGAATAATGTAGTTAGTACAACAGTCTATTTAACCTGTGCACAAATAAATGTGGTCAAAGAAAGCAAACATATGTGTCAGTTTAATAGCTGCAGAGTAGACTGACTGTGCTTTTTAAATAGCCTCATTCTAGAGAAATATTAAATTGCTATTCCAAGGCAGCCAGAGATTCACTTCAGAAAGAAGTAGTCTAGGTATTGAAAAGAATGAAAAACTCTTTAGAAGTTATTGGTGAAAAGGGACCCATGGGGAGCTGGAGAAGGCTTGTGCTTTAGTCTCTTGAACCTCTGTTCCTTTATGCTGTGGTTCTACTCTTGATGCCTTTGGTTTGTTAAGTTTTAAATGACTTAATGGGGAGAGAGGCATGGCAGGGGAGGAGTGAAGGTCTACTGACTTCTGGTGGTTTTGCATCAAGCAAGAACTTTAAGCAGATGTTCGGTTATAGTCCTCCCTTTAGGAGTCACCTTAGAGGTCTCTCCTGGGCCCTCTTATCAGCAGTCACACCACACATGTACTTTTGAATCTATTTTTAGTCAATACTAAATATTGAAGATGTCCCAGGCTCCTGTTTATCTGTGCCTTAATCTAACTCAGGATTAAATTGATTTTTTTAGGTAGAGGAAAGGACAAGAATCACAATAAACACACAATGAGGACCCAAGACATTTACTTCTAAGCAAATAAAGTTGAAGTGGGAAACAATCTTAATTTAACTCCCCTGAATTTAAATTTGTTCTGCCAAGCCCAGTGCACAAAGTGAGGCTATCACATGCCTCTTTTTGTGACTGTACTTACATTCCTTCATTTGTAACAAGATTGGTACCATTGTGCATAACTGGGTTAGAGAAATGTCTTTCCTAGGCTAAGAAGATATTAACAAGCAAATGTTTCAACTTTTCACATTTCAACTCTGGATTTTTGTTGCCTATTTCCAACAGCAGTTTTTATAAAATTACTTATTTGAGGATTACCTTTGTGGATTAAATTTTCCCTATGACTAATGATAGGGACATCACAAACATTTACAATTTGACTGGGCAATCGACCTAAACCAAACTCCATATTACCGAAAGGAAGAATTGACCATCCCATCAGGGAGTCAAAATCACTGAAAACACTGATCGGGGTGTGGTTCTAACAAAATGATGTTTTCTCGTGTGTGTTATGAGCATGTGTGTGTGTGTGTGCAAGTGTATGCACTTGTTTCTGTCTGACTTGTACATGACAGTTGCTTTATCAAGTGAAAATCCATGTAAGTAAGCTGGTTTAACATTGAATATTTAAAAATACGTTCCTTTCTGGAAAGTCCAAAACATCCGTTTGAACTTAGCTTCAATCCTTTAGAGATGTCTTTGATGTTTTTCATTATCACATATTAAGAGTATGTCTACAATAAGTCAGTTATTGCATGAGGCAATGAAACAGTGAATTAGTTATAAAGGCATGTTCCCATAATCTAGTCATATACACAAATCATTATATATAAGACAAAATTGGATAAATAACTGAAAAGAAAGTTTGAAACACAGTTCTAAGTGTGAATGGAGGAGAGCAAACAAAGCCAATTAAGGGGTATCAGAAGCAACTACTAATTTCTAAGGGGGAAATGAGCGTAATAATGTTTTGCAATTGACTTAAATATCATGCATTACTTGTTAATTGTGTGACATTAGGCAGATTACTTATCCTCTCTGTGCAGAAAGCAGGACTACTCATAGAACCTACCTGAGAGAGTAGTTGTAAGGACCGGATAGGTTAACCTGTGAAAAGAGTTTAGCATAGTCCCTGAAATACAGTAAGTTTTCAGTAGGGGTTAGCCTGTGCAGTTATTACTATATTATTATTATTTTCATGAAATCCTTGTATATGTGATTGAATCTTGAATCCATCTATCTGGACATACAATAAATGAAAACTTGGATATAATTCAATTGGATGATGTTAAATTAAGAAGCACAGTCCTCTTCCAAAACAAAGAGAAAAGAGGAAGCAGGAGGTATGATGAGGATTACCTGTAACTAGACTAGTTCTTCTTAAAAGTGTTGGCGGAAAAATGCCTGGATGGTGCTATACATTTTGGTGAACATCAGGAAAAATCTGGATATTTAATTCAATCACATAGTATGTGATTTAGCACAAAAATATATTTTTAGGTGTTTAGCTTGTGTGCCTATTGAAAATGTATTTATGCTGTATAAATTATAATATCAAAGTAATGAGCATAGGTGTCAGCGAATAAAAAGAGATGTCTTTAAATAAACTTTAGTTTTTGCTTGTTCATTGATTTCAACATGGTTTAGCAATATCTAAAATGTACAAAGGTTTAGAAAAAATAACATTGCAATTTTTTTCCTATTTGTGGAGGACAATTAGGGAACAACTGACAGGGAAGAATTCCACCTATTATACATGTTAACTAGATGAAAGGAATCTTATACTAAACTAGTTTTGAGAACTGCTGATTTAAAGGTCATTTAGTTTCACCTAGTTTGAACATGTTATATCATAAACTCTTCACAGACGTGCCATGAAATTCTGACCGCCACATGAAAACTGAAAAATATGTGTTTTTTTAGCCATCGTGTTTAGAGTACTTGTGCATTGACAATGACATCTTTCAGATAAGTGGTTCTTAGAGCAGGGTACTCTTTGCTGCTAAGAGGAAATAAGAGGCATAGATCCTGTCAAGTCTGGATCTGAGAAATATCACGTGTTTACTTGAACATTCTACATGAATATAAGAGAAAAGGGGTATGGAAAGTAAGCCATTCCACTTAGACACAAGCTGAAGGTCAGCCAAGTGAATAGTATGCGCTGAGAATACTGAAAGGCATTGTTATACCATAGGTAGTGGTTGCATGATTGCGTTGAAATAATGGCTGACTTGTTTGGTGTTGCTTACGAGTATGTTAATCTTTCCAAGTGTAGTTTAAAAAGTCTGTTACTGGGAAACATGCTGTGGATTGTGTTCTAGTTCAAAGCACTTCCTCTTAGAGGTGAGAAAACCAAGTCCCGAGTGACTGAGATTTACTCAAGGCCACGAAAGGAAACCAAAACTACAACCCATAACTTCCCACAATGCTCTGTTTTACGATGTCACCACTCTATGACATATCTCTTCTGTAATCAACGAACATGTGTATATTTGGTATCTACAATATATCCAGAACTTTTCTATATATGGTGAAGTAGAAAATAATTTAAAACCAAACTCCCTGACTACATGCAATCATTTGGTAGAAGGACGGACTATAGTCAAAGAAAATTATAGTAATGAGGAGTTGAACAACATTTGTCAGCCTGGGTTGAATTGATTTTTGAAGACTGAGCTGGCCTAAAAAAAGATTCCAGGTCATTTCCAAAACCCAAAGCAGAGGCATTAATCAGTTCTCATCGTTGCAAACAATTTACTTCTCAAAAGATACACCTGTAATGGTTCCTATTGACCTTTAAGTTCTATTGTAAGGCGGTATTTTTGGTGCCTTTAGAAGCTTTCCATTGAAACTATGTCCTGTAAATGCAGCTCCTAGACATTTTTGTATATATTCTTTACCCGTTAAACTCATGCTGTAACTGTGCAGTATTGCCCAGCGAACAGCATACTTACTATCGGGTAAGATATCTTCACATCCAGCTTTAATGTATGGTGATATTACAATTTTTTTGGTTAACATGTCTTTATACTTTCACCTGTCTTATGCACAGTCTATTGTTATATAAAGCCTTTAGGGTCAGGTAGATATGGGTTTTGTTGTGCCTGCACACATCACAGGTTCTGTGCCTTTGGACAGATATCTTAACAGCTCTGAGACTTACATTCCTCAGCCATACAATAGGAAATGATAATGTCCAACATTTAGGACCATTAGGATTATAGAAAAATGTGTATAAGTTCTAGCTCAGTGAATGGCACATAGTTGCATCTTAAAGTCCCTCAGGAAATGTTAAGGCATGTTAGTTATTATCATACATCTACATTACAGTTGAGTGTGCTGATTTCATATAAGATAACTCAAGCAATCAACATCTGAGTATTTTTATGAAAAATCAAGATAAATAAATTCTTAATATGAAGTTGAAAGTTCTAGCTTCCAACAGTCAAAAGAATAAAATCATGGTCTATTTTTTGATAATCCAAACCCATTGCCATCAAATCAATTCCAACTCACAGAGACCCTATAGGACAGAGTAGAACTGCCCCATAAGGTTTCCAAGGATCTGCTGGTGGATTTGAATTGCCAGCCTTTTGGTTAGCAGCCAAGCTCTTAACCACTATGCCACCAGGGCTCTGTTTAATACATTGAGTGGGAAGGTGGGAAGAAGGGAATTGAATCAAGCAAATGTTCCGTACATAAAAACATGAAATATTACTCCTTTGTGTGTAAGAAGGCATTTTAGAGGGTACCTAAAAAGAAAATGCTGTAACCCCAAATTCTAACACCTGCTGTTGATTAAATAAGTAAAGATTATAGGCAGTTGCCATCTCATCTCCAGCTTCCTCATTTTTGTTTTTTTCTCTTACTTAGGGTACAATGGGACTAAAAGTGTGCAATGGCTTACAGCTTTTCCAAACTAGTTCTTGCAGCTGTGCTAAGATATTGGCAAGGGCTAACGCATATTTTGGGTCAGCCTCCATCTCATGTCCCCTATGAATCCAAACCCAAAAACCATACCCAGTGCCCTCGAGTCAATTCTGACTCATAGCGACCCTACAGGACAGAGTAGAACTGCCCCGTAGAGTTTCCAAGGAGTGCCTGGTGGATTCGAGCTGCCGACCTTTTGGTTAACAGGCGTAGCACTTAACCACTACACCACCAGGATTTCCCCCCTATGAGCAGAGGATGTGATTTCCTATGACTTCCTCCTGCCTATTCCCCAGAGGACTGTGAGGGTTTCTAAATCTCCCACCTCCAGACTGATTAAAAACAACTCTCAGCATCTAGAAGCACCTATTTCAAGAGTAGCTGATTAATGTGGAGGGTGGGTGGTACAGGAGATGGAATCAAACAGAGACATTGGGCCAGTTTTACTAGCTACTACTTGACTTTGGAAAAGTCAGTTAACATCTTTTAGCCACATTTTCTCAACTGTAAATAAATGATAGCAATGTCTCTCTCATAGATTTGTTCAAGAGAACAAAACTAAAGCATAGTGCCCAGCACATAGAAATACAACTCAGTATATTGCCGTTTTTATTAAATTACCTGATTGAAGGGGTTAGAGAGGCATAATCTTACCAAAGTATACTTGCTTTTTGGAAAGATTAGTCCTTATTACAAATTTATATTGATGCAGGAAAGTGAGAAGTGTTAGTGAAGATATTTTGGAGTTTAGCTTTATCTTTCCTTATTACAGATAAACTTATTACACACTGAATGGAAATAATATTTTTCCTCTTAGTGTATGCGGATAATTTGAGGCCAATGTGAAAGTTAATTCTGGATCATTGAACTTCTAGTTAGGAACGCTGATTTAAATCCCTGTAACATCATCAAAAATAAAATAAGAAAATCACCTGACCTGGCCTCCATTTTAGGTCTGAGAACTCTAAATTATATTGCCTGATATAGTTAAACATTAAATACAGTTATTAAAATTATATCCACACAATATCACATTAGAACCTTTAAAGAAGGCTTGCTATTTAAGTTTACCTTATACATGGCAGGGCCTACTGGCTACATCTTAAACTAGGAGAGCATAAACACCAACAAGCCTTTTGACAAGTTGAGGTGGGATTTTTATAACTAAGTGGTGCAATAATGGGGTGAGGTTGGTCATGACCTCCTCAGAATGGTGGAGAAAAGGGGGATGGCATGGAAGGGGAAACAAAAAACCTAGCACACTGAGGCTCTTTGAATTCTGTGTGCATGAAGAAAGATGAAATGAGTGGAATGAAAAGTCCCCAGTCACTAAAAAAATAGAAACCCAAACCCGTTGCCATCGGGTCAATTCCGATTCATAGTGACCCTACAGGACAGGGTAGAACTGCCCCATAGGGTTTCCAAAGAGCAGCTGGTGGACTTGAACTGCCGATCTTTTGGTTAGCGGCCGAGCTCTTAAGCACTGTGCCACCAGGGCTCCCCCTCAATCACTAGCCTTCCTTCCCCCCTTCCCCTCTCCTAATGTTTGCAGTCATTCATTGCTTGTCATTGCAGTAAACTAGCCCTTAGCACTGGGCAGGGAAGAAGAATACTTTGAATTATAAAAGAAACAAGAAAATGCATGAAAAATTGAAGTGACAAGATGCAGATATGGTTGAGGAAGCTTTATATTGTTGAGAGCAGGTAGCTTTTTCCTTCAGATGCCACAAAGTGAAATGTGAGCTCATTCTGCAAATAAAAGGTTTGCATAAAAAATGGAGGGAAACAGTTGTTTTGTTTTGTTTCTGACACTATAATTTAGAAAGAAATTGAATCCCTTGTGTGTGCTGTGTAGTATATATCTTTACTTCAACTGGTTATTTTGTACAACATGTAAGTTACAGGTTCAACTAATGTTTGAGGGACTAATTATATCCCTGGAAATGTGCTAGCTGCTTAATCTCTGTCATTTAACCCTTACAACCTTGCAAAATATTTATTATACATATTTCGTCATTAGGGAGATTGAGTTTTAGACGCATTAAATGACTAGTTGCATTCCCCTAGCTGCACAGTGGTCAGACCCATGTCCACCATTCTGAAGATTGCTTTATGAATGAAACTACAGCTGATACCCTTTAGAATTTTATATCTGTATAAATGAACATTAAAGAAAAATAATAACATATAATAGAAGTGAGAATGTTGATACTAGACTATGTTGACAATAACTGCGTGTTTTCATGAGATGGGCCAAGCTACAGTAAAACTATTCTTATTCATCCAAAGAAATTCATTAGTTTGAAGACCAGCCAAATATCAGATCAGTGTTTCTCAAAGTATATTCCTCAGTGTACCTGCATCAGAATCTACTGGGATACTTGTTAAAAAGTCAAATTCCTGGTCTTTATCCTGGGAATTGGATTATATTTTCTGAGAGAAGGGCCAACGTATTTTCATTCTAAGTTGGAACTCAGGTGCTTCCTATGCACAGTAAATCTTGGAAATCACTGTTCGAATATATGAGAATTAGAGAGTGTGGAGCACTTAGATCTCTTTGACATTTGCCTGTCATGCAAATTACAGCTGAAGTCAGGATGATGGAAAGATGGTGATTTTTTTTGGCAAAAATCACCATATTGCTTTTGTTGTTGTTGTGTGCCATTGAGTTGATTCCGACTTACAGCGACCCTATAGGACAGGGTAGAACTGCCCAACAGGGTATCCAAGGAGTGGCTGGCGAATTCGAACTGCCAACCTTTTTGTTAGGAGCCTGAGCTCTTAACCACTGCACTACCAAGGCTCCTATACTGTTGTATGTATATAAATACTTTTAATAAGTGAGTACTTAGTCATGCACGAAGCTGCATTTATCAATAAAGCTACATGGAAATAATTCTCTGCCTCAAATACCTTTCTGCAAAGGGCTGAGAAAATGATCAAATAAACCAAATGATACAAAACTCTTTTACATGGATTTCTCAGTGGGGGACACAGTAGTTGCCACAATGGGCTCAAATATAGCAACGATTGTGAGGATGGAGCAGGCCCTGGCAGTGTTTCATTCTGTCGTTGTACAAGGAGCCGCTATGAGCCAGCACCAACTTGACGACACCTAACAACAAAAGCAACACTCTATGTAGAAAATAGTTGAGAGTGAAATTTCTTAGATATACTTGAAAGAATGAAAACCTAATTCCATTCCAGCCCACCTCATCACTCCAAGTTAAGAGTAAATAGAAAATGAGAACCAAGACCTGCACAAGAAGTGACAAAAATGTTTGCTGTTTTCTACTTGTGGCAAGAGATTTGAGTTTTCAGACCAACATAGTCTGATAAAACCGAAAGTCTTCATTGTCTTCCTCGTCATTAGCAGCCGTTGGTTTTCACATGTAGAAAAACAAATGCTGTTTTCTGGGTTAAGCAGAATGTGCAACCATGACAGTCATATTGCCTTAGTGCTTTTCCTCTCTGCATTATCAGATATCTTTTCTAGAGTGAAAAAAAAAAAAAAAAACAAGAATCAAATGATAATACAGTAATAAATAATAGCTAACAATTATGTAATACTTATCTTGCTGTTGTTGGTAGGTGCCGTCAAGTCGATTCCCACTTATAGCGACCCTATGTACAACAGAAAGAAACACTGCCCGGTCCTGTGCCATCCTCACAATCATTCTTATGCATAAGCCCATTGTTGCAGCCACTGTGTCAATCCATCTCATTAAGGGTCTTACTCTTTTTCGCTGACCCTACACTTTACCAAGCATGATGTCCTTCTCCAGGGACTGATCCCTCTTGATTACACGTCCAAAGTATGTGATAGAGTAGTCTCTCCATCCTTGCTTCTAAGCAGCATTCTGTTCTGGTTGTAATTATGCCAAGTTAATCCTCACAACAAATGTGTAAGGTGGCTACTAATACTGCCCCCATTTTATGGATGTGGAAACAAAGGCACATAGAGGTTAGGTTACTTGCTCATAGTTATTAACTGGTAAGTATTGGAGTGGAAATTCAAACTCATGCCGCATAGCGCTAAAGCTCACACTCTCAACGACTATACTATAGTGCCTTCTAGTGTGTAAAGCAAAGCACTGGAATGACCTTATGAAAATCTTTATTTTTAGCTTGTTTGTGGATTTTGGTTTTATTTGTATGTCCTCACTTAAATAAGTAGGTAGCTGGAAATTTATATATAGTGAGAAAAGTAAGGAAAAATGTACTTTCCTCTCATATATCCACTAAGTTCACAACTAAAGATGACAGAAGCTCCTTTCCATAACGTTCTAACAACAACAAAAGTGGTTTTTTTAATTTTGTTTTTCTTTTGAAGGAAAAATAATTATATATTTATATACTCTTGTCTTTCTTTGTGGATGTTGTTTTCCAAAGTCACACCAATATACTACATACAGTATTCTACTGCCAGGTCCCAGATGGTTTCTGAGTTTTAAATGTGGGGCTTAAAAACAAGTGTGTAGGAATGAGGCAGACTGGTATTCTAATTGCAGCTCCGTGCCTTCTACCATGAAGCTTTCTCAACTGCTCTGGCTCATAATTAATTTTTTCAAAATAATTTATAATAGTAGCTAACAGTTATTGTTTGTTTTCTATGTGTAAAAAATTACACTAAGAATTTATCTAGGGTTATTTTATTTAATGTTTTCTAATACCTCATGAGGAGCCCTGGTGGTGCCGTGGTTAAGTGCTGGGATGCTTACTGAAAGGTTGATGGTTTGAACCTACCAGCCATTCCGAGGGAGAAAAACGTGGCAGTCCGCTTCCAGAAAGATTACAGCCTTGGAACCCCTGGGACAGTTCTGTCCTATAGGGTTGCTATAAGTTGGAATCGACTCAATGGTAATGAGTTTGGTTTTTTTAGTACCTCATGAATGTACTGCAAAATTAGGAAATTGAGGATTAAGGAAATTAATTAACATGCTTAAGGTCACAAAACTAATAAGAGTAGATACGGAATTTGAACCCATAAGGTTTAAGGAGCATAAGCTTCAAGGTCATGAGCCTCAGACACTAAAATTTACCACTAAAATTTATGGTATCCAGGCACTTAGAAAGTCTGCGTGCAGACTGGTGTAAAAAAGGACATGTGTCATACACACACAAGGGTGTGTGAGCCAAGAGAGGGTTTAGTAGTTCTAGATCCTCCGTTTGCCTACCAACCTTCAGAACACACATCCCTATGTGGTAAATAGTGTTATCTTTGTTTTACATATGTGGAAGTATCAGATTCATGTTTTGAACTTAATCTGTCTCTAGATCCTGGACATATAATAATAATAACACCCAGATTTTCCATAGGAAGCATAAGTACTAATTTACGGAAACTGCATTACCCACTAGTAACCAGAAGATGGCACTGTAAAGTAGAGTACAGCCATATCGCTGTTCTAGATTTAACCATATTGTGGGTGACCAAACTAGTCTCTACCTTGATATCTTAAAAACTCTCTCTCTATAGGATAATTTTACATTAAAATAATTGAAATAGGTGTATATATGTATCTGTATGTATGTATGTGTGTGTGTTTGTGCACGTGCACACGCATTTTACAGTTCTCTGAGAATTAATTCCTGAAAACAGATTTTTGGTAACATATTACTGTTAGCTTGGTTTCATTAACCACTATAGTGATTTCCTATCTGCCTTCTTCCCTAAGAGGAACTGGACCTGGGAATTTAATAATGTACCCATTCTCCTACATACTCCTTTACAGAAGTAATATCACATTAAAAGGATTCTCGACAGCTTTAAAGGGAAGAAGGCATCATATGAGGGAAACATAATATATGGCATTTTTATAGCATTTTTATTTTTCATTTTCATACATGTTCATTCATTTTTTACAGCTCTCTGTTTAGCAATTAGTAATAACCACATTTTATAGATGAGGAGGTTGTTTATAATGACATCTAGTTTGCCCAACCAAGCCCAAGTTTCTGTGTAACACTTTCACACCACAAAATCTCCCTTGGGTTCTAGAAAACTGGGTTGTAGAGGAGGCAGAGTTGCCTGCTAGCTAGCACCTGTGGCTTAAAGGAAGAAAAGGAAAGAGCAGAGGCAGGAGCTAAGAGCAACCTAGGTTCAGAGTGTGATACCTCCTGCTTTCACATTTGGAAGTTGAAGCTAAGACTTCTTACTAGGCAGAATTAAAGGAAGTGGTGCGCATGGTTGGCCCAGTGTTTAAGAGCTATGGCTGCTAGCCAAAAGGTCAGCAGTTCCAATCCCTCAGCCGCTCCTTGGAAACCCTATAGGGCAGCTCTACTCTGTCCAATAGGGTCGCTATGAATCAGAATTGACTCCACGGCAACGAGTTTAATTTTTTGGGTTTGGTGCATATGAAATATTTAAACATATTAGGTGGTGCAATGGGTTTCTTTATATAGCCTTTCTGGCCTGGGGTTTGCAATTCTCCCAAAATGATTGGTTGGACCGCAGTCTTGCAAGTGATTCCTCAGTTTACGATCCACGTAAGTGGTTTGCAAGAGATTGGTTGCTTTACTATTCATATAAAAGGCTTGCAGGTGAATAGTTGGTTTATTATTTGCATAAACAAACTGCAAGTGATTGGGCAGTTTATGACCTACCCAATAGTTGATCTTTACCGGTATTCGCTGGGGAGTCTCGGCCCAGTCTGACTTTTACCCGGATTGGTTAGGGTAATTAACAAGGTGAGTACGTGGGCTAGCCTATAGAAACCCTAGAACATGGAGCCTCAGAGGGGGCCTTCTGATCCATGAGAGCTAGGAGAGGAGCGCGTCTTTCTCCCAGACCTAGTAAACTTGCCACAGGTTGAAGGCAGTGACTGTTGCTGTACAAGAAGAAGCAGAGACAACGAGCCAACCCAACTGGTGGCGCAGTGTGTAAAGACCAAGCCCCACCTGAGTGGAGCGACCAATAGTTAAGCCCGCCAAATAATGCCATTGTGTTTCCTCTTTGAAAGTTTCCTAATGGGTGAGAATGAACATTGGTTTTGGGGAAGGGTAAGAGGGTCACCTTTGAGACGTATGAGGGTCTCCTTTTAGACCCTGAGGCTCCATGCTAGGACCCCTCCTGAACCTCGTCCTTTGCATATCTTAGTTTCTGTTTATAGCCTTTGTTTATATCTTTCTCTATTATTAAAGTTGTTATGCAGTTATGTTGTTTCTATGAGTTCTCTGTGACCATTCCCATGAATTATCAAACCTAATAGAGAAAGAGTGAAGTGAGGGGAATGCTTGGTGTCAGAAATGGTGGAAAAATTGGAAAACAGGGATGTATTTGACCTCTGCCTTGTAGAAAACAGCTTGGTACTGATTCTTGGAATTATTATTACACATTACTTGGTACATGACTTTGCACATTTATTTATGTGTCTGTATTATATAAGTTGATGTGAGCACCTGACTGCAGGCTTGCCCCTTAATTAGCTAATATTTAGTTACTCGGTATGTGTCAGAAAATTTTAAATTATAATTCCTGATAGAGATATACCCAGAGGTAGGAAATCCAGGCTGGTTGTCCCCCATGATCAGAAAGCAGGGCTGCGTTATGACTGTTGTGCATCCGAGGCACTTTTGCCTTTGTCAGCCCCTTCCTTCATTACAAAAAAAAATTAAAATCACGTTTTATGACTGTGGTGGTATAAAGATGAATATACTAATATTACATATTAAATATTTACTTCAATGTAAAAGTTCATTTTTTTCCTTCTGGTTTTAAAAGAAAGTAAAACATCTTAATGGGCCATTAAAAGTATGATGGGCCCTTGGCGCAATGTGTACTGTGCCTAATGGATAAATTGGCTCTGTCTGCAGAGACCAAGGCTACTTACAGCTGTCTGCTCTGTGGATCCCTTGCCCACATGGTCTAAGATGGACATTGGAGCTCAAATTATTCTTTCAAACAGCCACCAGGAAGAGGAGCACATTATCTTCCTTCTACAGATACTTCTCATTTGCTAGACTTAATGGAATAGCTGCACCCAGATAAAAGGGAGGCTGGGGCTTGCAGTTGTTTTATCTGGGCAATGTGTTCAGGTAAAACTCAAGGTTCTGTTATGAAGAGAGAAAGGGAAAATAGACATCAGAAGTGAGTATGTTCTTTGCCATATTAATTGTCTTCCCTTCTGACTGCTTCTCCAATTTCCTTCTAGGTCAATGGTTCCAATTACTCCAAAAGAAGTTTTTCTCTTTTGAGTACAATTATCTAGAAGTTGGGTGCCCCTCATTAGGGAAAACAAACAAACAATAACATAGATAATGTCAAATAATCTAGATTGGAGTCACTGTCGTAGTTTATAGCGAAGGTTAAAGCTTTTGTCAGTGGAGTTTGGGCTAGGGGATGGTCTTGTCTAGTGCTGCCGTAACAAAAATACAAGCGGGTGGCTTTAAAGAACAGAAATGCATTATTCTCACCATTCTGGAGGCTAGAAGTCTGAGTTCATGGCATTGGCAGGACTATGCTCTCTGACTAGAAGTCCAAATCAGAATGTTGGCTCTAAAGAAAGTTCCTTTCTTGTCTCTTTCATCTTCTAGTAGCTGCGGACAACCTTTGGAATTCCTGAGTTTATAGATACATCTGCGTCCATCACATGATATTTGATTCTCCTTGTGTGTCTCTTCGTATCTGTTTTCCCTATTATAAGACACCACTTAGAAGGGATTACGTATAGGACTGGCCCCACTCCCTTATGTCCTCATTAACATAATAGAACAAAAACTGAATTCCCAAACATGGTCACATTGACTGGTACGTGGGTTAGGGGCTCAACGTATCTTTCTGGGGGGATACAATTCAATCCATAACAGGGCTGATGACCGAAATAGTTGTATTAATCACTAATGATTATGATATGTAACTTCTAGATATTTACCTAGGATAAAATAATATAAACTAATGGTCAACCTCAAACTACTGCATGTTTTTTGAAGTTAACCACTTTAAAGGCACGAGTCACATATATATTTATGGCATTATACTGTGGATTATATATGAAAGGTAATTGGTGCTTAAATTTTCGTTACATATTTCAAGTCAGACTATTTACTTCATTGTTTTGTCTTAACACTTTACGTGGATTGAAAGAATACTTAGAGAAAAAGATACAAATGATTTTTAAAAAAAATTTTAACTGAATTATGTTATTTTTTAGGGAATTGTCCCTACTATTTAATGTTTCTATTTACTCTTGGAAAAGACAATTTCCTATTCAGTGATGCACACAAATTAAACTCTGATTTGTGGATCAAGCTCTAGACACTATGGATACTGAAATATAATTTTAAAAGTGAAAACTGGAAGGACATGGCCGGTTATCTGATTTTCACAGTGTTTTACAAAGTTGGCCTTGTAATGTCCTTAGATGGGAGTGAACTCTTTAAGTTGCCTCAGTCCCCACCCATTTCTATTGTTACAACTAACCCACTTCACTCATTTATGTTATGTGCCAAGCCTGTGGAGGAATTTGAGTTTGCGAGTCCCAGATGAAACCTATAGTTCCACATGAGTCTTGTTGACTGCTGAAATAGAAGTAAGTGGTATATCTCAAGGTGAATCTCCAAATCACACTGTGATGATATTCACTATTATGCACGTTTATTGTGACTGCCATTTCCTCCAACTACCACCCCCTCCCCCAACCCCTTTGCAAGGAACCTTCCCTCAGGAAAATAAATAAATAAAAAATACAAAGGAAGATTAAAGAAATGTCTTTATACAGTTTTACACAACGGAAAGAGGGAGGATGTCATGGTCATGGGGAGACGGTGGAATAATGGGCCATGAACTCCAGGCTGATTAGGGAAAGAAGTAAAGCCAGGGTGGTACTGGAAGCCAAGTAATTGGCCAAGGGGCTAGATTCTCCACAGGGTTCTAAACGAGGGGTCGCGTCATAAGGCTGTAAAAGCAGATAGTTACTGTATGCTATTGTTGCCATAAACCTCAAGAACCTTATTAGAATGCTAACATATAAGATCTCAGTGGGCCTATACTTTTTACTCTAACCCTTCATTTTATGAATATATAAATAGATGAGGCAAACAGTTAAGTGATCACCTACTAACCAAAAAGTTTGTGGTTTGAACTTAGCCAGAGGTGCATGTGAAGAAAGGCCTAGAGATCTGTTTCCCAAAGGTCACAGCTGTGAAAACCCTATGGAGCCCCATTCTATTCTGAAACACATGGGGTCACCATGAGTTGGAATCAACTTGATGCCAATTATTTTTTATTTTTGCTTTTTTTAGATGTCAGGTAACTTAGGAAATATGATATAAATATTTAATAGTACAACTGAGTTAAAGGAAAAGACAAAACAAAGTCACATTACATATTTTATTACCTACCTAGTATTAGCCTATCATATAAATCACGAGAACTTCATCTCAATCATGAGCTCGCCTAACAAATGTAAAGATCTTTGAAAATTTGTGAATGAATAATTATCGTAGTTTTCATTTCAAATGTCTAAATTGTTCTTTAACACAAATGTAAATGTTAAAGTAACTAAAATAACTGAGTTCTTTCTTAATTACCTTCTAGCATTTACCATGAAATTCAAAATTAATTTATTTATAATAAATACAGTTTGAATTATCAAAAGGGTCTTTTACTTCCTGGCTTAAAAGCCTTTTCCTGTCTACCATAGTTTTATTTTTAGTCTCCGTTTTATTATTATTTTAAGAAATTAGACTGTGATTTTTTGCCACCTAATATATTAAAATTATTTTCTTTCAATTGATAGAGACAAGCTGAGATCACAAAAGTTCTCTTCAAGATAAAAGAATAAAAATTATGCATGTTGGTATTCCAAAGAGCCAAAAATGAAGCCACTTTTACCTGCCTTGGGGTTCAAAAAGGATTTGATCATGTCTGAGCTGAAAACATCTGTACATAAACGAAAATCTACAAGGTCATAAAATTATTAGTTCTCATATTAATTATTAATGTTTATTTTATATTTATAATCAACATAAAAAGAGAAATAAATGGATGAGATTTGTCCTGGGCCAACACTATATCTCAAAGCACTTTTAAATATTAAAAGACATAAGTTTAGTCCATAGCCAAGTTTTACATTTCTCTCAGGACTGACTCTGAAATATTAAAAGTGTAAGGATTATTCCTTTTGAATATGCTCAAGGTTTGTGTAGTACCAGAGGTATATGGTTTTGTCTGTGACTTCTTCTGTCCATCATCCCTGACAGCTATAATAAGTTGCAGGGCCAGCATTTAGGACTTAGACTCTCTACCTCCACAAACAAGGCTGGACCAGGGAAGATTAGTTAATGAATTCCATTAGTACCAAGCCAGGGCGGGATTCTGGTTGAAATGAGTCAATTACTCTTTCACAAAGTCACCAGCTTTGTCTACCCTTGACCCTTAAGATGCTGCATATAGTGAGTTTTTATCTGTAAAAAGTGATAAAAAGTTGACGTGATGTGAAAGACTTACTAGAAAGAATGCTAATTGGAGGACCAGGTGAGAATAGAACCAATTTCGTGTATTGATGTGTGCAAGTATAGTACATTCTGCTAGATGCGAAGGGTGTCTCTGGTTACCATTTGTAACAAGAAGATCATCTGGGGGGGTGGGGAGGGGAGCCAGTTTCAAAAATCTGTGGAAGGTATGGAAAAATGAATGGTTTAGAGATAAGCAGTGAGCACAATGCCCATAAACAGATGCCTGTGGTGCATCACAGGCATAGAACGGGAGCCCATGGGGCATGAGTCTGCATTGGTAGGAGGGAAATCCTCCACTGAATGCAGAGGGACTATTTTTTCTGACCATGAAAATTACATACAAGAAAAGCTGGCAAAGAGAGGAAGATAAATAGATAGTGATGATTAGTCCCTGATTCCCCATCCCTAAATAAACTAAGGGCAGAATGGCCTAAGAAGAATGGTTTTAGGATAAGTGAGCTTACATTATAGCTGAGCAACTGTGAACAAATAAACAATCTCCACATCTCAGAGCTCAGGAGAGTAGCCATAAGAGATTGCAGCACAGAATGAGGAAAGTATAACTGTGGTATTAAGGAAAAGCACATAATAAGAACATCCCCTCCCACCCGCCAGCCCCACTGTAAAGTGAATGATCATGAATTTTACTTTGTGGGGAACAAGGTGACGCCATTTTCATATGTAGCCAACTGAATTCTTGCTGTTTATGTAAAGAAAATTTATTAACATAACTCTATGGTTCGATCTTTGTTGCCCCCTTTTTTTTTTTTTTGATATTCACAAGGGTGACGAGTCAAGGCCATGACTAAACAGGAGTATTGCACAAAACTATCTGGGTGATTTTTGAAAGCATTTTCCCCACTGGTGTTAGAGAAAATCTACTCAAAACAACTGGTGGTGGTTGTGGTGGTATTAGAGAAGGTGATACTGCCAGAATGGGTCTGCCTGGTGAGGCCGGTACTGCTGGAGTGCCTTGCTCCAGAACAGCCAAACTCACAAAACCACGTCCTAGGTGGGACAGGCTGAAGCTTTAGGTAGAACATGAGAGCTCATTTTCATATGACTTTGGGTTAGGGATCCCAAAGAGGAAAGAGTAAATGAACTATTATTAGTAACACCAAAAGCTGTGCTGAGCAATCATTGGCATTAAAACTTTTCTGCTGATTTGGCTCTGAGTGCTTGTAAGTGAAGCATGCCTGGAGAGCAATTATTTGCTCTTTCCCAGACTTCTGGGCAGAGGCTAGAGCCAGGAAGCCTGTAATAAATTCTTCAAAATTAACCCAGGGTCTTTGTTGCAGGAGTTATACATTCATTCATCAAGAAGTTTTTTGTTTTTTTGTTTTTCCTGGAGTAGAAATATGGAACAATATATGAGATCATATATTGTGCTCAATTTTTGTGAGTTAAGAGGAAGGAAGCACAATAGTTATGCTGAGGAGGCCACATCCTCAGTAACTTACTCTCTTCCTTCAGGAAAGTTTAATCTCTGGAATTTAATGGCCTCTATCTATAAATGGCACCGTTGGCATGCAGCAATAGGAATAACTTGGTAATTGGTTGGTTTAACCCTTTGGTGACCCCATTATTTTCTACTTTGAATTTTTTGTTGATGCCATGTGTTTTCATTAATGGAAGCATGCCAAATCATTGAGCATGTCTAAATTTTTGGTAGGTAGTATGAATTTTTTTTCTTGCCCCCTCCCACAAACCTACCCTTAGTGTCCCTTGGTGGAGAGTCCTCATCTCTGAGGATGCTGGTGGGCTATGAAATCTCCAATGCTAAGTATCCATCTTTATAAGAGAATTATAGAGTTAAAGAGAATGTAGCAAGCAGGGTAAAGAGTACAGGAATGTTTTTTTTTAAATGCTCCTGGTGGTTGACAGGATAAATTTAAGAAAAATCAGTTCAACATTATAGTATGTGGAATATTCATATGAAAAGGTAACATAGTATTATGGAAAAACATGAGTTTTAGAGGCTGTAGTGGATCTTCTTGTTGCCCCATCCGTGTTCCCTTCCCCAGTGCCTCCTGTTTGCCAGGTGTGGTATTAGCTGCTAATGGTTAACAAATACCACCCTCCAGAAGCCAGCCCTGAGCATAACGGGTATTCCTACCCTACCCCCTGGGAGTTCTGCATCCTCTTCTCCATGACCCTCCCAACCCAAAACCTTGCACCTTGTCCCCAGCCCACAGCCAACAGTTCTGTCTGATATGAAAGTATAAAAAACAACAAGCCCCCTGCCTCAAGGGGGTGTCTATCTGCGTGGTTAAATTTGTGCTCCAGAGCTCTCCTTAGGAAGCAGATGAAGCTATTCTCCATCTGGGACCACCTCCTATTTAGCTTTCTTTCTTTAATTGTTGTGCTTTAAGGGAAAGTTTACAATTCAAGTTAGTCTCTCATACAAAAATTTATACATACATTGTTATGTGACCCTAGTTGCTCTCCCTATACTGTGACAGCACACTCCTCCTTTCCACCCTGGATTTCCCGTGTCCATTCAACCAGCTCCTGACCCTCTCTGCCTTCTCATCTCGCCTCCAGACAGGAGCTGCCCATTTAGTCTCATGTGTCTACTTGAGCTAAGAAGTACACTCTTCACGAGTATCATTTTACATCCTATAGTCCAGTCTAATCTTTGTCTGAAGCGTTGGCATTAGGAATGGTTTTAGTTTGGGGCTAACAGAGAGTTCGTGGGCCATATCTTCCAGGGTCCCTCTAGTCTCAGTCAAACCATTAAGTCTGATCTTTTTACTAGAATTTGAGCTCTGCACCCGACTTTTCTCCTGCTCCATCAGGGACTCTCTGTTGTTCCCTGTCAGGGTGGTCATTGGTGGTAGCCAGGGACCATCTAGTTCTTCTGGTCTCAGGCTGATGAAGTCTCTGGTTTATGTGGCCCTTTCTGTCTCTTGGGCTAATACTTACCTTGTGTCTTTGGTGTTATTCATTCTCCTTTGCTATTTAGCCTTCTTTGTCTGTCCTATCCTGTTTTTTCTCTCCCCTTCTTTTAAAGCACTCACCCTAGCAAATCACTTTCCCAATGTGTCCACTTTTAAGTTTCGCTTCTAGTGAAATTGACCTGAGACAGACAGTGATCCCCCTGGGTTTGAATCCCAATCCTCTGTGTAGTTTTAAGACCTTACATGAGCTGTTGAAAATATCTTATGGTAGATTTTCTTCGTTTAAATTGGAAAATAACCAACCTTAAAAACCTGTTGTGAAGATTAACAGATAACAGACTAAAAATACTTGATACTTACAGTTGCATAACATATGATACTTCTCTTTACCATTCAATTATGGAAATAGATGCAAAAGCTAAAACTATTTCTATGGAATGTGAGTAGATCTTATAAGAATATGAATTTCTGGGACCCCACAAGGTAGAAGCAACTCTGTGTGTAATCCATTCTTCAAAGCTCACTGTGTGGCTCTTTTTTTCTTTTTTAATTCCAGGTTTGATAATTTCTTATTACTATATACACTATCTTATCTTATAATCCTTCTTAATACAGAATACAGAGTTGGTTTTATCATGTTTTCTGTGTTCTAAGTTGAAATGTACAAGCGAAATCTTATTTCAAAAAGGCAGTTGCCTGGGTAAAAAAAATATTACTAAAGAATAAAAATACTATACTATATATGAATATTATCTTTTATGTAAAAACATTATCTATTTCCTCAGTTTTACACGTATGACCTCTTACGTATCTAAGCAGTTACTCCCAAAACATTAATCACTCCAGTGGGGGCATCAATCATATCACTGATAGATACAGCTTTAATTATTTGAGCCAATTTCCATAATTTACTTCCTTAAAAATCCATTTAAGAAAGTTGAATTTATCAGATGGTTTAAAGTAGTTAAAAGAGAATTTAATCTTGAGTAATTGAAAAACGACTTTATGTTGCTACCCAAGGTTATTTTCATGTTGTGTCTGAAGTAAGAAAAATTCCTTCTTGTGCCTGCGTCTTTTGGTGTATAAAAGAGACTGTTTTTAATGATATTGAAGTCTTGCCTTTTGATCACTGAGAAAATAATTTCCCTCCTGTGAAATAACAATTTTCCTCATCATTTGGTTTTCAAAATGATATATCCCAGGAATTGTTTTTGAAACATGGATTACTTAGCACTTTCTATTCATTGGTGTTCTACTCATTTAGGAAATAAAATGGAAATGTTGATTCTTTGAAATGGAGAGACTAAAAGGTCTTTGATTTATCTCACCTTATTAATGAATACAATAATTATTAATTATATTGAATATATATTTAATACATATAATTAGAGTAATTAGGCAATACTTATACCCCAAATATTACCTAGTTGAATTCATTTTTGCTTCATTTAATTAATGTATTATATACAACGTACAGATGAGTATGCTAAGGCTTAGATAAGTTAAGAAACTTGCTTAAACTCGTGAGCTAGTCAGTGGCAGAGCTAGAATTCAAGTCCAGGGCTGTCTGAACCTAATGTCTGTGCTCTTTACCACTTTAGTAATAACTGTTAAAGTTCTGTGGTTATTTTGCAGGGAAATTTGATACTTTTTCCTTCTATAACCTTTTATATTTATAGTTTGGGCTCACACTAAATAAATAGCTATCTGAAGGTTTATTATCCTTTCTATAAATGCTCAGTGAGAGATTTGAATTAATTGATTTTAGTTTGGGCTTTCAGTAGTCTCTGTCTCTGTCTCTCTCTCTCTCCCCCTTCCTCTTTCTCTTCTCTTCCCAGTCCCCTCTCTCCCTTTCTCTCTCTTGGCTTCCCGCTCTCTCTAGGGGAGCCTCCTACCTAGCTAATTTAGTAGAATGCAGATAACTCCTAGATGAGGATTTGATTAAGTAAACAGATTCTTGGTTTTAGGTGTTTGGCCTAAGTCAAGGGTATTATAGTGATGGGGGTTACAGTTTTGAAAGCAAGAAGATACATATTTCAGCTCAAGAAAGCTAAGGGATGTATTTACCATAGCCTGGGTGAGAGGAGTGTGTGTCCTCTTCCTTCTCACTTAAACAAATCTTGGAAAATCTGTTCAAAATTATTAAAGGGAATGATTTTGGAGTCTCTCTAATATATTTTTGAGAATATTAAATTGATGATTGAAATATCAGAGAATGACAGTGGGTATTAATGCAAGTCTATTAAGATCGGTCTCCTTTTCTTGGTCTTTCCACTATTCGTTTCTAGTCCAAAGTTTGTTGGTAAATACAGAATGACTTAATAAACTAATTTGCTCTCACAGTCATGCCATCCTCTTTGCTGAAGCCGTACTTCATAATTTTACTACAGTTGTTCTTCAGACTATTAGGATTGTATACAAGGACTGTCAGCATAACTCCTCGAACTCTCTAATACTTTTTTCTGAATGAGTCTTGAGTTTTGGAGCGTCCTCCTCTTCATTCGAGACTGCAACCTGTGATCTGAGAGGAGCTTGGAAGTATGCAAAACCAATGTTAAAGACAAATTTGATCTAGGTTTAAGGAGAAAGCAAAAGTTTTGAATGAAAGATGCTTCGTTTATAACTTTTATTATTTTTACATGTTTAGAATAAGTTTGCTAAGCCAATGAGGAAAGAAAAATGAAGAAAGCAAGTGTGTTGGTTTCCTATGGCTGCTGTAACAAATTATCACAAGCTGCATGTTTTAAAGCAACAGAAATTTATTCTCTCCCAGTTATGGAGGCTAGAAGTCAGAAATCAAGGTGTCTCCAGGACCATGTTCCCCATGATAGCTCTAGAGAAGAATCTTTTCTTGCTCTTTCCTAACTTCTGGTGATGCCTGACACTCCTTGAAGTTCCTTGTCTTGCAGACACATCACTCGAATTTCTGCCTCCACCGGCACATGACATTCTCCTTCTGTGTCTGTGTCCATGCCCAAGTTTCCCTCCTCTTATAAAGATGCCAGTCATTGGATTAGGGCCCACCCTAATTGAGTATATCTTCATCTTAACTTGATTATGCTTGCAAAGACTCTATTTTCAAATAAGGTCACATTCACAGGTACTGGGAATTAGAATATAACTTTTTTGGAGTACACAATCAAACCACAATAGGAAGCATGACGTTTCCAGGAGATTGGTGGAATTGTTAACACATTAGAAGAGAGGTACATCTCTTCTCCCTCTAAAACTATCTCTGGGAAAATTCCTTGGGAAGAGAATTTTGCATCCACTTAGGATGCAGTTTCAGTAAAGTAGTTCTACACATACTGAAATTTGCTGTCTTCTTATGACTCAATTTTCTTGGGATTTCATTTATTTATTGTTTGTTATGTGAAGAGTTACACTCAGATTTTGTAAAGTATAGCCATCTCAATACAGTTGAATTATACTATTAAAATGTATTTTCTAAAAAAATAACAGAAAACAATGATGCATATTTTTCAAGAAAATATTTTGATTAGTATTTTAATTTGTGAGTACACATAATTTTATGGGGTTTTTCAGTTCAGCCAAGCTTTAGACTTGAAGCTATTCACAGCACAGGCCTGGGATAGATCTTTGTTCCTCTCTACAAAGTCAACAAAACAACAACTATTGGTGTTAGACACTGTTACAAACACTTTTATTATCTGACGTCCCTAATACAATCTGAAGCTGTGTAGCTATGCGACTTTGAAGTAGCATGATAATGCGTGAAGTCCCTACTATCTAGAATCTTGAGTTTTTTTTTTTTTTTTCTTTTTGAGAATTTGGATGAGAGGATTTTGGAGATGGGCTTGTGTACTCTCAGAAAGGAAAATGTCATGGGAAGATAGCTGTCAAGATTTGATGGAATTATGACCAATGGAATTAAATGAATCACACTTTACAAAAAAAAAAAAAAAATTGCTATTTTCTCCAAAACTCAATAGTGTATGACCAAAAGAAAATGCTGGGAAATGGAACGGTTATCAGCATGAAAGGAGGGCAGGATTGAAAAATCAGTTGACTGAATATTTGTGACTATGATCCTATTTGAACAGCATTTTGATGCTCGATGTTGCCTGCCATAGCAATTGGGTGTGATTTCTGTATTTTCCTGTCCAGGGGAAAAACACACATAAAAATGTTTTGAAATTATTGAGCTTTCATGGAATAATCGTTATGTAAATTAAATTTCAGTAAACTCCTAGAAATACTTAATAGAACTTTTGTTAACAATGGAAAGGATTGGAAAATGTGTATGTATTCTAATTATATAAGAACTGAGACCTGGGTCAGACTGGGTTTAAGAAACCTGAATGTTGCATTTAGATAGACAGAAACATATCATTGAAGGGCTAAAAACTTAATTTTTGTCAGTATACTCAGAAATGAATTGAATTAGCAAAGAAGAGGTGGCTAACTCATATTATCTAAACCTATAAGAGGTCAAAATATAAAATAAGTTCTAATATTTTCATTGAGAATGAGAAATAAAAATATAATAGTGCTGTATACCAATGTTTTCCAGTCACTGCCGTATCTCCCTACAGGGAACGCTTCATGGGTAGCCAAATTATGATCAAACAGTAATGACAGTGACCATAGCAGTAGCTGTTGCTTTTCTTTATTGAAAAAAACATTTCATGAGTGTTAGCACTATGTTAGGATCTTCAAATGTATTATTTTATTCTCTTAACAACCTCAGAGCATAGGTTCTATTATTAATGTCATTTTACAGATGAGGAAAATAAAGCTTGGGAAGTTAAGAATTTGCACAAATCCCAAAGCTGGTCAATGCCGCAGCTAGGATTTAGATACAGATCCGTCTGACACCAGGTGGCATAAGAGCCTGGGCTCCTTTCCAAATTCCACATGAGCTTTAAATGGGAGTAGAAAGGTGAATAGTCCTGAGGAATGAGCCATCCAAGACACACTGAGACTTAATCACCTATCAGTTTATGTAGAGAACATCTAAGTAGTGGCTGGCTATTTGCATTACATTTCTCCTTTTAGAGAATTAAAATCATTCCTTTTTTTCCCCCCAGGCTTTGGGATGATCATCCCATTGGCATGACACAATAATTTATATGGTTTCTTTTTGAGTTACAAGCATACATATGTCTAGTCTGCCTGGTATTTCATTTAGGTCTCCTTGAAGGAGAGTTATATATTTCCCACCCTCTCATCCACACATTAATATATTATCACCTAAAATAGCTACTGTCTTCTTCATAAGCATACCACACCAGGCTTTCTCTGAGGTAACACTGTTTACCTGCTCTTCCTGTTGTAGTACTATCTTCCCTGTTGGCTCAGGGTGGCTCTAGTTATCAGGCATCATAAAGTCATCTGCTGGATTCAAACCTTTAATACTGGCCCAGGTAAACTTGGAAGATGTCTTTAAAATGGATAATCTATTCTGAATATGCTTAAGTAGTTGGGCTGAGAGTGAGTTTTCCCTGGTCTAATTTGAGAAACGGAAACTTTGCCTTCAGGGCCTCGCATTTACTCTTTCAGCATCTATAACCTCCACCTCAGACAATCAAGACTCTTCCTCACATTGTATTTTTTTTGGCAGCCTGGACTCCACCAAGATAATACCACTAAACAGACCCACCCTTGTTTTGAATAGTCTGGGCGGCAGCCCAAGATAAAGGCCACTTTCTTCAAAATATGACACTGTATCACATCCAAAACTTGGGAATATATCAACTTGTGATTAAGTATCAATTAGGGATAATGACTTAATATGCTAACACTTATCAGGTAAGAGAGTTACATTTTATTTCTGTAAAATTTTACTCTGAAGGGTAAAGCATTTGTCACAGTGGCATTATTGCAAATCTCAGACATAATAGCAGCTGCATGAGCAGGCCCATCTCCAAAGCACAGCTCTCTCCCTCCCACCACAAAAATCTTTTGAGTCTTCATGACAGATCTGGAAAAGAGAAAATTTGTTAAGATAAACATTTATACAAAGTTTAAATTGAATTAATCCATTATATGCCTAAAAAGACAAAAAGTGGGATCTATAGTGAAATAAATTTGGAAAACCTTGAGTTAACAATATGAAACAAGCTTCTTTAATGCTATTGTAGATTTTAAAGCTTAATGGCAGAGGCAGTGGTTTAATAAGTAGCATTTTATAAATTGCCTTTTTTTCCCCAATTTTTTCTTAAAAGCTGTGGGACACACTCGTTTTCCATTACAAGAAAAGCTTCTGGCACATACAAGTTACTCAATAAATACTTTCAGTTGAAAGAATGGGAATTAATATGCTGGTCAGTACTGTAGGTTCACAGATGAATTAGTTATAGATCCTAGATTCCAAGAACAGACAGTTTAGTTAGAGAATTTTCTTTTCCTTTATAGAACTTTAATAAAGAGAGAATAGTAGAATATGTCACATGAATATTCATTTAGGGTGTTACAGAGGTAAGAAGAGGGAGAGTGTACTTTTTATTGCGGTGGGGAGAAAAAATTAATCAAGAAAGTTCTAATTAAGAGTAATCTTTTTAGCTGAACATCTGACCTTATGTTTTGAAGTGACATGTTTTACCATTCAGTATATTCTCCTAAAGGACTGCTGAAATTCCAGATCCAATTGGAGGTGGGGGGAGAAGGATTATGTCTAACATTGTGCCAAGGATTTCCAGGGCTACAATCAAGTCAAAGGGGTGAAAACGCTGGTTCAGTCTAAATCATGTTCAGCTCTGGAGGGAAGTGAGACTATGTTAAAACTGTTGTTGGATACCATTTAGTCATCTCCAACTCCTAGCGACCCCAGGTACGATAGAATGAAACACTGCCTGGTCCTGTGCCATACTCACAATTGTTGCTGTGTTTGAGCCCATTGTTGCAGACACTGTGTCGGTGTATCTGGTTGAGGGTCTTTCTCTCTTTTGCTGACCCTCTACTTTACCAGACATGATACCCTTCTTCAGGGACTGGTCCCTCCTGATAACAAGTCCACAGTACATGAGACAAAGTCTCGCCATCCTCGCTTCTAAGGAGCATTCTGGCTGTATTTCTTCCAAGACAAATTTGTTTGTTCTTCTGGCAGTCCACAGTATATTCAATATCTTTGCCAACAAAATAATTCAAAGGAATCAATTTTTCTTCAGTCTTCCTTATTCATTGTCCAGCTTTTGCATGCATATGAGGCAATTGAAATTTCTTTGCTTTCTAACACTTTAAATAGGTCTTTTGCAGCTGATTTGCCCAGTGCTATGGGTTATTTGATTTCTTGACTGCTGCTTCCATGGACGTAGATTGTGGATCCAAGTAAAATGAAATCTTTGACAACTTCAGTATTTTTTCCTTTTATTATCATGTTGCTTATTGGTTGAAATGATGAAATAAAAGGGATGAACAGAAGATTTCAAAGGGTGGCTTAAGAAGACAAAGTAAATTATTATAATGAAGTGCAAAGACATGGAGTTAGAAAACCAAAAGGGAAGGACAGTCTTAGGCTGGGTTTTCTAGAGAAGCAAAACCAGTGAAGTATAGAAATATATATATAGAGAGATTTATATCAAGGAAATGGCTCACGTGGTTGTAGAGGCTGGAATGTCCCAAGTCCATGGATCAGGATAGAGGCTTCTCCTGACTCATGTAGCTGCAGGGACTGGTGAACCCGAGATTGGTAGGTCCAAGAGCAGAACTCTTGCTCACAGGCTGTGAAGCTCCATAAATTCCAAAATTGGTAGGCAACACTGCAAGGCTTCTCTTGATTCACGTAGCTGCAGTGGCTAATGATCCCAAGATCGGTGGGTCAGAGAGCAGGGCTCTTGCTCACAGGCTGTGAAAATCGATGAATCCCAAGATTGGCAGGCAGGACTGCAGGTAAGCTGCTAGCTCAAGTCCCAAGAACTGGGGGTCAGATGAACAGGAGCCAGCTGCAGGATCCAGAGCAGGCAGCAGCCAGAATATCTGCTTATATTCGGACGCAGGCCACACGCCCAAAGAAAGTCCCTTTCACCTGATTGGCTACTCACAGCAGATCCCATCATGGGGGTGGTCACATATCAAATCTCAACAAGGAAGTGATCACAACATTATATGACTGCCAAAACACTGAGAATCATGGCCTAGCCAAGTTGACACACAGTCTTAACCATCAGAAACACACTCAGCATTTCTCAAGCTGAAAGAACTGAAGAAAAAATTGAAGCATAGAGTTACAATATTGAAGAATTCTCTGGGAAAAATATTGAAGGATGCAGGAAGCATCAAAAGAAGATGGAAGGAATACACAGAGTCACTCTACCAAAAAGAATTACACAGAGTCACTGTACCAAGAAGAATTGGTCGATGTTCAACTATTTGAGGAGGTAGCATATGTCAACAGCGGATGGTACTGAAAGAAGAAGCCCAAGGTGCACTGAGGCATTGGTAAAAAACAAGACTCCAGGAATTGAGGGAATACCAACTGAGATGTTTTAACAAATGGATGCAATGCTGCAAGCGCTCACTCTTTTAGGCCAAGGAATTTGGAAGACAGCTACCTGGCCAACTGACTGGAAGCGACCATATTTGTGCCCATTCCAAAGAAAGTTAAACCAACAGAATGTGGAAGTTATCAAATAATATCATTAGTATCACATGCAAGTAAAATTTTGCTGAAGATCATTCAAAAACGTTTGTAGCAATACATTGACAGGGAACTGCCAGAAATTCAAGCCAGATTCAGAAGAGCATGTGGAACGAGGGATATGATTGCTGATGTCAGATGGATCCTGGCTGAAAGCAGAGGATACCAGAAAGATGTTTACCTGTGTTTTACTGACTATGCAAAAACATTCAATTGTGAGGATCATAACAAATTATGGATTACATTGCAAAGAGTGGGAATTCCAGAGCACTTAATTGTGCTCATAGAGAACCTGTACATAGACCAGACATCAAACAGAACAAGGGGATACTGCATGGTTTAAAAATCAGGAAAGGTGTGCATTAAAGTTGTATCTTTCACCATTCTTATTTAGTCTGTATGTTGAGGAAATAATCTGAGAATCTGGCCTATATGAAGAAGAACGCGGCATCAGGATTGGAGGGAGACTCATTAGCAACCTGCGATATACAGATGACACAACTTTGCTTGGTGAAAGTGAAGAGGACTTGAAGCACTTACTGATGAAGATGAAAGACCACAGCCTTCTGTATGGATTACACTTCACCATATACAGAACAAAAATTCTACAACTGGATTAATAAGCAACACCATGATAAACGGAGGACATGTTAAAACTAGATGGTATTTTGTTTAATTCTTTAGATATGTGTTTCTGTACTTCAATACCTCTGTGAATGGGCACTGCCATTTGCTGTAACCTTTTAAGAAAACACACTGTTCTCCAGAAATATAATTATACTTGACGACACCAGATGATTAAAAAGAAGCTAGGCTAAGAGCCGCTATGGCAGTGTTTTTCAGGGGAAAAACCATAGCATTTCAAGGTTTAAGAGAGAAAATTTGATTACGAACTTTGTAGACTTATAGAGTACCTGCTGTATGAGGCAATTTGTCATTGCCCACATTGTTTTTCACAGAGTAATGAGTCCACATTCACAGAAGTCACCACATTTAGGTTAATTAAGAGGAAATATATGTGGAATTACAATTTTAATAACTCTAGTTCCATTGTTGCAGATCACAATAAGGGAGCAGCTTTTTTTACTGTTCAAAACAGATGGTGCCTTTCTTTTTCTATTCAGATTTCCCTTTTGGAAATTATATGTCCATTGAATACTAGAAAAACGATGAATTCAAGATGTCTATGTTGTGAAACATATTAGTGGAAAGATAGTTTTTGACATGTTTTGTAGTTTACATGCATTTTTCTCTTTAATCACTGATTTGTAACCACCACCAAATGACATACTGGTAATAATATTTTTTATTATTTTTATTTTTTACAAAAATAGAAGAAACTAGATGCTGCAAAGGAGCCCCTTTTGAATAACTAAATATTTGGGAATAACTGGTCCACAGTTTTTCTAACATGTAAAAATGGCTGCTTTTAGAAAGAGGGTGTATCACCTCTGAACTGAACATTAAAGAAAGTGATAAGGGAGAAATGTGTAGAACCATCTTATCTGTGATGGTATATCTTCAAAATCTATACCTTTAAACTGTTAATAGAGTTTATAATACCTTGTACTGGGTGACAGATTTTGGTATGAAGATTCATATAATTTTGTGAACTTAATTCTGAAAAACACCCTTTTATCAAGTCTCTGTGTCAGATTTCTGAGGTTTTTTTTTTTTTTTTTTTTAAATAATTGCCCTGAAAGAAACAAAATCTCTTTCATTCATCTAATGATATAACACAATGATTTAGATATAGCCATGGAACATGTTGAGTGTATCTGTAAGCAAATCCCTTATGTGTGTACAAGGTGGAGGCTCCTCAGTTAGTCTGAAAGTCCTCTGAGGGGAGAACTGAGTCTTTGGCATCTTAGTGTCCTGCACAGCTCGTCGTCAGAAACCTGGCCTATACAATTAGTAAATACATAGGATGAGAAATTATCGGTGTGTCTGTATTCCAAAGTAACCTCTAACTCCTAGTCCAAATCCAAAAAAAAAAAAAGAAAATTCTATCTTGGCTTTTATCTAATCAATTAGGAAAGGATATGAGAATAAATAGGGTTCCACAATCATCCTTTTGAGAGTAAGACTCTCTTGGGGCTTTTATATCGCATATTTGGTCTTGATGCTACACAGAATGACTATGATAGTTTAAAACAATATTTACATAGTAAACATGTCCCATATTTATCATTTGGAGAAGTCAATAAAGACACTTTAAAAATTTAATCTTGCTATACTCAGAAAACTATGCTCAAAACTATCATCATTATACACAAAAAAACACTTTTTCTGACACACACACACTGTATTGTGACCTACCTTGTTCCTTCACACACATAATGATCTTAAAGGTCTTCCTTCCAATTCCTTTCCACCAATTTATATTTGAAATTTCAACAATCATCTTATCTCATTGTCTCTAAGGAAGCTTCCTTCACAAGTTATCCCAGGCATAGTGATTAAGAGCTATAGCTACTAACCAAAAGGTCGGCAGTTCGAATCTACCAGGCATTCCTTGGAAACTCTATAGGGCAGTTCTACTCTGTCCTATAGGGTCGCTATGAGTTGGAATTGACTCGATGGGAGTGGGTTTGGTTTCTTTGGTTTAACCCGCTTTCAGTCAGCGTCAGGTATACAGTAGAAATCCCTCTGGCATGCACTTTTATTATGTTACCTTATTATTGCTTTTCAGTTTAAGAAACCTAAATATAGACTATGCTTAATATCACACTATTTCCTCAAATTTGGAATTCCAAAATGTAGCTTCTTTCTCTTTAAAGTAACTTTTTTTTCAAAATTAAATATATATATTTATAACAATATAGACAATGCCGAAAATACAGAAAAGCACCAAGGAAAGAAAATCTCTATTCAATAATACTTTTAATATTTTGTATAAATTCTTCATGTACCAGGGACCATGTATAGTAAGTTTTTAATGACGTTTGGTTGAAAAAATGAATACAGGTTAATTCAAATAAAATATGTGGCTATAAATCAAGCTTTGGTTTATTGAAAAACAATTAATTTGAAATATGGTTATTCACAAATAAGAATCTGTCACACTGCAGAAATTGGTAATAGTTCTCATTTTGTCAGGTTAGCACATTTAGATTGCCTACTTAGCTCTAAATCAGGATCCCAGTAAACAGTACTCACGGATAAATGAGCCATAGGAAATAACAATATGACTTTAATTGAGGTCCTACCTAATCTCTCTGGGTAGGTAAAGATTCAGTGAACTTGGCTTTTATTACAAGCCTGCATCATTACTTTGTAATATATTGTCTCTGACCTTATTGAAATACCTTTATTCTTAGACACATTAGATAAAAGTGAAAATGTTACTTATACTTTCTAAAATTAAAAATAAAGATTTTTAAATATATCCTTCTTATGTTAAACCTCCTTAAAAAGCCAAGGTCAGGTGAGACATAAGGGCAGTGAAAAGCTGAATTGATATTCTCACTCATTTACCTCATGAATGAGTCAGAATTTAATTTACCCTAAACAAGGATGTTGGACAGATGCTGATATGGAAAAGAGTCTACTTCCCAAATTTATTATCCTGGTTACTGGAAGTGTTTCAGGAATTGAGTTGGCTGGTTCCATTGTTTCTTGCCAAGTGATAAAGATGTTGATGCTATATTTCATTACAAAAATAATATTTAAAAAATAAAACATAGCTTTTATAGCCTGCACATTGCAATTCAAATCATGAGTGATGGGATCTTGTGCTTGTTACCCATGGTGATATAATGTGACAGGTTTAAAAAACAAAACAGAACACGTGGTCCAATTATAAGGATGATGTATCCTTATAGGAATTTAAGCCTTGATGAAACATGAGCTTTCCCTTATAACAAGAGCTCTTAAAAAACAAACAAACAAACTATTCTATAGACTTCTGAGGCATCTAATAGAAAAGGTTACTTTTCTTCTTTCTAATTCAGAGCTCAATTCCTTAGATAAAGTTTAGTTAATTGACCCTTTCCCTGAAATCTACTATAAACCATAGAAAAGATAGTTTCCCTAAGCAGCATTGTTTATACTAGTCCATTAACTGAAGGAGTTAATCCTTGGCACAGCTTCTTTGGAGGAAGAAACTAATACCAGTTTCAATAAAGTGAATTGATTTACTTTATTATAAGCTATTGAATAGCAATCTTTAAAAATGAAGATAAATGGGCATAGTGTGCTAAGCCAGTGAGAATGACAGTTCTGACCTTGAATCATGTCATTTAGATCCATTCTGAATCAGTTCACAGGATCAAAAAAGGATATGTCTTATCCTTTTTTGATGTTTCAATATCATGACCTCAAAATCATTGAATCTCAAACATTTGATCCTGAACATTCTACGGTTTACAAGGTTTACTGAAAGAAATGAAGGCCGAGGAACAGACACAATTAAAATCCCCTTGAAAAGAGTTCAGCATTTTCTCTCTCTTTGCCCTTGCTAAACTAGAAGGATCCTTCTTTTAACACTCAAAATATTTATATGGGGCCCTCACTGAATAATAACAGTTTTTGTAGGGAAAGTGCCACAAGTCTTGGCTTAACAGAGGCTGTTACGATTATGTCATTTTCAGAATTACCTTAAGTAAATGTAAAATTTGAAGGAACCATGACAGTAAGTGAGCTTCTCTAGTCTTCAGGCACACTCCCATTCTCTTTATAGGAACTCAGCAGTTACCTTTATTTTTGTTTAATTATTATTTATGATTTAAGGTCATCAAATACATATCTATAAAATTATGTATGCAGGACCAAAATTAGCAAAACACAAAATAATAACTAAATTAAAAAATTCATTAATTAAATAGGTGAGCAAATGAGGGCAGAGAAAAAAGGCTAAAAATACAAGATTTAATCAGGAGGCTTGCTAAAAGTTAGCCACAGTTGCCTCTAAAACATTAAGTAAGCAATACACACATACACAAACTCACACACACAGAAATATGTTAAAGCTGTATAATTCACAGTTACTACGTAATTTAAAACCATTCATTTGTTCAGGAAAAGCACACCTTTGCCTGTCACTGAGACCAAGAGAACTTTCTTCTGTAACTTCCCAGAGATACTAATATATAATATAGTAATGTAGATATTCCTTAGCAACCTTAAAAGAAATAAAACATTATGTTGTGCAAGTGTATTTTTATGAAACTCTAAATTAACTGCATAGTTGAAACAAGATTCCGCAGTAACACTAGGGCTAGGTAGGAGTGTTCCTAGACATAACACCAAAAACACGATACATAAAAGGAAAAATTGATAAATTGGACCTCATCAATGTCCAGAACTTTTCTATGAAAGGCTCTATTAACATGAAGATAAGACAAGGTACAGACTGAGAGAAAACATTTGCAAATCACATATCTGACAAGATACTATTATCTAGAGTGTATTAAGAACTCTCAAAACCCAACTTTAATAAAGCAAACAATCCAATTAGAAATGGGCAAAAGCATAAATAGCCATTTCACCCATGAGAATATATGGATGAAAAATAAGCACATGAAAAGATGTTCAGCATCATTATCCATCAGCAGAATGCAAATTAAAACACAATAAGATATTATTACACACTTATCAGAATGGATAAAATAAAATAGAGTGATAACATCAAATACAGAAAGCCTGTTTCCATCAAGTCAATTCCAACTCATAGTAACTCTATAGGACAAAGTAGAATGCCCCACAGGGTTTCCAAGGCTGTAATTTTTATGGGAGCAGACTGCCACATCTTTCTCCTGCGGAACAGCTGGTGGGTTTGAACTGCCGACCTTGCAGTTAGCAGCCAAGAGCTTAAACACTGTGCCACCAGGGATAGTTGCTGATAAACTGGATCACTTGCACACTTGCTAGTGTGAATGTGAAATACTACAGCCAGTCTTGAAAAACAGACAGTTTCTTATAAAGCTAAACATGAAACTACCATATGACCCAGCAATTGCACCCCGGGGATTATTGCAGAGAAATGAAAAGTTGTGTCTGTACAAAAACTTGTATACAGTTGTTCATAGAAGCTTTACTTGTAATAGCCCCAAACTGAAACAACCACAACATCCCTCAAAAGGTGAATGGTTAAACAGACAGTGATACATCCATACCATAGAATATAGCAGTATAAAGTTGTATCCAGATGGCATCAATGTCAACATTGTGGTTTTGATATTGTACTATAGTTTTGCAAGATGTTACCATGGGGAAAGTTGGGGAAAGAGTACATGAGATCTCTTTTTATTTCTTACAACTTCATGTGAATCTACAATTTTCTCAAAATACAAATTTTAATTAAAAAAAAAAGACAACTTGGTGAAAGAAATTTGTGTGGTGAGTGTTATAAATTAGGCTTTTTGATTCAGCATAACTGAAGAATATATACTAGGATAGTGTCCCCTCAAACTTCTGTCAAAGGTGTACCACCTTCACAGTCTTGACATAAGCTTGTACCAACTGAATTATTCTTCATTTAATTTATTTAATCAAACACTTTCTTTGTTTTACTTAGGGCATTTATTTTGAAATCAGTCTTAATATCACTGCCTTTAATGGGAAACAAATTTCACTGACCATTACAAAAGACGAAAGCATAAAAATAAATATATATAGATATTCAGTGTTGTTTTAAAATTCATTCCTGTACTATTTAAAATCTTTGTATTAGATATATGTGTACCACATTTTGCAAAACATTGTTTAAGAATATTGAGTTTTTCAATCGATCCATAGTTTCTAGGTTTATATTACAAATGTTTTCTACATACACAAATGGGATGAAGTTATCCTTTGACCCAAAAAGGATTAATAACACTGATACTTAAGAAAGTATGAAACGTATAGCCTTCAGATATAAATATAGTTTATCTCAACTAATTTTGAGAAGTATTGGTAGCAATAGTTACAGGTACCTGAGTATTCATTTATTCATATATTCTTTTATTCAACAAATATTTAATGAGGGTGTACTATGTGTCAGACACTCTTCTATGCAGTGGGAATCATTTAAAACAAACAAACAAAAAAAAAAAAGAACCCTGCCCTAAGGTACCAACATACTTTTTTCATTGTTGGTAATAAAATACAGTGTATTATGGTTAACTGGAGCCATTCTACTGTATCCTGTAGCCATATTTCTTTGCATCCTGAATTGCAATGATTTAGGAACTATGAATGCAAAAAATTCATTACCATCGAGTCAATTCCTATTCATAGCAACCCTATAAGACAGAGTAGAATTGCCCCACAGGGTTTCCAAGGAGGAGCTGGTGGATTCGAACCATCGGCCTTTTGGTTAATTGCCGTAGCTCTTAACCACCGTGCCATCATTAGGAACTATAATGACTGCTAAAATCTCTAAAAGATATATTATTGGCCAAATAGAATGCCTTGTGCTGTGGAAGTCAAATAATGTTCTTTTTCAAACCAAATTCAAAGAGACAGACCAATCCATAAAGGAGTTTCCTGCAGCTTTGTTTGATGCTGCACAATGCAGCAATATTTAGACAATATGTCCGGAAACCCCATTGTCTGTGTGAAGGTGGGATTCTGCCCTGCCCTAAGTGGTCCTGGCCATAAACTAGCCTAGGTTACTTGGACATGGGGGGGTTAATTACAGAGATTTTGCCCATAGCTAAACTCTGTGAGGATTCTTATACTTTTTAAATTGTCTTTATTGATATAAAAAAAATGAGTCAGTGGTGACCCTCAGTCATAACTCTCTTACATTTGGAATTCTAGGGGCCAATTTTCTTTTCTTTAATAGAAGCATTGAAAGGAACTGGCATAACTGCTAGTCAAGGAGTTTCTGAAAAATATATTCTGAAGATATTATTTTTCTCATTCTTCAGTGTGGTTTATTTTCTGGGAAAGAGGCACACATATCTTTGTGCGCTTTACTGAAGAAGACAATAGTTAAGATTTTCCTAAAGGTGTTCATAAAAATATAGATTGTAATGAATTGCTAAATGGAAGTTGAAAAATCACCGAGTTTGATTAATTATACATTAGTTCAAGAACATTTTCCTTTATTAAAATTCTGTATTTTTTCCAAGCTTCAAATATAATCTCTCTCTCTCTGACAGGTAGCTGTACATGTAGGTAAGGTTTTGCGTATTTCAGTCTAAAATAGTTTAGTGACTGACTAAAGTGTGAGGGTCTCCCTTTATTTAAACAAAAATCTCTCTTTTTCTCTCTCTGTCTCACAGACGCTTTGCAATTTTTTGGCATTTTCTGAAAATTTCTTTCTGTTCTTTTAATGCCTTTGTTGTACAGTTCTTAGCTTCCCTTCAACACACAAACCCCACTTAATCCAGCCTTGAGAAAATCACATTGTACATTGAGCAGACTCTTCTTTTCTTACAAACTGGGTCACTCGACAGTCTACTTCTGGGTCATCTCCTGATTTTCTTTGCAAATGCTTCACTCTCCTTTAGAGCTTTAAAAATTTCCCAGAGAAGAGTCTTAAAAATCTTTCAAATGCAAAGCTCAGAATACCAACGGAACTGAATAGAGTGTGTTTTATAATTGGTAGTGCTGGAGGATTTGGGTTTCTGACAGTGGAGATCAGCATCGTAAGAAGTAGGAAACTGCAAATTCACAGGGTTGGACTTCCGTTCCAGATTAGATGTCTTTGCTGAGGTCTCTCAGAGTGACTGTTATTGAAAATACGGCTCAATCTCCTATTCATAATAGTTGTAGGCATTTTGCTTTTGTTTATGAAGTATAAGAGTTTCCTTTCATCATAATCTGATGGCTAATTGAAAATGCACAAAGATGTTAATGATTCTTAATAATCATAATCAGATTCCTCAACATGTTTCAAGTAACATTAGTTTCAGTAGACATTAAACCAAAAATAAAAAAAACACTGCTGTCGTCGAGTCGGTTCTTATTCATAGCGTCCTATAGGACAAAGTAGAACTGCCCTGTAGTGTTTCCAAGGCTGTAAATATTTATGGAAGCAGACTGTCATATTTTTCTCCCAAGGAGCAGGTGGTGGATTCAAATAGCCAACCTTTGGGTTATCAGCCAAGTGCTTTAACTGCTGCACCACCAGGGCTCCTTCAGTAGACATTAAAAACCAAACCAAACCCATTGTCATCTAGTCGATTCTGACTTACAGCGACCCTATAAGACAGAGTAGAACTGCCTCATAGGGTTACCAAGGAGCAGCTGGTGGATTTGAACTGCCGACCTTTTGGTTAGCAGCTGAGCTCTTAACCACTGCATTAAATGAACAAACAAATCTTTTTTGGGAAAAACAACAGGTTTAAGAAAGTTAAATGAGTTTTTACAGCAGGAGTTTTCATAATCTTTGTTATACTAATGCACATAAATCTCTAAAGAGCAGATAAATGTACAGAAATTACCAAATTCATTTAGCTACGAAGAACATCTCGTGGAAGCAGTATTCTTTGAAACATATTTTAGGAAATACTTTTGTAAATGCTCATGGCATAACTAATTTTTAAGAGTGATTCTAACCTGGAGAAGCATTTCTTTTCTGGAGAAGTATAATAGCCTGTCTGAGGGCAAACTTGGCCTCTTGTAATACCAATCAAAATGCTCCATTTTATGTGCTCCTACTAATTGATCCTTTTCTATGGAGTGACCATAACAAAGCATCTTAGAGATACTGCTTTCTGAAGAGATAAACTAAAATATATTGAAGACAACATCCTCACATTGAAACCCCTACATACTATCAAACAAATTACACTAAAGGGCTTTTCTGGTCATACTTCTGTAACTGATTAAAAACATTCAGTAGTTCCTAACTGCTATCAATAAAAGTCCTGAAAGACAAATGTGCTATCTAACACTGAGTATAGTTTTATATACGTAATAGATGATCAATGGTTAACATGCTAGGTTAAATCTGAATTAAGCTTCAAAACATCTTATCTATTCTTCCAAGATTTAGCACTGAACCTATCTTCTATCTGACCACTTCTTCAGAGACATCTACTCCCATCCTCTGATCCAGATCAGTCACCACTGTCATTTTTTTTGTAGTAGCAAATTCACACTCCCTCAATAGAACACATTCCAGTTTTTAATTGTGTTTAATTGCTTGTTGATATAATTTTCTGTTGTTTTTTTTCACCCTCTATAGGACAGTAGGTTCCATAATATAAGAACTATGTCAGTTTTGATCATCATCTCTTTATACAAAGGACCTAAGAGAGTGTCAGTAATTGTAGTTATTCAATAATATGAATAAATGAAAAACTATGTGCTTTGTCTTCAGTTTCAACAATTTGACTTCATGAACTGAGCACCTAGATAAAGATGTAGCAGCAAACCCATTTATGTGTTAGCTTCTCATAGAGGGAAAACATAAGTGAGAATCCATGAGTAATAACGATAGCCCTCCTGAAAGTCACCCTTGAAAAAACCTGTAAGTAGTGGTTTCTGTGAAAGGTAGCATATTAGAATATAAACACACATAATTAATATTCATAATTAGAAAGAGACACCATATCTGCCAATAAATTGTCCTTCTTCAAACACAGGTTGATATATACTTGTTCAAGGTCAGAAATCAATATTTATAAGGCTCTTACCTACCTAACTCTAAATTATAAATAAATAAAAATATAAGTATAATCTGCTCAA
>NW_004443942.1:16158086-16160985 GCF_000243295.1 Trichechus manatus latirostris
CAGGATTGTTGATTCTCTGTTTGGCTTAGTTTTTCGGATCTTTGTTGTGGAGGGACGGCGTGGTGCTTCTGCCTAGACCGCCATCTTGCCGGAGTCCTCTGATTTCCTGTATTTTAGATATGAAAAATGTAACACATGATTCTGTTTCTAAAACATGAAAATATCAAATTGTCCTAATAATATAAATATCAGATCATTTAACAGTACCTTGGTATTTTTTATTTTAATTATATTAAATTCTGAGATAACATTGAAGAAAAGGATAGAAAGAACCTTCTGTCAAGAAATAACGTCACACCAGATTTAGATAAATATATTTCATGACATATTCTCAGTTATGCCAAAATTCTTCTTGCTTAATAAAATGAGATTCCTGAAGATAACATTTTCTACAATTGATCTGTTCTGTATATTTAACCAGAAAACCATCAACATCACCAACCTGAAATACAGTGCGATATAATCAGAGCTTTCAATTTTAAGTTCCAGAATTCATACTTTGTATGTATGTGTTTGTAGAAAATGCGTACTTGGTGATTTTCTCCTGCACGTGGAATTCCATTGACTATCCCCTCCCTCATACACATCAAAAGCAGGAGTTTCCCTTATGTCCTTGCCATGTTGCTAATTGTTTTGTCATTTCTGCATGTGAGAAATTCCAGATATGTTTCTCTTATCTTCTGGGGCTTTGGTCACCCATTCCAAAGTGTTTAATCTTTTGTGTCTTTGTGTTAAACAGTGTCTCCTGTTGATTCAACTCTCTTTATATTGCTTTGAAATTGATATTTTCATGTTTATTTATTTACATGCCAAAATTATGCTTGCCTACTTGTTTTAATCTTTGTTTTTATTTGCCTTTCAAACTATCATCTCTGCTTCTCTGACGTACTTTCAAAAGGATATGCCTGGAATTTAAAAGAATAGTCTCCTGATATAAAATATATAAACATAAATTTTGTTCTTGCTGACTTCTGTTATATATCCCATTTAACCATTTCCTCCCTTGTTCTCCCAAGGCCCTTTGCAGAAGCCTTTTTTAATATTTTTTTCAACAGTAATCATTTGTTTTTGTATGAGTTTTGGAGCTGCTATTTACCAGCTGTTTGTGGCAACTTATTTAAATTATTTGCCTCACTCTTGGTGTGCACATATATAAAATTTAATGTAGAAATACCTACCTTGCTCGTCATTAAGATTGTATGAGATAATAGATGTATAGCAGATAGGCTGTCAGTATATTGGTGTCCCACTTCACCACCTCCCCAATTTGTTCCCCATCTCTTTCTATTGCATTATCTTGTAAAATCCTCAAGGATGGTGATCACGTTTTAGGCTCCTTTATACCAATGTATATGGTGAATGAACCTTCTCTAACACTAAAGAAATTAGCTCTGTGGGGGATGAAAAGGAAATTTCTCTCATCCTATCATTTTTTGTTTGGTTGTTGGTTATAGGTCTCCGAATCTTTATAATATCTTAATGCCAGATTGACAGAGTGGCTGCAACAATGGGCTCAAACATAGCAACGATTGTGAGGATGATGAAGGACCAGGCAGTGTTTCCTTCTGTTGTACATAGTGTTGCTGTGAGTCAGAACTGACTCAATGGCACTTTACAACAATGCCAGATAAGTGATGGAGTTTTAAGGATTTTTAAGGTGTTTTCATCAAGTTTACTTCTTGAATGTATATGATACTATTTGCTGTAATATAATCCACCTCATTTTTAAACAGTCTCAGGTGAAGTACAAAATATATATATATACCAAAAAACAAACAAACTCATTGCCATCAAGTTGATTCCAACTTATAGTGACCCTATGGGACAGAGTACAACTGCCCCATTAAGGTTTCCAAGGAGCGGCTGGTGGATTCGAACAGCTGACCTTCTGGTTAGCAGCCAAATACTTAAATCATATATATGTATATATATTGTTGAAATTTCATTGTCTGCGTGGAGGCAAAATAGCAAGAGAAAATAAGAATTTTAAAAAGGAAGAAGAAAATTGCATTGACAGAGAAGATAATTGAAAACTAAATATGTTTCTGAATTTCCTTACATCTAGGAAATATAAGGAAACCACCTATAAATCTCTTAGTATAATTATCACAAGAAGGGACATATAAATCTCTCAAGAGAGTTTTTTTATTGCATTAAATTATAAAAACACTTCACAACACTTCTCATATAGTACCTTCTTTAGTGATCTTGAACCATGAAGATGTGACTCCTTTTGATGACCATTGTCAATGTAAATTATTGAAAATCTTACAGACTGAATTTCTAAAATTCCTTTTAGAGATTTTCCATAGCAAATATATATGAGGATCAAATTTGCCTCTTTAATTTGTTTGTAAAAATCTCTTTAAGTCAAGTTAATGTGTTGATTTAATCCCACTAACCTAAATACAAACTCATGAATCATATAATGATATACTGAATAAATGCAACAAATGAATAGTTAGACATAGGTTTACTTTCTAAAATTCAATCAATGTTTGTTAATCATTGATTGTATATACAGTTTCATATACAGGTAAAATTTTTCTATCATAGTTATTTTGTTCAAATTTTCTAAGTTTATGTCTTGGAATGTGTTTTTAAGATAATTCTAAAGTTGTATAATAAACTGAACCCATAATTTTCATAATAAAGTGCATGAGCTGTGTTTAAAGAAATACATATGTATTCAAATCAAAGGTTTATTTATTTTTTAGTAGCACAGAGTGGGGACTGCTGATAAAGAAACCTTTTTTCTTTGGTTTTGCATCACTTCTGAAGCAAAAAATGTGTTAATTTTTGTTAAGGTATACTCTAGAAATTAATTTGTGTAACTAAAATCCAAAAGAATCTGAACATCTCCTATAACAAGAACTACCAAGAAGAGCTTCTCATATAT
>NW_004443942.1:16161853-16180488 GCF_000243295.1 Trichechus manatus latirostris
TATCATGATGTTGCTTATTGGTCCAGTTGTGAGGATTTTTGTTTTCTTTATGTTGAGGTGTAATCCATACTGAAGGCTGTGGTCTTTGATCTTCATCAATGAGTGCTTCAAGTCCCCTTCACTTTCAGCAGGCAAGCTTGTGTCATCTACATATAACAGGTTGTTAATGAGTCTTCCTCCATTCTTCTTCATATAGTCCAGCTTCTCGGATTATTTGCTCAGCATACAGATTACATAAGTATGGGGAAGGATACAACCTTGACACACACCTTTCTTAACTTTAAACCACACAAGATCCCCTTGTTCTGTTCAAACTACTGCCTTTTGATCTAAGTATTTGTTCTCATGAGCACAATTAAGTGTTCTGGAATTCCTATTCTTCACAATGTTATTCATAATTTGTTATGATCCACACAGTCAGATGCCTTAGCATAGTCAATAAAATACAGATAAACATCTTTCTGGTGTTCTCTGCTTTCAGCCAGGATCCATCTGACTTCAGCAATGTTAACTCTTGTTCCACATTCACTTCTGAATCCAGCTTGCATTTCTGGCAGTTCCCTGTCGATGTACTGCTGTAGCGGCTTTTGAATGATCTTAAGAAAAATTTTGTGTGTGATATTAATGATATTGTTTGATAATTTCTGCATTCCATTGGATCTCCTTTCTTTGGAATGGGTATAAATATGGATCTCTTCCAGTCGTTTGGCCAGCTAGCTATCTTCTAAATTTCTTGGCATAGAAGAATGAGTGCTTCCAGTGCTGCTTCATTTTGTTGAAACATCTCCATGGGTATTCCGTGAATTCCTGGAGCCTTATTTTTCACCAGTGCCTTTAGTGCAGGTTGTATCTGTTCCTTCAGTACCATTGGTTCTTGATTGTATGCTACCTTGTGGAATGGTTGAAGGTTGACTGATTCTTTTTGGTACAGTGACTCTGTGTATTCCTTCCGTCTTCTTTTGATGCTTCCTGTGTTGTTTAATATTTTCCTCGTAGAATCCTCCAGTATTGCAACTTGCGGCTTGAATTTTTTTTTCTGTTCTTTCAGTCTGAGAGATGCCGAGTGTGTTCTTCCCTTTTGGTTTTCTATCTCCAGCTCTTTGCACATGTCATTATAATACTTTACTTTGTCCTCTCAAGCTGGCCTTTGAAATCTTCTGTTCAGCTCTTTTACTTTATCATTTTTTTCTTTTGCTTTAGCTACTCTATGTTCAAGAGCAACTTTCAGAGTCTCTTCTGACATCCATTTTGGTCTTTTCTTTCTTTTCTGTCTTTTTAGTGACCTCTTGCTTTCTTCCTGTATGATATCCTTGATGTCATTTCCCAACTCATCTGGTCTTCAGTCATTAGTGTTCAGTGTGTCAAATCTATTCTTGAGATGGTCTCTAAATTCAGGTGGAATATACTCAGGATCATACTTTGGCTGTCATGGATTTGTTCTAATTTTCTTCAACTTCAGCTTGAACTTGCATATGAGCAATTGATATTTGTTTCCACAGTTGGCTCTGGCCTTGTTTTGACTAATGATATTGAGCTTTTCCATCATCTCTTTCCACATAAATACACTATTGAGCTACCTGCATACTTGTTTTTCTCAAGAGTAATTATTTATAATGAAAGATTTTTTTTTAGGGTCACCTTTCTCTAAAAAAGAAAGAACTAATGTATTTTCTCCATGCACTGGAATAAATATCTCTTTCTCTTTAACACACACACGCACACACAAGATATATGAATAGGCAATTCATAGGTGCAGATATTAAAAACTGCAGTTAAACATGTGAACATATACTTAACCTCACTCATAAACTATTTTGCACAAATGAAAAGCATAAGGAGATCATTTCACTTACCAAGCTGGAAAAATTAAGAAAGTAGTAATGGACGACTGGATAGCCACATCTAAAAGAGTGAAGTTAGATTCCTACCTCATACCATGTATAAAAATTAAGTAAAAAAGTATCATAGAATTAGATTTAAAAGCTAGAACTATAAATTTCATATAACTTAGGAACAAATATCTGAGGCCTTGGTTTAGTTTTTAGATCTTTTTAGTTTTAGATCTGACACCAAAAGCACAAGTGAGAGTGACTACTAAGGGGTACAGGGTTTCTGTGGAGATGATGAAAATTTTCTAAATGTGAATATACTACAAATCACTAAATTGTATACTTTAAAATGGTGAATTTAAGGTATGTACGTTTTATCTTAGTAAAGTTATTTAAAAGCTAATAATCTGTGTTGACTTGTAGGTAAGTAAGAGGAAACTCCTCTACATACTTGGTGGGGAGCATAAATTGGTATGACGTTTGTGGAGGGAAATTTGTTAGTGTGTTGTTTACAATATATCATTAATGTTTAATATATATAACTCCTTTGACCAAAGAAGTCCACTTCTTGGAATTTATATTATAGAAATGTTCATGAGAAAGCTAAGTTATATAAGTAAAAGACTCCACAGCACTGTTTATAATAGCAAAATGAGAAATAGCTTAAATGTATTTCAGAAGATAATTGATTAAATATATTGTGTTATGGCGCATTCAGTAAGTCTATAGGCTCTCACTTAAAAGATGTTCGTGATATATATTAAAGAAATAAGCATTTGGAGAATATATATGAATGATTTTTTTCATTCAAAAGATGTATACAGTACACACATACACACGCACACGTGTCTAGAAGATCAGAAAGAATATGTAACAAACTGTTAACAGTGTTTACAGTTGTGTAGAATTAGTTGTGTGTGTGTGGGGGGAACATTTGTTTATTTCATATATTTTTATAAATTTATTAAAAATTACACCTATTACCTTTTTTATTAATTTTAAAAATAAAACTCTGAGATGAACAAATATTGTTCTAGCCTAATTGGCAGAAAAATCTTCCTATTTTCTAGAATCAATAACCCAGATGTAGCTATAGGTTATTTGTTCCAAGTCTTGGGATAAGTGGGTGCTAATAGGTCCTTGTTGTCACAGCTAATCTAAATTTATATGTGCTGCCTGGTGTAATTATTAATAGCACCCCTCTAAAACCTGTTGCCGTTGAGTTGATTCTGACTCATAGTGACCCTATTGGACAGAGTAGAATTGCCCCATAGAGTTTCCAAGGAGCGCCTGCTGGATTCGAACTGCTGAACTTCTGGTTAGCAGCCATCGCTCTTAACCACTATGCCGCCAGGGTTTCCAGCACCCCTCTGGTTCTCAAAAATACCTTAGTTTTTTTTAAAATAAAATATATGATTTTATGACTATAATAACTGAAACTCACACCCTATCTGACACTCCTCAAGTGTAAATGGGTTAGGTATGAGGGTCAAATAGGATAAGGTAATCTTGAATGATATATGCACATTACTTTTCACAAAGCAATGATTGTAATTACTTTCCTTCTTCCCTCAGGACTTTGGGAGAAATATTGACCAGGGAGCCAGTATTTCCCTATCACTCTCAAAAACTTGTTGGATATTATTTATACTATAAATAGACATTACAGGGCCCTGGTAGTGCACTGGTTAAGATCTCCGCTGCTAACCAAAAGGTCGGCAGTTCGAATCCACCAGCTGCTCCTTGGAAACCCTGTGGGGCAGTTCTGCTCTGTCCTATAGGATTACTATGAGTCAGAATCGACTCAATGGCAATGGGTTTATAAACAATATAAGGAAAAAAAAAGTAAATAACGCCCAAAGTGTAGATTCATAGAGAGCAAATAAAACTGTTTATTAGCTTAAGAAGGCCTTTATCTTTGACTTAAACCACCAATTTGGGTGAAAAATGATCACTTCAGTCACAAGTTGCATGCCTAAACATTTAGAAGCCAAATGACTTCTGCAAATTGCATGGTTCAGTTTAATCCATATAAATATTCTAAGTACTTTTTCTGGCACATATTAAAGCACTCGATAAATATTAGCTTCTGTTGTTATTCTTCTCTTATCATCATTATCAACTTCAAAATCTTATATATAATGTTACATATTAATAATTATATATAATTAATTATTGTATTATTTCTTAAATCAAGGTATTGTATATGGTTTACTTAGAATAATTTGAGACCGATAATAAGTTTACAAATTTTATTACCACATAAATCTTGTATTGATGGAATATTGTTGTTTTTAGTTGTCGTTGAGTTGATTCCAACTCATGGCAGCCTCATGAGTGCAGAGAACTGCTCCACAGGGTTTTTAAGGCTGTGACCTTTCAGAAGCAGATAGCCAGGCTTGTCTTCTGAGGCATCTCTAGGTGGGTTTGAACTGCCAACTTTTTGGCTAGTATTTGAGTGCTTAAACACTTGTGCCACCCAGGGACTCCTATTGTTGGAGTAAATATAGCAGTTTGGATTTTCATATTTTTAAAGAAAATATAAAAGAATATTAAAGGATAAAACTAAGTGAACAATTTTTCTCTTTTCAATTGTGACTATTCAGATATACAAGAAAACCAGGAAAAGAACCATAGTTGCCCTTTATAAGTTATCTTGTTATCTTGGTATTAAGTTAACTCTTCAGGGGGAGGTAGGATTTGAAGACTAAAATTGTTGTGCCTCCAGCAATATCTTTGGTATAGTGATGGTTATGAAATGCTAGTGTTTTAAAGGGATGGAGTAATGTAAAGGTCATAAGGGAATCATCCTCTCAAATAAAACAAAACAAAATACATTGAAACAAAAAAGACAAAACATAATTAAAAAAAAAGAGAGAGACTTGCTCAGCTATCCCAAAGATGCCAACGTGAAACTTTATGCAGCAAGGTGATGGAATCCACCTACAGGTTTTCCATCTCTGACGATTAGGTATCAGATCCTGCTGGCTGCTTGAAGAAATAATTTAAATAAAGTACATCTTAATCATTTTTTGGCTAGGTGTCTCTGACAGTTAACCTAGTGCTTGTAGGTTTTCTACTCTATTAATAAAACTAATTTAGATCCACTAGAGAGAACATTTTCGGCTGTTGAGATTAAAATGTAATGTATTTATTGTATTTTACCATTTTTATTTTCAGTCTAAACTTTTTTCTCTAGCAAGAGTTTTTTAACTCTTAGCCTGAGACTTCTAGATGCCTGTATATTTGTTCAGAAACAATAGATCACTTGGGACAGGGCAATTATGGGAGTGAAGAGATAGGGGAGACTCTAAGATTTAAACCAAAAACAGATCTGTGATCAAATTTTGCTTCTGCCATGTGATCTGGGATGTGCCATGTGACCTCTGATGATCAAGTGACAAGCATAAAGATAAGGACCTATACTTTAAGGTAGGCAGAGCATAAAGGAAAATACAGCCTAAAATTCTAAAAAATCATCATTGAGCAGCTTCACCATCCATGGAATGTCTACAATTAGACTTCTACTTATATAAGAAAAACAAACACCTATTTTTTTAAGTCATGATAATGGAGGTTTCTGTTATTTGTAATCAAATATATTTCTGAAAAGAATGCAATAGGTTCACATTTCAGAGAATTAATGGTGTATCAAAGACTTCAGTTCTTACTGAGTTTAATGACATAAACATGCTGCATGCCAAATGATGTGCTCTTCCCAACAATAGAGATTGGAAAGGGAGAAAGACCCCAAGGAAGCCTAAGATAACCTGACTAGAAATTGAAAAGTGATAAAGAAGAAAACAGTGATAGCAAACAGAGAAATTTAAAGATGATATACAAAGAAACTGCAGTACTATTGTTTCCACCTATGTCATGTCCCCTTGCTGGAAGAGAAAGGCTTTGAGTTGAATTTCAGAAACACATAGTAGAGAGCTGAAAGTGTATGAGGTCACCGTTGAACTTCCAGTGTCAGGAGGGGATGTCCACAACCAACGCTTTAAGGAGGGTCACCCCTGCAGCTACAAGGATGGGCAGAAATGTGTCCACAGAACTTGAAATTTCGTTTTCATGTGATGTTTAAGAAACTGTTGTTTTATTATTTCTGGCTGCTAACTGTTGAATATCAATTTTTAAAATGTTCCTTTGTGGGAAAGATGCTAGTTATTGCTATTACTGGGAGTGTTTGTAAGGAGGAGGCAGTGGGGATAGCCCTCCAATTTCCATAGCAAATGAAACAAAATAATATGGGTAAATTCTGGGACAGTGCCCTTATTTGGACACTACCCACAATTATATAAAACGGTTTTTGGCAATGTGCTAGTTTGCTAGATAAATAATGAAAAACTAATCAGTTTCATTCATAAAAATAGATAGTCCTTCATTCTCTTGAATGGCTTTGTCACTTTTGACAGTTTATCTGTCACTCACAGATTTGTAGTGAAGATTAATGTGAAAGACTGCATTTATTTAACAGCGACACTTCAGGAGGTCAATCTTCAGCCAGGGTTTCCCAAGTATCAGATGGTTTCTTTCCTCAGAAATAAAAATAGCAGAGTTTGGAATGGTACTCACGGGGAAATGATGACATATAACATACCAAGATTTTACTACAAGCAAAATGAATAAAAGAAGAAATCTTGATTAACTCTCAGTCCATGACACTCCAGGAAGATAGGGCATGGCATCCCTGTAAGTGGGCAATCAGATCTGTTTGAAGCAGTTATGTCAAAAGAAGTATTGTGGGAGGAAGTTAGCTTATTTTATTTTTGTATGTGCATAAATTTAGTTATGAGAGAGATGATCATAGTAGATAGTTTCAATTTCGTGTAAGAAAACTGATACTTTAGTAGAAACCAGAAGATTGTTTGATTTTTTTTTTTTTTTTTTTTTTTAATGTGAGAATGGCTCCATCAGGGATACCTTGGCTTACTCTAACTGCCTTGACAAGCTTGCTCGTACTTACCTGGGCAAACAACTAGAGATAAGGCACTTGCCAAAGTACTTAACCATTCCTAAAACCTCAGTGTACCTTTATTTTAGTCTCAAATTGGTATGACTCTGTGTATGTGACCATGCCTTCTGGTAAAAGATACCCTAGGCCTTGTGCTCTGTCCCAGAGTTATTTGGAGGCTTCCAAAGAAAATGGAGGTTACTCCCCACACACACACACGCACACAAAATGGCCAAAAGCACTGACAAGGCCAATATGAATTATAATATTTCTGTGAAGCCATTTTGAGGTTTTGTGGAAGTAAATACATTTTAATGAGACCAATTATATGACTCAAAATACCCCAAATTTTAGCTAAAACCAACTAAATGTTATTGTTGCTGTTATCTGTAGTTTTGTCAGCTGGAAGAATCAGTAAAAATAAAAAGAAACAAAATTACTGCTGTTTATAAAAGAAGAATTAGAAAGGCCATCATGTCCTTGTGGTGCAGTGGTTAAGTGCTCAGCTGCTAATTGAAAGGCCAGCGGTTCAAAGCCACCAGCTGCTCCACAGGAGAAACCTGTAGCAGTCTGCTTCTATAAAGATGATAGCCTTGGAAACCATGAGGCAGTTCCAGTCTGTACTGTAGGTTCCCTGTGAGTCAGAATTGACTGGATGGCAATGGGTTTGAGTTTTTTAGTTTTTATTATGTCCTAGGCTAGAAAAAAGGAGCCATGGTGGTGCAGTGGTTAAAGTGCTCAGCTGCTAACCAAAAGACTGGCGGTTCAAACCCACCAGTTGCTCTGCGAGAAAGATGCAGTCTGATTCCATGAAGATTTGCAGCCTTGGAAACCCTATGGGACAGTTCTACTATAGAGTCTCTATGAGTCAAAATTGACTCCAGGCTAGAAAAACCCTATGGATAAATATGGATAATTATTGATAGAAGAAAACCCATCCCTTCATGAAATATATGGCTTGTGAAAGTCAGTCCTGTGTGACTAGTTTTTAAATTATTCATACAATTTGCAAAGTATCTTTTAAATGACTTGGGGTTTGAGAACATATGCGATCCCATTTCAGTGCTGTATAGAGTAACATGCCAATCTCATTTCAATGACTCAGATGTGCTAGCTCTTCTGATCCTAATTGCTATAAATGATAGTGTGCTAGAAATAGTTTAAAATAGAACTTGCCTACATTTATGTATTAAAAACGTAAATCTAAGGCATAATTTGAAGAATAATTCTGAAATTTCATTTTGTTGTAATTTTTAAAATTGTACTCTGATTTAAGGTAAAAAATCAATTACTCACATTATTTAAAGTTTGACTAACTTTAAATGTATAAAATACCACACCCACACACCCACACATATATTTGTTGCTGTTGTTGTTGTTAGGTGCTGTCAAGTTGGTTCTGACTCATAGTGACCTCATGTGACAGAGGAGAACTGCCCGATAGGATTTTTTTGGCTGTAATTTTTATGGAAGCAGATTGCCAGGTCTTTTTCCCGTGGAGCCACTGGGTGGGTTTGAACTGCCAACCTTTGTCTTAGCAGCCAGGCACTTAGCCATTGTGACACCAGGACTTCTTTATATATATCTCTATCTCTTGTATTTTGCTCCTCTACATTGAAGTACAAAATAAATCTCATGATTTTTACTGCTTTAAATATAAAAATAATTTTTTTTGCCCAATTGAATCAAACAAATCAGGAATGGTTATCACTTTATCTCTTCTTGAGATGACTGCAACTTTTCATGAGACTATTTCTGAGACTGCAATATCAGTTTTGTTGTTACCTGCTACTAGAAAAAGGTGCCATAGAATCCTCTTTTGAATAACTTAAGGAATATAGGACATTCTAGTGTCTAATTGCTCCTTTAATAAAATTTAAAAAGCCAGCCATCAACAAATTTTGATCTTTCATATATTTATGTCTATCTGTTGTTGGCAACCCATACACTTGAGAAGATCTGTTACTGGAAATACTTTGTTCTAGGGGTGGCCAATTTGACAACTAGTGGGATAGACTCTTTGCTCCCCTATTTTGAGAGGAATTAGGTAAACTAAATAACTGTGTCAACTAGCAGAGTACATCCCATGACTTGCATTCTGTAGGCCCAAGGCGACTCATAAACTTTGCAACAGATAATAGCTTCTACAATTACCAGTAAATAGCTTTTCAAAGAATATTATGTCTGATGAACAAGGGAAATGAATATTCTACTGAGAAATGACATTTCTAGCGAATATGCTCTGTTGAAGCCAAAGTGAGGAAATCTTTGAGTTGATGATAATGGTCAAGTAACCAGTCTCAGGACTGCTTTCACAAGTCACAACGATCTATTATATATGACATGTTACTAGGAGATAAATCCAAGGGTGAAAATACCAGTTGTTGGATTCAACTATGTAGTTTTGTTTTCTTTTAATATTTCTAACTGAACAAGAGAGATTGACCTTTCACATGTTTTAATTTCCTAGCAAGAAGACATAGTTTTTATGATTTCTACTGTCAGCCAGTTTTTTCAACTTCGATTTCAAAGTAACAGATATACTTTTAGCTGGTAACTTTGGTCATCTAAGTTTGTACATTTAGAGAGAGGAAAAAAATGTTTCCACATATACTCAAATGCAGCTCCCACATGATACCTGAAAAAGCAATCATTTAACTTGCAGTGAACTAATTAGGCAAATTAAATATTGTGACAGAGCAAAATTGAATTTATTCACAAGAGGATAAAGTGAAAAAGTAATATGTTTGGAAATTACAAAGTATAATGCTAAATAATCTTTTGATTAAACTGAACTCAAAAATTATAAAACTAAAAGACAAAATGTGGTATATATATACCATGATATATGTGGAAATTAAAAAAAGAATGAAGTACTGCGTCATGTTACCTGGATGAACCTTGAAAACATGCTAAGTGAAAAAGTGAGTCATATAAGACTACATATTGTATGATTGCATTTATGTAAAATATCCAGAATAGGTAAATACTTAATGGTATAAAATAGATCATTGGTTTCCAGGGACTATGACTTGGGTTGGTAAAGGAGGTGAGACTAGAGAAAGACTCATAACAGGTATGGGGTATCTTTCTGGTGTTGAAAAAGTTCTATGATTAGATTGTGGTGTTGGGTACACAACTCTTTATATACTAAAAGCCACTGCACTATACAGTTTGAATGGTGAATTCTATTATACGTGAAATATGTTTTAATAACTCTATTAAAAAAACCCAAATAAGAACAATGAAATATTGTCAAAATGAAAGACACAGCAGTAGTTAGAGAGAAGTATATAGGTTTAGTTACTTTCATATCTTTGTAAATATATTTAAGCCAATTAAACATTCAGTTCAAGAAGTTGAACTAGGAGTAACATAACAAGAGAAAAAAAAAAGACCTCTGGGTAAACTTTTATATCTCAAACAAAGATCATGTCATTGTTATTGTTAGATACAATGGAATCAGTTACGACTCATAGCACTCTATGTACAACAGAAAGAAACACTGCTGGGTCCTGCATCATCCTCACAATTGTTGCTATATTTGAGTCCATTATTGCAGCCACTGTGTCATTCCATCTCATTGAAAGTTTTCCTTTTTATGGCTGACCCTCTACTTTACCAAGTATGATGTCTTTCTCCAGCAACTGGTCCCTACTGATAACATGTCCAAAATACTATGAGATGAAGTCTCACCAGCCATGCTTCTAAGGAGCATTCTGGCTGTACTTCTTCCAAAACAGATTTGTTGATTCTTCTGACAGTTCATGATATATTCAATATTCTTTACCAACACCATAATTCAAAGACATCAGTTCTTCTTTGGCCTTCCTTATTCATTGTCCAGTTTTCACATGAATATGAGGCAATTCAAAATACCATGGCTTGAGTCAGGTGCACTTTAGTCCTCAGAGTGAGTGATATGTTTGCTTTTGAACACTTGAAAGAGGTCTTTTGGAGCAGATTTGCCCAATGCATTATGTCATTTGATTTCTTGACTGCTGCTTCCATGGGTGTTGGTTGTGGATCCAAGTAAAATGAAATCCTTGACAACTTTAGTATTTTCTGTTAATCATGATGTTGCTTATTGGTCCACTTATGAGGATTTTTGTTTTCTTTATGTTGAGGTGCAATCCACAGTAAATTTTGTAGTCTTTGATCTTCATCAGTCAGTGCTTCAAGTCCTCTTTACTTTCAGCAAGCAAAGTTGTGTCATCTGCATGTCATAGGTTGTTAGTGAGTCTTCCTCCAGTCCTGATACCGTATTCTTCTTCATATAGTCCAGCTTCTTGGATTATTTGCTCAGCATACAGATTGGATAAATATGGTGAAAGGATACAACCCTGATGCACACCTCTCCTGATTTTAAACCACGCAGTGTCCCATTTTTCTGTTCGAGTGACTGCCTCTTGGTCTAGGTACAGGTTCCTCATAAGCACAATTAATGTTCTCAAATTCCTATTCTTTGAAATGTTATCCATAATTTTTTATGATCCATACAGTTGAATGCCTTTGCATAGTCAATAAAGCACATGTAAACATCTTTCTGGTATTCTCTGCTTTCAGCCAAGATCCATTTGACATCAGTAATGGTAGCCATTGTTCCATGTGCTCTTGTGAATCCAGCTTGAATTTCTGGCAGTTCCCTGTCAATGTACAGCTGCAACTGTTTTTGAATGATCTTCAGCAAAATTTTACTTGTGTGTCATATTAATGATATTGTTCAATAATTTCCACATTCTATTGAATCACCTTTCTTTGGAATGAGCAAAAATATGGATCTCTTCCAGTTAGTTGGCCAGGTAGCTGTCTTCCAAATTTCTTGACATAGACAGGTGAGCACTACCAATATTGCATCCATTTGTTTAAACATCTCAATTGATTTTCTGTCAGTTCCTGGAGCTTTGTTTTTGTTTTTTTTTCCCAATGCCTTCGGTTCAGCTTGGACTTCTTCCTTTAATACCATCAGTTCTTGATCATATGCTACCTCCTGAAGTGGTTGAACGTCAGTGAATTCTTTTTGGTACAGTGTCTCTGTGTATTCTTTTTGATGCTTCCTGTGTTATTCAATATTTTGCCCACAGAATCCTTCAGTGTTGCAACTGGAGGCTTGAATTTTTTTTTTCCCTAGCTCTTTCAGCTTGAAAAATGCTGAGCATTTTCTTTCCTTTTGGTTTTGTAACTCCAGGTCTTTGCACATTTCATTATAATACTTCACTATGTCTTCCCGAGCTGTCTTTTGAAATCATTTTCTTATTATAATTATGTTAATAAAAATTAATGTAATTAATATAGCAAAGATCATAGAAGATATAAATGAAGAGTATTTCTATGCTCTTATGTAATATGACAGTTAAGTTTTTATTTATCCTAATAATAATCTATGCAGTATTTGAAAATCCAATCAAAATTTAATTTTTTAAGTTAAGACTATACTTTATTTTCAGTTATATACGTAGGAAATATGCCTATCAATAGCGAAATCAATGCTAAAAAGATACAGTAAGGATAAGATCTACCCTAATAGACATTAAGACATACTTTATACCATAGACTATGAAGTCATAATAATAACAACAGTGTGTTATTTTTGCAAAAACAGACAAATAGGCCAATGGAACATGAGAGAGAGCTCAGAAACCAACCAACGTATATATAGAGCTCAGTGTACAAGAAAGGGGGTTCCACAAAACAATGTGAAAAAATGGATTTCTTGGTAGTTTATTAGACAAACTGAAATTTCCCTAAAAAAGGGAAATAAAGTTGAATTTCCATCTAATACAACATAACAATTTAGACTGGGTCCATTAAAAATGAATGAATTGAATGTAAACATTAAGAAAATGTAGAAGAGTAGTTTGTAACCCAAGAACATAAATTATTTCTTTAAAAACTAACTACAATAAAAGGGCAAATCAGTTATGAATTAGATGACACCAGCATTAAAGGCATCCTTCGACAGTTGATAGAATGGGAAGTTATCTTTAATATCTCAAACCAATAAAATTTTATATCTAGAATATTTATAATATGTTGTTGTTAGTTGCTCTAACCTATGGAGACATTATGTATAACAGAATGAAATATGGCCTGGCCCTAGGCCATTTTTGGTATGTTTGAGCCCATTGTTTAGGCTATTGTGTAGTGCATTCCAATCTAGGGGATTTATTTTCAAACACTATATCAAACAGTATTGTTGTAATTCATAGGGTTTTCATTGACTAATTTTTGGAAGTAGATCACCAGTCCTTTCTTCCTAGTCTGTCTTAGTCTGAACACGCCACTGAAACCTGTTCAGCATGGGTGACCTTGCTGGTATTTGAAATACAGATGGCATAGATTCTAGCAACATAGCAACATGCAAGCCACCACAGCATGACAAACTGACAGATGGGTGGTGGATCTGTGCCATAGAAGGTTATGTACTGGGTACATATTGAGCAAATTAGATAAGCCATACCATGTAATACTATGAGAAAGACTCTTTACTTGTAAATTAACTTCTCAAATAGTAACCTGTTTAATATAAGGTCCCTCTCTCTTTTTTCTTGCTGGGGTTCAATTTTCACTTGGAGTGAGTTGTATCATAGACAAGAGACATAAGAAGAGCAAAAGCACAGTCTTGATCTAGGCTGCAGAATATCCACTCCCACATAATTGTTTGCGTGCATTTATTTCTTCCTTTAAGATTTTAGAATTAAAAATACATTCTCACATTTGCTCTGCTTGGGCAGGTCACACACCTTAGTGGCAGCGTCTCTCTGTCTGAGAAAAGATAAGTGAAACTGCCAATTTCATGACTGTCCTGTAGCTCACATGGAGCTGGAAAGACCTTGAAATTGTTTCTCTCTACAGTTCTGAAAAATAAAGCCTTTGTGTAGGACATGTAAGGGAACTTTCTTTTCCTCCTGGCACATTTGCTCTGTAGTGCACAGCTGACTGGGAGTTTGATGTTTGCTTTTCTCTGTAAATGTGATGTTAAAGTGCCGATGGCTGAGCTTTAGTACTTGTATCCAGTCTAAGGTGCCAACAGGGAAGACGTGAAAAGCTTAATTTTAAAAGTGCAACTGCAGAAAACTGAAATCATGTAGGTAGGCAGAACGATATTTTCTAATGAGCAATTTTTCTTCATCATTGTTGTTTGAATATATGTATGATATGACGTTACACATATCTTGAGGAATACATAGCCCAACTGAAAAAAGTATTATGTTATGTATTCAGAATAAATTAAGTAATTTTATCAAATATACTTTAACATTAAAGTAATAAAATATTAGTTCTTTCCAAACATACGTGGTAGTAAAGTGATTTTCTAAAGAAATGTTATAAGATATGCTTATAATTTTTAAAATTCAATTTAATTTTTATTAACATAATGAGAAAGTTATTTACTTTTAAATGTTTTCCCTCACTTTCAACGCAGCTTATTGTAAAGTTCTCTGAAAATAAAATTTATGCTCTAGATATTCTAACTACTGAAATCCTCAGCATTTTTGTTTAAAATATTTGATTAATGAATAGATTGCTAATGTTTAATTATATGAAACCTGGGTAGGAAGTCTGTGATTTTGTGTCATGAAGCACTAGACTTATCCTTGGCTGTTTAAAAATTTTTTAGTAAAGGGCTACTGAAAGATAACCTGGAAAGATTGTGACAGGATCAATTTTACAGTTACCTTTAAGTCCTTATTCAAGTCCTGCAGTTTGTATGCAAATATTAATAGTAGTTAAATTAGAGAATTAGAAAGATGCAGCTCTGCAGGTAGCATGTTAGAAAAACATCTTTATAAGCTTACCCATTGCTGTTGAGTCGATTCCGACTCATAGCGACCCTATAGGATCGAGTAGAACTGCCCCATAAGGTTTCCAAGGAGCTGGTGGTAGATTTAAACATAAGCTTAGCTGTAAATTTAATAAGATATCAGTGTGAGTGGTCTGCCCAGAAAACTATTATGATGTTAGAGGTATGAAATACTGTGTTCTGTGCAAGTTGAGTCTCCTACCTGGCTGGTCAAACTACACCTTTGGTGTTGTGCATAAATCTGGTTGCAGACAATCTTTAGGGCAATGAGGGTATTTTAAACACATTATTTTGAGGCATAGATTAATAAATTGCGAATATTTAGGGCAAACTATATAATATTTAGAAGAGATACAGAGGTCAGTCACCAGTATTGGAAGACAGTGTGTACAAGTGAATCTTTCTCATCTGCAAAAGCGGAACAGTAAGAATACATTCCTTGGGGCTGTTGTATGGGAAAATAATAATATAAGATATATAAAGTGTTATAACTTAGTAAATCCTCTGTAGACATCCTTATTGCTGTTATACTCACATAGATCTTTTAACTTTATACAAAGGAAAAATCTCTACATGGCAGAATTCTCAGCAACAACCAACCATCTCAGAAACATTTTATTCACATCGCAGATGGAGAAGTGAGAAGCAGAATTTTTAGAGAGCTGAACTCCACCTCTCTGCTGTCTTTGCTAATCATCATGGACCAGTTGAGTCCTTGGCATATAATTGCATAAAAGGATCAAAGTCAGAGTGATGATTTTCAGTGCTACCTGAAACCAACGTGCTCAGTTCAAAGATGTTAATTCAAATGACAGGCTGAGCTTACCATTTAAAACTGGTTATCATTACCCTCCGTTGAACCTGTTTTCCTGGCTGATTGATCTATAAGCTAATGTAGTGTTCTTCGATCTCTGTAGGAGTGGCTGAAGGAGCTTTCTCAACTGAAAAACAATTAAACTGCAGTTTCAGTAGTATTAACTAAACTAAGACTATGACTTTGAAATTAAAAAAAATAATTATAGGTGAATTTCTACTCTTGCCAACATAAACAAGTTTCAACATTTGGAAATAATAACTTTAATATATATCTGTTTGTTTTTATGTCTTGAAATTTTTCTGAAGAACTGTATCATTCCTTTTCTTAATTTTCTATCACATCTGATATAATACTCTTCAATAAATTATTAAATAACTATGTTGAAAGGGACGCTAAAATATTTAAGATCTAGGACCCTCCCTCAAGGATCTAGTCTAGTGGGAGAAGCTTGGTTGACAAATAAGTGTTTTTCAAGGAATATGTTGATGTATTTTATCAGAGACAGATTTATTCAGATTAAAAAAAAGGAGAAAATGCACTTAGTGAATGCAAAGAAAGACTTCATAAAAGATATGACATATGAAGGAAACACCATGGAATGTGTGGGATTAAGACAAACATACTGGATTAAGCATTCCAAAAAGACAGAAGTATATGGAGGCAGCTGGGTAGTGCAGACAGTTAAGTACTCGACTACTAGCTGAAGTTTGGCTGTTCAAACCCACCCAAAGGCGCCTAGGAAGACAGATCTGGAGATCTGCTTCCAAAAGGTCACTGTCTTGAAGACCTTGTGAAGCAGTTCTACTCTGTACACATGGGGTCACCATGAGTCAGAATTGACTCAATGACAACTAACAACAACAACAGAAGTATATGCAGTATTCTTACCAAATATTCTCCATTAACTGGAGTATAGGCCTTTTGTTTTACTGGAAAACTAATAGCATAGTGGCATTTATCAAATTTTAATATACTGATGGGGGCATTGGTGGTTCAGTGGTAGAATTCTCACCTTCCTTATGTGAGACCCAGTTTCAATTGCCAAACAGTACACCTCATACAAAGCCACCACCCGTCTGTCATTAGTGGCTTGTGTGTTGCTGTGATGCTGAATAGGTTTAGCAGAGCTTCCAGACTAATACAGACTAGAAAGAAAGATTGGGAAATCTACTTTCAAAAATCAGCCAATGAAAACCCTCTGGATGTCAGTGATCTGATCTGATTCGAGCAGAGCTTTCTTCCATTGTCCATGGTGTTACCACGAGTCTGGGTTCAACTTGAAGGCAGCTAACAACAACAACAACATGTCTATCCTAAATATTGTTCCAAAACCCTAAATAATTTTGCTACAACCCTATCTCTAGCCCCTCACCTTCTTACCCTCTCAACACAGATACACCCAAACGTACTCAGTGCACACACACATAGACACACAGACACACACACACGCACGCACTTTCCAATCCGCTGATACTAATTTCACTTCCCCAAATCTTCCCAGCTCTTCTAGCCTCAGAATTTTTCCATTTGCTAATCTCTCTCCCTGGAATGTTCTATATTTCCATCCAATCCCTGTACTCTACCTTTCCCTGGTTAATTTTCTTTTATCATTTTTATTTCTCTTACCTTACCTACCATTTCCCTCAGAGAGCCTTCCCTGACCTCCCATTCACAAACCTCCTATGTGCTCCCATACTATCCTGAATTTCTGTTCTAGAACATTTACGTGTTTGTGTCAAACTGTAGGTGCTGTGACAATAGGAGTCCCATTTCTCGTTTCTCAAGAACCACTGGGATTGGCAAGGGGTGAATAGGTGATGATATATATTCTTGATTCAGTGAATGGAATTAGTGAATCTGTAGTGGAGAAGCTAGCACCTTGCCAAATTGCGAGTTCATAGAATAAGTAAGTAAATAAGGTAAATAAGTCCTAATCAAGCCTGGTAAAATAGGGATAGTGAAGTTATGGTCCTGAGCAAAGTGATTTGGGTATCTGGAGCAAGTTCTTGGTTAGTGCTTGACGTATACTTAGAATATAATGACTTGACAGAAATATGTATGGAATTTCAGTCCAGCAGCGACAAACAGAAAGCATAAATTTGAGGAAAAATTATTAATAAACAATATAAATAGAAGGAAAAGTTATTTTGTATTCAGTACCAAGAAAAGACATTCTAAAAGTCCATGATGTTGACAAAAAAGGAGATATAAAATTTAAAATTTGAGAAAAAAACATCAAGACAGTAACTTTGTTATTTTATTAAAGTATATTTCACATTTAGTTTCATGAGTAAAGTCTAATATAGATAAGTTAATTTCTAAATAAATATGTTATCCTTAGTGCCCTCTTATTAAAGAAGTTTCCATTGAACATTAAGTTGGTTTTTAAACATTTGTCAAATAAATTCCACTTATATTTGTTGTTGTTATTGTTAGTTGCCATCTAATCAGCTCAGACTCATGGAGACCTTATGTATAACAGAACAAAAAGTTGCCTGGTCCTGTGCCATCTTCATGATTGTTGGTACGTTTGAATCTACCAGAATTTATAATACCAGGAGGGTAACTTATGGTGGATAGGTTTCAGTGGATCTTCCAGACTAAAAGACTAGGAAGAAAGGCCCAGTGGTCTCCTGACAATTACCCAATGAAACCCCTATGAATATTATATTTGTAGATGTTACTAAATTAAGTGTATCTTGAAACATGGGCAAGGAAGTCAAAAGATTCTTACAAATGAGAAAATATATCTCCTATCTGGATAATTAACTTTCGCAGGAGCATGTCTATAGAACAAGAAATGTAAGTATAGTATTGTGAATAACTGGCTGAAAATATACATATATATCAGGAAAATGCCTGTAGATTACAGTTGACCACAATCCGAATCAGAAGATGCACAATTGTAGCATAGCACTTGTCACACTGTATCATCAACATCTTTTTACCAGGCTGTCTCCCAAATGAGACCGTTATCTTACAGGCAGGTATCATGTTTCATTCCCCATTGTGTCCTTAGCATTTTGCACACTGACTCACACACAGTAGAGTCCTAATGAACTCCTTCCTAGAGGATTGAAAGGATAACATTGTTCACATTAAACTTCAACAGTTCTCTACCATATTTTAATGAACTCTGATGTTTTCTTTTTCAGCTCTAAGGAAAAACTTTTAACTTTCTTCATTTTTTTTTTCTTTTTTCAGAAAACGTATTATAAAACCTTTACAATA
>NW_004443942.1:16181506-16188651 GCF_000243295.1 Trichechus manatus latirostris
CCTGGAGCTGACACCCTGAATTTGGACTTTTAGCCTACTTTGACTATGAGGAAATAAACTTTTCTTCATTAAAACCATCCACTTGTGGTACTTCTGTTAAAGCAGCACTAGATGACTAAGACAGTCCTTGTGATACATCAGTCTTCCCTTGGTCTGGGAGCATCTCAGCACAGGAACTTCAGGTCCAAAGGACGCACTCTACTCCCCACACTGCTTTCTTGGTGGTATGAGGTTCCCACATATCTCTGCTTGCTTCTCTCTTTTATATCTCAAAAGAGACTAGCTTAAGACACTATCTAATCTTGTAGATCTCATCAATATAACTGCCATTAATTCATCTTATCACCTCATAGTGATTGAATTTACAACACATAGGGAAATCACATAACATGATACAATGGTAGACAATCATGCAATACTGGGAATCGTGACCTAGACAAGTTAACAGATATTTTTAGGGGACAAAATTCAATCCTTGACAGAGCTTAATAAGGAAACATTAGAGTTACATTAAAGTGTGGTAGAGAACAGTTCAAGTTTCATGTGAAACATGTTATCCTTTCAGTCCTATAGGAAGAAAACATTAGGACTGTACTGTGTGTGAGTCACTGTGCAAAAAGCTAGAGAAACAATGGAGAATGAGACAAGAAACTTGCCTCCGAGACAATTGTCTCATTAGGGAGACAGCCTGGTAAACAGATATCCATGATACAGTGTGACGGGTTATGACTGAGGTCATGCATGAGGTCCTGCTGGAACACACATGAGAAGCCCCTACCTGGGTATAGGATGATGGACCCTGTGAGGGATGGTACAGGGCATAGTCAGGAAAGTTTTCTCAGAAAAGCTGATAAATGTGCTGAGTTCTGATGGGTCATAAATTTGTACAGATACCCAAAGAAGTAAGGCAATAAGGTAGGGAAAATTGGTGATTTTGATGGTTTTATTTTTTTAAAACTTAGTCTGAAAAGCAAGTACAGATGACACTTGATGTGGAAGGATAAACAGAGACCCAATAATTAAGTACTTGGTATGTCATGATTTACTCAGAGATCAAAGGGATTCCACTGAAGGGGTTTAAATAGTTACAAGGTCATGTTTCTATTGTAGAAAACTCACTATGACTATGTAAAGAGTATATCAGAGAGAAGAAAGACAAAAGAAGGGCAATAAGTCAAATTCAATTCTAGGTACACTTAACAATCACCTAGATAGTTTTAAAACTATGGATGTCTTGGCCCCATCCCAAAGGATTTTCTTTTAAAAAATATGACATGATGTCCTGGCATTTGTATTTTCAAAAGCTCCCTAAGTAATTTTAATGTAAAGCCAGGGCTGAAAATAGCTAAGTTAAGGTAGTGTTACAGCAGCCCAATGAAAAAATGATGGTGTCTTGGACTAAGATAATTAGAGTTGAGATAGAGACAGGAGAGGAATACAAGAGAAATTTAGACATGACTTGCAGAGTGATTGGAAAATAAGGATAGCATAAGAATGGCATCCAGGATTCTAGCATAAGCTCATCTATAGCTGTTGATGCCATTCACTGACTCAGAGAAAACATGAAGAGGGATGGAGGTGGGCTGTGAGTTTATTAGAATTATCTGGATTAGAGGCATCATGACAATGAAAAAAATAAAAAGCAGAGCAGTGAAGGGAATACCCTCACTTCAAATATGACAAACAATGTTGGAAAATCCAGTTTATTCTAGAAATGTTTGTTGAATGATTTTTATATATAGTCTAGCACAGTGCTAGACTCTGGTGATACATAGATAAATAACACACAATTCTCTGTCTTGAAAAGCTTACAACATCATGGAGAAAAAGACAAAAAAAGAGATAATTTTAATATACCATGTTAATTGCTAATAATAATTACAGATATTATGGTAAAGATCTAAAAAGAAATAACCATATTATGTTCTCAGGTTGACAAGCTTACTTCATGGTCCACACAGTGCAATATACCTTATGAGAAATATCTTATTATCTTAGAAAAGTGCTATGCAATTTATATTAGAATCTTTATTGTACATTTTAAGAAACTGAAGTTTAGTAAAGTTAAGTAACTAGCCCAGTGTCATTGTAGCAGAACTAGAATGCAAGTCCTGCTCCTCTTGGGTGTTTTTAAAAGTTATGCTAAGGGACCCACCTAGCACAGATGAGAACCCTAAAAGATACGGTACCTAAAAAGGTTTGTGAAAGATGTGTAAAGTGTACGAAACCTAGGAAAGACAGTCCAGCAAGGGAGAAGCAGCTATAAAACACTGCATCTTTTTTGAGAACTAACATGAAGTTGGGTGTGACTAAAAGTAAAATGAAAGAGCATGTTCAAAGATAAGGGTCTGGATGTGGGTGAGAGATAGGCAACGTGAGGCGTTATGTGTGGTATCTAGTTTTGTTTATTGCATTGAAAAATGAGAGAAAAAGAATTTTAAAAATATCACAATTAATGGGTTACAGTCTATAAAGATTTAGACATGTGGAAAATAACTTTTGTAGGAGGCCTATTGAAACACAGAGAGCTGTTCCCATTGTATATTTAAAATTGGGAGGGCATAACTTATAGCATAACATGGTAGATGGTAAAGAACTGTGAACTGAAACTAGAACCTTTTGTCTGACAGGTCAAGATTCTGCTGTAATTCAGTGACAATTGCTGACAGAAAATATTATCAGTTTGATAAGGCATGGGACCCAAGGGATAAACAACACTTTAATTTTATTCCGGGGTGGGTCTTTTGTCTATAAAATGGGTCCTGGTAAAAGAAAATCAGAAGTACCGGTCTAGGAGAGGTTTGAGATAGTAGTAAGCCTACGGGAACAAGAACTAATCAACAGAGACCAATAAAGAAAAGACTATAATTGACGATGGGGTCATTGGATAAGAAATGGATGAAAGATTTTAATTATATGACTTAGCAAGAAAGTAAGAATAAAATTATTAAAACTAGGAATATATAGTACCAAAAAAGTTGGACCATTAAAACCAACTCTTCTTTTTTAGCATAGAGAAAATGGAAGATGAGGAAAAAAATGCTATGTGAACTTAGAAGGATTAAAAAAATGATAATAAATTAGTATAATTATAAAGCAGAATTGTTCCTGCTCTACAATTTTAATCTATATTTATTTTATTATATGTATTTATTTTATTTTTATTACTTCATGAATTATATATTTTATAACTATGCTGTAATTGAAGTTATTCTAGTAATTGATTATTGATTAAGTTGAATATGTTTCAGAGACTCGAAAGTTATCTCCTCACCTTTTATTTTTTCTCTTTACAAAAAATAATGAAAGCCTAGGGATGGTAGGTTAGCTGTCCAAGTTCAGAATTAAAGTGAGCCCAAGAAAATAATTGAGTTAACTTGACTTTTAGTTCACTGAACTGGCCTCTTTACTGTCACAGATGAACATTACTGGTTGATTTTTATGACTTTGAAAATAAGTATATTTAAGAGAAATTAGGTCCAGTGATGCAAAATGAAATGGATTCTTTAAAGAATAGTCCTATTAAAACTATCTCCTAACAACAACAACAATTTAGATCCAAGATGTGAGGATGGGGACAAGCATGTAGAAAATAGTGAGAATTGCATCCACAATTATTATTATTTGCAGTGTTATCTACTCTTAGAGCATATGGTGAGAGGACCAATGTTTTTACCAGGTCTACTAAAAGCACCTCTTGCCAAAAAACATGTCGTCAGTGATGTGCAAGGCACGGAGAAGGCTAGACACAGTCATCCTCGGACGTTTTTATACAGAACTGGCTGAAGAGAAAACTTGCTGCCTATGCAGAACAGCAGAGTCATCAAATAGACGAAATGACCTTGAGAAACCAACACTTTTAGAACTATCCTTGATGCTTAAAATATAAATATATCCAAGCAGATAGTGAGGGGAACTGAGGACAATCTACTTACCCACCTTGTATATGAGACTTGATGGAAAATATTAGGGAGGGAAATAACGGAACAAAATATAGTCTAAGAAAGTTTATGATTATTAGAAAGAATACTGTGTACTCAAGACCAATAAAACATCTCTTGTGACCACTCCTAAAGAGACTAATAAAACAAATGGAATGGAAACTATTATCAAATATATAACAGATGATGATGTTCCTGAAGCTGCACTTCAAAAGGTCTCAACAGTTGCCATTTAAATATTTTAATGGACCAAACTAATAACACACCTCTAAGAAAAAAATCTAATTTCAAGAATAAAACAATCTTACAAAATATGTAAGCAAGAAAAATGCCAAAAACAAAATAAAACAAACTAACAAGTACTTCATCACTGAACAAAAACAAAAAATAAACAAGTATTTTAGTCTTCTGTAAGTGAAGAGAAATCAGTTAGACAACTTATCTACAATATTAAAACCTGGGATATTGGTAAACTATGGTTTTCAAGATGACAAGTTTGCAAAAAAAAAGCAGTCTATAACTACTGAAAGTAGTCAATCATATTTGGAGGAAATTGAAAGATATTGTAATTATGAGAAGATACAGAATCCACCAAAATACTCCAACAGAGTCAGTACATAAATTAAGATTTCCAGTTTGCAACAATAATAAAATAATACAAGACATGCAAAGAAATAGAAAAAGTGTGATCTATATATACAGGAAAAATATGCAAGCAGTAGAAATTCCTTTGGGAAGGCCAATATGTTGAACTTAGAAGATGAGCATTTCAAATCAGCTATTACTAATGTTGGAGCCCTGGTGACACAGTGGTTAAGAGCTCAGCTGCTAACCAAAGGTCAGCAGTTCAAATCCACCAGCCACTTCTTGAAAACCCTATGGGGCAGTTCTACTCTGTCCTATAGGGTAGCTATGAGTCATAATCGACTTGATGGCAATGGGTTACAGGTATTACAAATATGTTCAAAAAACCAAAGGAAACTATACTGAAAGAATTAAAGGAAGGCAAATAACAATAACTCATCAAATAGTGAATGTCAATAAAAAGATAAAAATTATTTAAAAAAATAGACAAATGGAAATTCTGGAGTAAGAGAAAAACTGTAGAATTGGGGAAAATTGCAACTTCAACAACAATATTCTTAAATACAAAAATAAAATGAAAATAAAATTGTCAGGAATGAGAAAATTTCTATAAAGTACATTATACACAGTTTAAGAATTAAAAGTAGTACTTAAAGCATTTACAGACAGGGTTTGAACTGTGTTATTATTCAAAATGTTTTTTAATATATAGATCTACCACTTCTTTTTATATTGATAAATGATCTAATATGGCACTTTTCAAATTTTAATGTGCACACAGATTTTGAGAAATCATTTGGACACCTTTATAAAATGAAGAACTAAATTCAGTAGATCTGGGGTTGGGCCTGAAATCCTGTTTGCAACAAGTTCTCAGGTAATGTTGACACTGCTGCTCTGAGACCATACACTGTAGAGCAAGAATCTCATATATATAATTCTCTCTCAGTGTCAGATAACTTACTGCATTCCAGTGAAAGTAGGAACTATGTAATATAGCATGGAATGATATGATATGATATGAAATATAGCAGAAAAAAGAATCTGTATTGTGGTTGTTTGTATTGATGATGACGCATATGCTTATTTATTTTCTTATTCTAATTTTATATTCCTTCTCCAGTATTTTAATTGCACACAAATGCTAAAAAATATTAGAATGTAATTTATGAAGAACCAGTTGATGTTCAATGAGCACCTAAACTGCTAACATGATAATTTTTCGTGGAAAAAAAAATGGTTTGATATGGGGTGTCGATATAATAAATGAGTTTTGTTTTTTTTGCTTGTGTTTTTTTTTTTAATTTAAAATTATACTAGTAATTGGTTTTATATTTGTTGGAAAAAATCAAGATCAGAATTTCATCCCATTCCCAAATCAAATATTTTATACAGCTTTTCCTTCAGTGTTTCAAAATTGTGTCCCATCATTTAGATACTACAAATTACTAAACATAATTAAATTGGCACTGTAAAAGCTATAGCTCTATCCCTGAATATTATAATACTTAATAATGAAGGCTTTGCCTTCAGATAACTTTTTTAAAATCATTATGAAACATATCTGGAAACGAGAAAACAAATTAGGAAAATGTTTCTTGCCCGAATTGGCTTATTAAATCATAGATTAGATGATGTAGATGGTGCTTGTCTTATTCAATAGTATGGGAGGATCTGTATAGAAATGTATTGATTTTTCTTATAATTTTCAGATATTTGAGGAGGAAAAAACCTTTCTTTAAAAGGCATCTTTTGTGCACAGGAATAGATTTTGGAATGAGACAAACACCTGACATTTACATCAGTCCAGATTCAGGCAATCGAACACTTGGTGTTTAGCTGTATTATTAAGGGGTTAACCATTTATGACTGATTCATTTTCTTTTCTTTACCAAAGGCAGCAAAAGAGCCTTCATGGTAAAATTGTTTGCACATCCTGAATTCAATTTTGAAGTTGACTGCTTTTTAAAATGGGAAATTTGTTGAAGATACATCCTCCATTTCGACAAACTAGGGCATGTCCAAGAAAAAGAGTGAACAGAGTTAAAGCCACCTTTAATTCAAAGCCAGAGCAATGGCCAAAATGCATAGAAATATTTCACTTTAAGAAATAGTACAAAAAATTTCAGCTAGAATTTTATAAATATTATGAAGAATATTTGGTAACCACACGTCCTGGTGTTTCTTAATCTGTCTTCAAAGGAGTCTTTGCCTTTCACAGATATGTGTACCTGAGGGGAAGCCCACAGGTGGGGCTCCAGACTTTCCACTCAGTTTTCATATATAAAGCATTCTATTACTAAAAATTTTAAAACCTGTATACTTTCATAGATTAGGAAACTTAAGGCCAGAGAGTAAAGGATTTATCTGAAATCATACAACTTGAGGAGAGAGATGAAGCATAAAATGGAAAGTAAAACCCTGTCTTCAAATAGTGAGAAAGCTAACATGTGAAAGAAAGAAAATCATTCTGTGGTGCCCCGTAGCAGACATAGTCTACTATTCTATTCAAAGGAAAAAAAAAATCTTACAATTTAAGCTGCCTAAAGATAAGATGGGCTACCACAAGAGCCGTGATTTTTCCAGCTATAGAGACATCAAGAAAGAATCTGGAATAGC
>NW_004443942.1:16189614-16191005 GCF_000243295.1 Trichechus manatus latirostris
GGAAAGGAGGAGTGTGCTGTCACAGTATGGGGAGAGCAATTAGAGTCACATACAATGTATGTATAAATTTTTGTATGGGAGACTAACTTGAAATGTAAACTTCATCTGAACTACAACAATAAAAAAAAAAGTATGACACACACACACAAAAAAAAACTGTTGATGAGGATGTAGAGAAACTGAAACCCTTGTGGGAAAGTAAAATGGTGCAGCCACTGTGGAAAACAGTTTGGCAGTTCCTCAAATAGTTAAAAACAGAATTACCTTATGGCTCAGCAATTTCACTCTTAGGTATATACACAAAAGAATTGAAAGCAGGGACTCAAACAGATACTTGTATACCAATGTTTATAGCAGCATTATTCATAATAGCCAAAAGTGGAACCAGCCCAGGTGTCCATCATAGATAAATAAAATATGTTAGATATATATTAATATAATGGCATATTATACAGCCATAAAAAGGAATGAAGTTCTGATACATGCTACAACATGAATAGACCTTAAAGACATTATACCAAGTGAAATAAGCCAGATACAAAAGGATAAATATTGTATGATTCCATTTATAGGACATATGTAGAATAGACAAATTCATAGGGACAAAAAATAGAATAGAGGTTACCAGGGGCTGAGAGGAGGGGATAATGTGAAGGTATTGTTCAGTCGATTCTGTTTGGAATGATTAAAATATCTGGAAATAGATAATGGTGATGGTTACACAACATTGTGACTATACTTGATGCCACTGAACTGTACACTCAAAAATGGTAAATTTTATGTTCTGTATATTTTACCACAATGAAAAATACACACACTTTTGTTTCAGATTATTAAAAAAGTAATTATTGAGGGAGGAAAAAGGCTAATTCTTATTACCTTGCTCTTATAAACTTAATAAACTATTTTGGAGATCTTTTCGTATTAGTATATACATATGTACCACTTTTTAAAATAAATGCATAATATTTAAAAAAGAAAAAAGAAAACAAAAATCCTCACAACTGGACCAATATGCAACATCATGATAAACGGAGAAAATACCGAAGTTGTCAAGGACTTCATTTGACTTGAGTCCACAATCAACATGCATGGAAGCAGCAGTCAGGGAACCAAAAGACACACTGCATTGGGCAAATCTGCAAAAGACCTCTTTAAAGCGTTGAAAAGCAAAGATGTCACCTTGAAGACATGGTATTTTCAATCGCATCCTATGCATGCAAAAGCTGGACAATGAATAAGGAAAACCGAATAATTGACACCCTTGAATTGTGGTGTTGAATATACCATGGATTGCCAAAAGGACGAACAAATCTGTCTTGGAAGAAGTACTACCAGAATGCTCCTTAGAAGCAAGGATGGTGAGACTGCATCTTAAATATTTTGGACAT
>NW_004443942.1:16191854-16196157 GCF_000243295.1 Trichechus manatus latirostris
GATGTAATTCTATTTTCTCTAAACCATCTCTAAGAAGGCATTCCCAGGAAGACAATTTCAGACCCAGGACTCTCATATATAAATTACATCATCTCTTTTGTAGGAACAAACTGGTGTCCAGTTGGGCTACACTTTCCATACTGCCCTCTATGAAATATTACAAGTTTGTCTTTTATTTCCATGTTAATAAGTGGGGAGAAATATGTGAATTTTCACTGTTTGGATTCTGTAGATATATGTACCTGTGCGCATAAAATAGCTGTCGAATAAAATGCAGAAGAACCATAACCAAGAGTGTATGTATGGGATAGAAACACAATAATATTGTTGTGGTGATGTTAGGCCATCATGCTCATATTGCTTAGAACACACATAGAGCAACGTCTACTTCCAAACATAAAGTATCCTATAGGAAGTAATTTTTTTTCAATTTTCAGATCTTGGTAAAAAAAATGTTTATCTTTATTTTTGTAAATGCCTTTAGGAATATTTCTATTGATTAAATTTAGTAATTCAGATTTTACCCATCTTCTTGCTATTTTTAATATTGCATAAATAGTAATAAAAATACGGATAATAAACAATTTAGTTCATATATTTTTTCTAGAAAACAGAGGAGATTAACTCTGAAGACCCATTGCGTTCTGCTTTTCCATTTCTAAATATGGAGTTTATTATTCTTTGTGTAAACATAGAATTGCTCCATTCGGAATGGAAATGGGAAATTCTAGTTCTAAAGATGACAGTGCACAAACCATGAACGGCCAATTTTTTTTTGTCTCAGTTCATCATTGCATATGCAACCCTACTCCATGTATGAGGATAAACCAAAAACCAAACCCATTGCCCGAGTCAATTCCGACTCATAGCAACCCTGTAGGACAGAGTAGAACTGCCCTATAGGGTTTCGAAGGAGCAGCTGGTGGAATCAAACTGCTGACCTTTGTTTAACAGCCAAGCTCTTAACCATTGCGCCACCTGGGCTCCATGGTGCCACCAGGGCTCCTTAGTTTAGAATTAGTGGTTTTTAAAAAGGGTCTAATTGTTTCATTTAAAATTATTTCATATTTCTAAAGACCCAAAGTGTTCTGTGCTTTTCAAAACTTGTAAGAAGGGTTTTGTTTTTCTTTTTCTCCCTGAGTAAAAGAGAAATATCTTTTTTTAAGCACATGGATGCAGTTGAACTTGAGAAGATTCAACCTTAGATAATGGACACAATTTTTATAAATACTTATGCCCTGTGATTTTCTTTAGTTGGCTTCCAACTGATAAGTAAGCAGAAAACAGCGTCATACCATGATAGGTGAGTAATACATTGATAAATAAACCCGCAATTATTGTCAGTTGTGTCATCTTAAAGCAGAAAGTAGTTCAAGGAATAAACATGTGTATATACATACAATAGTTGTTGTTAAAGTGCCTTCAAGTTAGTCCCAACTCATAGTGACCCTATATACAACAGAACGAAACACTGCACAGTCCTGCACCATCTTCACAATCATTCCTGTGTTTGAGCGCGTTGCTGCAGCCACTGTGTCAATCCATCTCATTGAGGGTCTTCCTCTGTTTCGCTTACCCTTTACTTTACCAAGCATGATGTCCTTCTCCAGGGACTGATCCCTCCTGATGATTTGTCCAAAGTACATGAGACGAAGTCTCGCCATCCTTGCTTCTAATGAGCATTCTGGCTGTACCTCTTCCAAGACAGATTTGTTTGTTCTTCTGGTAGTCCATGGTTGTCTTAGTCATCTAGTGCTGGTATAAAAGAAATACCACAAGTGAATGGCTTTAACAAAGAGAAGTTTATTGTCTCACAGCCCAGTAGGCTACAAATCCAAATTCAGGGCATCAGCTCCAGGGGAACACTGTCTCCATCAGCTCTGGAGGAAGGTCCATGTCATCAATCGTCCCTTGGTCTGGGAGCTTCTCTGCACAGGAACCTCAGGTCCAAAGGACGTGCTCTTCCCCCAGCGCTGCTTTCTTGGTGGTATGAGGTTCGTATGTCTCTCTGCTCGCTTCTCTCTTATATATCTCAAAAGAGATTGGCTTAAAACACTATCTAATCTTGTAGACCTCATCAGTATAACTGCTGCTAATCCATCTCATTACATCATAGTGATAGAGTTTACAACACGTAAGGGAATTACATCAGATTACAAAACGGTACACATTCTTACAATACTGGGAATCATGACCTAGCCAAGTTGACAGATATTTTGGGGGGAAACAATTCAATTCATGACAATGGTATACTCAATATTCTTTGCCAACACCGTAATTCAGATGCATCAATTCTTCTTCGGTCTTCCCTATTCATTGTTCACCTTTTGCATATATACAAGGCAACTGAAAATACCATGGCTTGGGTCAGGCACACCTTAGTCGTCAAAGGACATCTTTACTTTTTTACACTTTAAAGAGGTCTTTTGCAGCAAATTTGCCCAATTTAATATGTTGTTTGATTTCTTGACTGCTGCTTCCATGGGCAGTGATATATATATATATATATATATGTGTCTGTATCTATATTTACATCTACATCTGTGTCTACATCTATGTGTAAAACAATGCTCTGCTAAATACTGCAAATGTTCATTCTCCCACATTCTTCCTACATTGCAAAGCTGGTGTTCTAACTCAGTGCTAGGACATCATACTCACCTGGGTTTACATTCCAGCTTTTCAAATTACTAGCTCTATGTCATTTTCTAAATCTCTAAAAACTTGTAATATGACAGTAATAATCAGGGATTCCCAAAGTTTTTGTAAGGAGTAATTTTTAAAAAATGTATGTGAGAGGCTTCCATAGCGTTGCAAATGTATGTGCTCAATAACTGTTAGTTATTATTATCAATTGTATATTATCATGCTAATTGGGAATTCTAGTTTTACTCTACTACTGAAACAAACAAAAAAGCCCATTGGCAGCAAGTCAATTCTGACTCATAGTTACCCTATAGGTACTGCCCCATAGGGTTTCCAAGGAGTGGGTGGTGGATTCAAACTGCTGACCTTTTGGTTAGCAGCCAAGCTCTTAACCACTGCACCACCAGGGCTCCTATTCTGCGGCTCTACTATAAGAGCTGTTGTAGTCCATGACTCCACACAGGCAGTACACAGTGTGCTCTCTTGAGATTAGGAATTTAAAGTTGACTGTGAGTTTTCTTTGAAATATTCATCACAAAATGAGAGATTCATTGCTCCATCATTGATCTATGGTGTAAACCATCTTGGACAAAATAGTTTGTTCTTCTTTTCAAAGATTTCCCGGGATACAGACACAGGGATTAGAAATTAAAAAAAAAAAAAAAAATCCAGGTGACTTTTTCTAATATTTTGTTACAATCTTTGTTAGAGCTAATCAAGTTATTTTCATGTTTTAATGGGTGCTTGACATCCTTTCTTTCTTTTTCTCTCTTTTTGCTACTTTTGTGTGACTTGGAAAATAAGCAGACACTTTTGTCTTCAGGGGAAAAAAAAGATTATGTTAATAATCTTGGGAACTAATAGAATTATTTTATAAATTATTATTTTCTAAGTTAAACAACTTAAAGCATTTCTGTCTGTCTTAGTTTCTTAGTGATGCTATAACAGAAATACTACAAGTGGGTGACTTTCAAAAACAGAAATTTATTTTCCCACAGTTAGGAGTCTAAAGGTCTGAACTCAGGGTGCAGGCTCTAGGGGAAGGCTCTCTCAGTCTGTTCTAGAGGAAAATTCTTGTCTGTTTCACTTCTCTTCCTCAGTTGTTTGGTGATCTCCACGTGGCATCAATCTTTCCCTAATTTTACTTGCTTACTTCAGTGCCTAATCTGCTCTTTTTATGTCTCAAAAGTGATTGGCTTAAAACACAATCTACTGTTACCTCATTAACATAACAAAGAAAACCCTATTCCCAAATAGATTACATCCACAGGTGTAGTGGTTAGGATTTATACACACATATATTCGGGGGACACAATTCAATCCATGACACTCTCATTTCCTCATAAACTTTTCTTTCCATCACAATTTTTACTTTCACCTCATCTTTTTAAATTATGAGGCGTGTGCCATTAACAACAACAACAAAAAAAACTTTGATCAGTTCTTCCTTTCCCTGTATTTCCATGATTGCTTGTTCTATCAGAGATCATGTTTGGGACTTTTATTTCAGTTGAATTTGGTGTTATTTCTAATAACCCAAACGCATGGCCGTAGAGTCGATTCTGACTCATAGTGACATTATAGAGTAAAATCGCCTCATAGAGTTTCCAAGGAACACCTCTTAACCACTGCTTATTTTGGCAACCTTGTCATTTTT
>NW_004443942.1:16197897-16228460 GCF_000243295.1 Trichechus manatus latirostris
TGAAAGTTTGGTAGAATTCTCCAGTGAAGCCATCCGGGCCAGGGCTTTTTTCTGTTAGGAATTTTTTAATTAGCTTTTCAGTCTCTTGTTATGGGTTTATTTAGTTGTTCTACCTCTGTTTGTGTCAATTTAGGTAGGTAGTGAGTTTCTAGAAATTTATCCATTTCCTCTAGGTTTTCAAATTTGTAAGAGTACAATTTTTCATAGTATTCTGTTATTATTCTTTTAATTTTAGTTGGGTCTGTTGTGATATCACCCATCTCATTTCTTATGTGGGTTATTTGCTTCCTCTCCTGTTTTTCTTTTGTCAGCTTGGCCAATGGTTTATCTATTTTGTTGATCTTTCCAAAGAACCAGCTTTTGGACAGATCAGGCTTCTAAATACTACACAATATTGATTATTCGTCTTCCCTCCTCTTCTACTTTCATTTCCCTGAATGGCTACCTCCCTCTTTATTTATTTCCTTCCATTTTCCTTCATTCTGTTCTCTGTTACGTTTCTCTCTTTCCCTAAAATGTTCTAGGAGTCCCCGGGTGGTGAAAGGAGTTAACATGCTCCGTTGCTAACCAAAAAGATAGAGGTCCGAGTCCATCCAGAGGTCCTTCTGAAGAAAGTCCTGGCGATCTATTTCCAAAAAATCAGCCTTTGAAAATCCTATGAAGCACAGTTACACTCTGACACACATGGGGTCACCCTGAGTTGGAATCTGCTTCATGGCAACTAGTTTGTAATATGCTAGGGGCTGGCGATTCAGAGTTGAGTTGGACAGGGACCTTGCACTCAAGTAATTCACAGGCTCTAAATTTTGGAGCCCTGGCGGCACAGTGGTTAAGTGTTTGGTTGCTGACCAACAGGTTGGCAGTACGAATCCACCAGCCACTCATTGGAAACCTTATGAGGCAGTTCTACTCTGCCCTATGAGGCAGTTCTACTCTGCCCTATAGGGTCACTATGAGTTGTAATCGACTCGATGGCATTTTTTTTTAAATTTATCTTTATTTTATCACAATGCCATATATGTAATTGGCATCGATTAAATAATTTTAAATAAGTCAGTAAATGAAAGAAATGAACCTTTATTTAAACTAAAGAGAGTTCAATTTTCCCATCATATTTTTTCTAGTTGAAAATATACTAAAATACCTTCTAACCTCTCAAGTCAGCTTTCACTCAGGGCTAATTATTCTGTAATGTGATATATTTACGTTATATTTTAAATAGAATAGTTATGCGTTTTAGATTATAAATAGTGGTTCACTAGATTAGGTAATATAGGGAATGAGTAATCACCAGATTCAAGGTTTTCATAAGTATTTGTTAAAGAGAGAACAAGTTTGTGTAAACCATGCCTACTTGACAAAATCTAAAATTGCTTTTTTGGAAGTAATTGACAAAATGAGAATACGTTAAAAAAATAACTGAATTGCAAATGAAAACCAGCCATCTAAATAAAACAATGATATTATTTTCCAATGAATCCTAGAGAATTAAATTCTAAAGTGTATCTGTAAAAGATAGATGGCACAGTTTAAATAAGAGAAAAATGTGTTAAATGTACCTAATCAGCAAGTAAATTTAGTTATTTGTACTGACAGATGGTTTGACATATTACATATGAATATTGTATGAGTCTTCTATTATTAACTTCAGTGATTATTTAGAGATTTAATAAAAAGAAATATCATTAATTTAGAAAACTTAATCATATATTAAATTAGAAATAGATGGCTATGGTTAAAGAAAAGCATCCTAAAAATTGAATAAATGATACACCTCTTATTAGAGCATATAAGATTTCATTTTTTGAGTGGGAAATTTATTTGTTCAATTTGATAGGTTTTACTTCAAAATTTTATCTTTAAATCACTAGTAAATTTGTTATGCTAAATACTTTTATTCATTGTTCATCTGAAATAAAAAATCAGTTGCTTCCTAAAGTGACATCACTTCTACCTGTTCCAAAAATAAAAAATTATAAGATTATTAATGTATAAGATATGGATTCTCAGATTGAACTGATAATCTTTTCTTTCTTTTTTTCCATTATTCATTGAAGCTTTAGAGCACCTGGCTTTTACACAAACAATCTTTTCTGTGTTTTGAGGTGAACAGGAATGTGCACTCCGGGGACTCTTCAACATTATAGAATCAAAGCAAGTTTTGGAAGGAAATGACCATTTTAAGCAAATACATTGCACATTTCTGTCATTGTACCAAAAAAATGACATGCCTTGTATACCCTATATTTCATGACTAGATGTTGTAAAAATGGCTTGGAGATGGTGTCTGAGCTCCTCTAACTTCAGGAGGGGGAAGGAGACTCAAGATCAACAGCCCAAGGCTGATTCCTATGAGACGGGAGTCAGACATGCCTTCTCTGCATCTTTACCAATTCTGACAACAACCGTCCCTCTCACAGCACTCTCTACTTCTCTGCTGGGTTAGACAATTCATTGCAATGGCCACAAAGAACTCACAGACCATACTTATGATTATGGGGTTTATTAGGGAAGTAACAATTACAATTCAGGCTCAGGAACATTCAGGATACAGTTCTTCCATCAGGACAGACACTTCCCAGCTGTGCTGGAAGGCAGGCCTCTCTCTAGCTCTAGGCCTCTGTCCAAAGGCATTCAGCTTTCTCTGTTCATGGACTGGAAAGCCCACCATGCCATCTTCTGCAGCCGGGTCTCTGCCTCGGGTCTCGCTGCCTTCAGTGTTACAGCTGTCTGTCTCCTGGGTCCAGGAGCTTCTCAGCACAAGGATCCTGGTTCAGAAGGATGTGCTTGCTCCTGGCCCTTCCTCCTTGGTGGTCATGAGATCTTTCTCGCCTCTGGGGTGGCTCATTTCAAGAACAGCAGGGGTGGCAAAACTGACCAATCCCTTTGGTGGGCAACAATTACCATATCTGCAGAGTTCCACCAAATCTAAACCATGGCTAGAAAGCCCACACAAAAGTAACCCATTACATCGCAGATGGACTTCTCCAGGGGCTGGTACCTCCTGATAATATGTCCAACGTATATGAGATGAAGTCTTACCATCCGTGCTTCTAAGGAGCACTCTGGCTATACTTCTTCCAAGTTAGATTTGTTCTTCTGGCAGTCGATGGCATATTCAATATTCTTCACCAACACCAGGATTCAAAGGCATCAATTCTTCTACAGTCTTCCTTATTCATTGTCCAGCTTTTGTACGCCTGTGAGGCAATTCATAATACCATGGCTTGGGTCAGGTGCACTTTAGTTCTCAAGATGGTATCTTTGCTTTTTAAAACTTTAAAGAGGACTTTTGCAGCAGATTTGCCCAATGCAATAACATCATTTGATTTCTTGACTGCTACTTACATTGCAGTTGATTGTGGATCCATGCAAAATGAAATCCTTGACAACTTCAATCTTTTCTCCATTTATCACACCGTTGTTTGTTGTTCCAGTCATGACTATTTTTGTTTTCTTTATGTTGAGGTGTAATCTGTACTGAAGGCCGTAGTTTTTGGTCTTCATCAGTAAATGCTTCAAGTGCTCTTCACTTTCAGCCAACAACATTGTGTCATCTACATATTGCAGGTTGTTAATGAATCTTCTTCCAATCCTGATGCTGCATTCTTCCCCATATAGCCCAGCTTCTCGGATTATTTGCTCAGCATACAGATTGAATGAATGTAGTGAAAGGATACAACCCTGACACGTACCTTTCCCGATTTTAAATCATGCAGTATCCCCTTGTTCTATTTGAACTGCTGTCTCCTGGTCTGTATACAAGTTCCTCATGAGCATAATTAAGTGTTCTAGAATTCCCATTCTTTGCAATGTTATCCATAATTTGTCATGATCCACACAGTTAAGTGCCTTTGCATAATCAATAAAACACAGGCAAACCTCTTTCTGGTATTCTCTACTTTCAACCAAGATCCATCGAACATCAGCAATGATATCCCTCATTCCACGTCCTCTTCTGAATCCAACTTGAATCTCCGGCAGTTCCCCATCAATGTACTGCTGCAACCATTTTTGAATGATCTGCAAAATTTCACTTGTGTGTGATATTAATAATATTATTCGATAATTTCTGCATTCTGTTGGATCACCTTTCTTTAGAATGGGAACAAATATGGATCTCTTTCAGTTGGTTGGCCAGGAAGCTGTCTTCCAAATTTCTTGGCATAAATGAATGAGCCCCTCCAGTACTGCATCCGTTTGTTGAAACATCTCAATTGGTATTCCATCAATTCCTGGGGCCTTCTTTTTCGCCAATGCCTTCAGTGTAGCTTGGACTTCTTCCTTCGATACCATCAGTTCTTGATCATATGCTACCTCCAGATATGGTTGAACATAGACTAATTCTTTTTGGTAAAGTTTTTCTATTTTTTTTTCCCCATCTTCTTTTGATACTTCCTGTGTCCTTGAATGTTTTGCCCATAGAAACTTTCAATAATGCAACAGGAGGATGGAATGTTTTTATTCAGTTCTTTCAGCTTGAGAAATGCTCAGCATGTTTTGATTTTCTAACTCCAAGTCTTTGCACACTTCATTATAATACTTTACCTTGTATTCTTGAGCCACCCTTTGAAATCTTTTGTTCAGCTCTTTTACTTCATCATTTCTTCCATTCGCTTTAGCTGCTCTACATTGAAGAGCAAGTTTCAGAGTCTCTTCTGAAATCCATCTTGGTCTTTTCTGACATTCATTTTGGTCTTTTCTTTCTTTCTTGTTTTTTAATGACCTTTTGCTTTCTCCATGGATGATATCCTTGATGTCATTCCACAACTTGTCTGGTCTTCAGTCGTTAGTGTTCAAAGCGTCAAATCTCTTCTTGAGTAGGTCTCTAAATTTTGGAGGGATATACTCAAGGTAGTACTTTGGCTCATGTGGACTGGTTTTAATTTCCTTCAGCTTCAGTTTGAACTTGCAGATGAGCATTTGATGGTCTGTTCCATAGTCAGCCCCGGCCTTGTTCTGACTGATGATATTGAGATTCTTCATCATTTCTTTCCACAGATGTAGTTGATTTGATTCCTGTGTATTCTATCTGGAGAAGTCCACTTGTATAGTCGCCATTTATGTTGTTGAAAAAAGGTATTTGCAATGAATAAGTCATTTGTTTGCTAAATTCTTTCATGAGATCTCCAGTGTTGTTTCTCTCACTAAGGCCGTATTTTCCAACTACTGATCCTTCTTTGTTTCCGAGGTTCACATTCCAATCAACAATAATTATCAATGTATCTTGATTGCATGTTTGATGAATTTCAGACTGCAGAAGTTGGTAAAAATCTTCAGTTTCTTCATCTTTGGCATTAGCAGTTAGTTTGTAAATTGAATAAAAGTCATATTAACTGGTCTTCCTTGTAGGTGTATGGATATTATCCTATCACTGACAGTGTTGTAGTTCAGGATAGATCTTTAACATTTCATTATACAAATATTAATAGTTATTAAATGCAAAGTCTGCTACAGGCATTGTGAAAAACAGTATTTCCATGCTTTTTTTAAATTAAATTCTAACAAAGGCTATGAACTACTATGTACTGCTATTATGGTTACTTTATGATTGAAAAACTTAAATTCAGAGGTATTTTGATATATGGTCATGCCTGTTGTGATACAGTATATTAGTTAGAAATTGCATTCATTTGTAAGTAACAAACTTAGAAAATGATGGCTTTAACAAATTAGAGTTTGTATTTTTCTCACAAAATGAGAAGTCTGGCAGAAAGCATTCCAGGTCTAGGACAGTGGCTCCATGATGCCATCAGGTTTTCACAGTTTTTTCTTTCCAAGAGCTCAACCATCTTCAGGATATGTGTTTTTTTCTCTCATAATGAAATTCAACGTAGAATACTCCTTCCACACTGGTGGAAGGGAAAGGAAAAATGTCAAAGGTGAATGCTGTGATTCACCTCCTTCATTTTAAGCAGTTTCTCAAAAGGCCCATACATAAACTTCTATTTACATCTCTGTCCAGAAGTACGTCACATGGATCATAATTATAGCTTTTTGTATGGGCAGTGTCCTATCATCAACAATATCTTGATACTTAACAGAGAAAAAAAAAAGGAAAATATGTTTGTTAGGTAATCACAAGGTTCCGTCCTAGTTATTTGAAGCCAGTTTTATCTAATTGCAAACCCAAAGTACTTAATCTCTATTTTATAGAGTATTTTTTGCTGTATGGGTATATACCATATTTTAAAACTTGGTTATATTAGAGTGATATATTAATGCTATGTTAAATGTTTGATTATATGAATTTGTTAAATGTGACAGTCATTAAATCAGTAGGGATTGGAATAACTTTTGAAAGCTATATAAACATGTTTTTACAGAAAGAATATGTAAAAATTTTCACATTTAAAAAAAATTTTGATTCGTATCACTACAACCCATAGAATATTTATAATTTGATAGATTAATCCTTCTTGAGACAATTGAAAATTAAAATATTAGATGACTATTTTGAAACTTCTGTGGGTATAACACATTTGCCTTCAGGTGTTTGAATACTGTTAGGGACTACCATAGCAATGTTGATTTATTATGATCTCCATTCTTTCATTTTTATAAAGCACAGAAGCTGTCTTGCCAGCATTTTAAAGGGCAAAGCTATTGAAAATGCTCAAATTGCTTCTGAATTCAACTTTTGATTCTTTGCTCAATAAACCCATACACTTTGCTCAACTACTGAATTATGATAGAAAAGAAATCATTGTGTGATCATATGGTATGTTGTTCTTAGTCCTTGTTTGGAAGTCAAGGAGTTTAGATGGCATATTGATTAGGTAGACTGAGTAGTAGTTAGAGGTCATGTGGAAGTGACCTGATCATTTCCACAAAATACAAAGATAAATACATTAAAAAGAAAATAATTTGTCAGTTAATAACATGATGATGTAGAAAATCAACTTAGTTCTTTTATCTCTTTAGACAAAATTAAGAAAATAATTTGAGAAATAATTGGTAAATCCATAAATTTATTTGATAATAAGGTAATGTCAAATCACATGGTGGAAATTACCAATATATTGTGTTTATTCATTCATAGTGTAAATACTGATTGAATTCATATCTGGTATTAGACAGTAAGTAGCCTCTTAACCTGGTAAAGACTGTCTTTATCCCAGAAATTACCTAGAAAGTACACAGCAAGGGATTTGCAGGCAAGATATATGTTTGCTCATCACAGTTATGTTCATAGCATTGAGCATTATGGCTGGCATAAATTAGGAATTCTACATATATATGAATAAATTAATAAATGAAATTTATTAAACAAATTAAAGATTATTTTGCTACCCAAATGTTATGATTCTTGAAAGAAGTACAGTATAGCCTAGTTATCATTTTATATCTGTTTAGTAAGATTTAAGCTTTCCTGAGTTCCCTGATGTTTAATGTTTGAATATAACCCACAGATGTTTATGCACACATCTTGCAAATCTGTTTCCTTTATTAAGTTCTGGGAGACCAGTCAACTTACTGAGAAGCAACTTTTATTAGATTCTGTTTCTGTTTAAGGACAACGTTGTTTAAATCTTTTCTAATTGTTTCAAAAAGTTGTACATCAGTCAGTTAGAAGCAAAAACAACTGTGTATCTGTTGCCTGCAATACAGGAAAGATCCATTTTTCTTCTCCACTGCCTGTCATATCAAATAAACAGACTGCCAGTTTATCTGCGATAAATGCACTCTATTTAATATAATGCGACAGTCCCTTGATTTGAACACCTAGCATAGTGTCAGCCTAAATCTCCTTCTGATTTAATTAGCAAAAACTCTATGTTAATCACTTTGCAATTGAACTTCCAGAGTCTCACAGCTGAAAATCAATATAATCCTTCCACAAAACAAAAAGATTAGAATGAACTCAGTAATAAAACTAATCTGCTTTTTTTTTTTTTTTTGCAAATGTGTTAAACACCTGATGAATTATTCAACACTTGGTGTTAGTGGCAGTTCTGCAGACTTAATGAGCCTCCCTAATTTGACTTCTATACCAAATTATAAATTTCATTCCATGTTTATGAATTGAAAAGTGTTCATTATCAAAATACATTCATCAATTTACCATATGCTGTTAAAAAGAATTTTTTTTTAATTTGGCAGAAAATTTTCTAATAGCATTATAAGCAGAATGTCTTCCACTGATAAAAAATAATTTTATATCTGTTATTCATTTTACTGCCATTTATATGATGAGCAGAACATAAGTGGAAATCTACTCATGTTTGTTTTATATATATATATATATTTGTTTTTTCCTGGCTGTCATGTGTTGAACAGTTCCATAGAACCCAATTTTATAGTTCCTAGTTCATTGCTGGTGCAGTGGTTAAGCGCTGGGCCGCTAAGCTAAAGGTCAGCAGTTTGAACCCACCAGCCGCTCTGCAGGAGAAAGATGTGGCAGTCTGGTTCCCTAAAGATTACAGCCTTGAAAATCCTATGGGACAGTTCTACTCTCACCCATAGGGTCATTATAAGTTTGCTATGAGTTGGAATCCACTTGACAGCAACGGGTTAGTTCACCTCAGTCTTTAGCTACATAGCTCAAACAGAGCTCTAGTAAGCCAGACTCGTGGATATACATAGCCTAACCAACCAAACAAACAAACAAAAAACAATCAAACCTGTTGCTGTCAAGTGGATTCCAACTCACAGCAACCCTATAGGTCAGAGTAGAACTGCCCCATAGGGTTTCCAAGGAGCTGCTGCTGGATTCAAGCTGCCGACCTTTTGGTTAGTAGTCCAGCTGTTAATCACTGTGCCACCAGGGCTCCGTATGTAGCCTAGCATCATTAACATTTCTTCACACTACTTCACAAAGAAGGCGTTTTTCAGTCGTTGGGTGTACAGTCTTTTACTGGCAAAATAACTGTTCTAATCATTTAATGCTGAGAGAAAAGGTATCTTAAAAAAAAGTGGTCCTAGTTTGTGCATTTTTTAAAAATTCCAGATTGCATTTAAATTGTAAGAGATGCACTAATAATCTAAAAACAACAGCAACATAATGTTAGCTAATTTTTATTGATCATTTACTATGTACCCAGTAATATCTTAAGAGCTTTACATGCATTTCTCATTTAATCCTCACAACAAACAATGTTAGGATTAGGTGCCACACTCCTGTTTTATTAAGAGGAAAACTAAACATCAGAGAATTGAACAACTTTCCCTGATTGTGAGTAGGTTACTAGTGAAGCAAATAATCAAGCCCTGGTAAGTCTGACTCCATACTAGTAACTCGTCAGCACTACCAGCCTCTGTACACCATGTTGGGAATGTTGTTTAACTTTAAGAGTACTTTATATATTCTGGATATTAAACCGTTATCTGGTATCTGATATAGGGTTACCAATTATTTTCCCCCATTCTGTTGGTCATCTTTTCACTTTCTTGATAATGTTCCTTAATACACAAAAGCTTTTAATTTTGATTGATCCCAGTTTATTTATTTTTATCCTATTGCTCATGTTTTTGATGTCATATCTAAGAATCCATTGTCTAAAAGAGGGTCTAGAAACTTTACCCCTATGTTTTCTTATAAGAGTTTTATAGTTTTAGCTGTTATACTTAGGTTATTGATCCATTTTGAATTAATTTTTTTCTAAGTTTTATTTTTTTTGTTGTTGAGAATATACACAGTAAAGCATACACCAATTCAACAGTTTCTACATGTACAATTCAGTGATATTGATTGAATTCTTTGAGTTGTGCAACAATTCTCACCTTCCTTTTCTGAGTTGTTCCTCCTTCATTAACATAAAACTCACTGCCCCTTAAGGTTCCTGTCTAATATTTTGAGTTACTGTTGTCAATTTGATATCATATAGATACTTCTTAAAAGAGCATAATACTCAAGGCAGACTTTTTTTTTTTTCTAGTTAAGCTAAACTATTTCTTGGTTTTAAGAAGATTTCCGGGGATATTTTTCATTTAAGGTTTAAACATTACCTCAGGGCAGTAGTTTCAGGGATTCATCCACACCCCATGGCTCCAGAAAGTCTGGAGTCTATGAAAATTTGAAATTCTGTTCTGCATTTCCACCGTTTTGATCAGGATTCTTCTATGGAATCTTGGTCAAAATGTTCAGTAATGGTAGCCAAGCACCGTCCAGTTCTCTCGTCTCATGGCAAAAGAGGCTGTTGTTCATGGAGACAATTAGCCACACATTCCATACCCTCCTCCTATTCCTGACTCTCCTTCCTCTTTTGTTCTAGGTGAATACAGACCAATTATTGTGTCTTGGATGGCCACTTCCAAGCTTTTAAGACCACAGGCACTATGTAATGAACTAGGAGGTAGAACACAAGCACTAAACATGTTATTGGGCCGATTAACTGGGATGTCCCATGAAACCATGACCCTAAACCTCTAAACCAAGTAACCAAATCCGATGAGGTGTACGGTTGTGCATAAGCAGCCTCAGCAGCTACTCTTTTTGTTTTTTTTGTCTCTGTTGTAAATATATCTATCACACAACTTACTGACAGCAGTTACAATAATAGGCTATGCAACCCTACCTTCAATCATGTGATTTTTCCATCAACATTAGCCCCATTTTTCCCCCTCTCTTCCACCCCTGGTAACCACTAATAAACTTTGGTCTCTGTATATTTGCCTTTTCTTGTCTTTGTATATAAGTGAGGTCATACAATATGTGTCCTTTTGTGATTGGCTTTCACTCAGTATAATGTCTTCAAGCTCTACCCATACTGTAGAATGTTTCAAGATTTCATTTTTCCTACTGCCTGAATAGTATTTTGTTGTATGTATGTATTATATTTTGTTTATCCTTTCAGCTGTTGAGCATTTAGGTTGTTTCCACCTTATGGCTATTGTGAACAGTGCTGCAATAAACATTAGTGTACAAGTCTTTTTTTGAGTCTCTGCTTTCAAGTCTCTTGGGTATATTCCTAGGAGTGGAATTACTGCGTCATATGATAGTTCTATTTTTTTTTATTTTTTGAGGAAGCTGCTATGCTGTTTTCCACAATGGCTGTACCATTTTACATCCCACCAGCAATAGATAAGTGTTCCAATTTCCTGACATACTCACCAACATTTGCTATTTTCTGGATTTTTTTCTAGCCATCCTAGTGGGAGTGAAATGGTATCTCTCTGATGGCTAATGATGCTGAGCATCTTTTCATGTGCCTAGTGGTCATCCAAATGTCCTCTTTGGTGAAATGTCTATTCAAGTCCTTTGCCTATTTTATGATTAGCTTATTCCACATACAGAAAAATGAAACAGGATCCATGCCTCACATCATACACGAAAACAAATTCAAAATGGATTAAGGACCTAAATGAACAAACTAAAACCATAAAATCCTTAGAAGAAAATGCAAGGTCAATGCTGTCAGGCCTAGCTTTTAGCAATGGTTTATCTAACATAGTAACAAAAACACAAACGGAAAAAGGCAAAATAAATAAATGGGACCTCATAAAAATTAAAAACTTTTGTACATCAAAAAACTTTACCAAGGACTTCTGGCAAAATGGTGCTCTAGGCAGAAGCACCACGCCGTCCCTCCTCAGCAAAGATCCGAAAAATTAAGCCGAACAGAGAAAACAACAATCCTGAAACCCTAAACATCAAATCAAGAGGTAAAGAACTCAGCCAAGCACCAAATGGAGTGAGAAAACTGACAGAGAACGGAGAGTGAGGAGAGATTCATGCAGAGGTCCCCTATCAGCTAACGCAGCACGGATCCACCATCTTGGACTCCTATTGGAGACCAGCAGATGGAGGTATAAGAAAGCAGCCTCACGGAGTGTCCAGCCGGAGAGAAAACAACTGGTAATTTGCAATATACGCTTTCCCACCTCCCAACCTTCTTCACCCCCACTCGGCCTCCTCTGCTTCCCGCGACCACAATCTCTTGTCCGGGAAGCACCAGCTGCTTGGATTCCACCCACCCAAACGGGCCAGCTCTCTGAGTGCCATTTGTTGGCTGCTGGTGTTGCTTTTTTCCACTTCTTTTGATTTCTTCCTTACCTCTCACCACCTCCCCCTCCTTTCACTCAAATACCTGGCTCCGTGTGCCATCTTTGCTTCTTCCTGAGGGGCTGCGGAGTGCCATTCGAGTGTGGAGCTGCTTCCCGGTCTGGGCTGCTACGCTGGTGGGATCCCGGGGCTTTTGTCTGTTTGTTTGTTTGGGGTTGTTTGTTACTTTTCCTTTCCTTTTCTTGAGTTGTGAGCCCGTTCTGGCAGGGCGGTGCTGTGCAGCTTGGAGTCTACCCCCTTGGCTTGTGCAGATGCGCAGAGGGATCCCTGAGGACATTTCTTTCTTCGTTGTTTTTTTTTTTTTTTTTCCTGTTTTTTTGGGGGCTTTTCTTGTTTTTTTGTTTTAAATTTTTCTTGTTTTCTTTTCCCTCTTTTTCCCTTTTTGTCTTTCTTCATTGCTCGGTTTCTCGTCTCTCTATATCTTCCTTCTCTTTCTGTTCCCTGAATACCTGGCATTGTATACCTCTACCCCTTCTAGCTAGGCTGTACTGCAACTCCTGAGAACAACTTCCCCAGACCTCATAGCAGCACCAGTGGGATCCCTGAGAACTTTGCTGTTCTTTTCCCTTTCTGATTTTTATTTATTCATTCTTTTCTTTTATTCCTCTTCCCCTTTTTGTTTTTCTCCATTTCATGGTCTCTCATCTGTTCCCTCCAACGGCAAGCTCCTCTAGCATTCTTTTTTGTTTGTTTGTATGGTTTTGGCTCCTGTTCCTCTCTTCTCTCTCCCATGTCCATCTTAGCTCCACACATAACAGTCTCCCTGCTACATCCTGCCTATTTGCACTGTGTGCTTGGCATCGCATCGCCAAGCAGCGCAGGCGTGGCCTGCTAGAACCTGTCCTGTACTGATTGCTGGCCTGCCCTGGTGGCTGTAGTAAGTGCCACAAACAACCCATCCCAGTGGCTCCTCTTCAGCTAGACCTAACCTGCCATACCATATCTGAGTGACTGACCCTGCCAGTTGGAGAAGGAGGCAAAAAGTATTGTGCCCACAGATGAGCAAACAACAAAGAACCCACAGCCTGCCTGCTCAGACATAGGCAAATTAAAAAAAAAAAAGGGACGAAACAAACAAATCTACAATCAATAAATGAGAAAAATAACTACTGAATGCCCCGAAGACAGCAGACAATATCAAAACATTTACAAAAACAGGACAGGATGGTTCCAGCAGGTGTCCAAAAGAAAACACCAGATGACTTTCCAGTGGAAGAAAAGGCACTAGAACTACCTGATAAGGAATTCAAATCTCTAATACTCAGAATTCCCCAAGAGCTGAAGCAAAAAGCAGACAAAAATGAGGAAAAAATAGACAAATTCATGGAAAAAACTTTACCAAAAAAATTGAAAAGACAAGCTACCAACTTTGAGAATATCTTTGGAAACCACATATGCGATAAGAATCTAATAACCATTTTGAATTTACTTTTGTATAGGTGGGAGATAGGGGTCCAACTTTATTCTTTTGCATGTGGAGATCCAGTTGTCCCAGTACATTTGTTGAAGAGATTATTATTTCCCAGTTGAATGGATTTGGGACTGTTACCAAAGTCAATTGGCCATAGATTGTTGTTGTTGTTGTTGTTAGGTGCCATGGAGTTGATTCTGACTCCTCGCAACCCTATGTACAACAGAGTGATACACTGCCTGGTCCTGCACCATCTTCACAGTCATTGCCCTGTTTGAGCCCATTGTTGCAGCCACTGTGTCAATTCATCTCACTGAGGCTCTTTCTTTTTTTCACTGACCCTCTACTTTACCAAGCATGATGTCCTTCTCCAGGGACTGATCTGTCCTGATAACATGTCCAAAGTACTCAGACAAAGTCTAGCCATCCTTGCTTCTAAGGAGCATTCTGGCAGAACTGCTTCTAATATACATTTGTTCATTCTTTTGGCAGTCCATGGTATATTTATAGATGTATAGGTTTATTGCTGGATTCTCAGTTTTATTCTGTTGCTCTATATGTCTGTCCTTATGCCAGTACCACACACTGTTTTGATCACTGTAGCTTTGTAATAATTTTTTAAATAGTAGTTATCCTACTTTGTTATCCTTTTTTTTTTTTTTTCCTCTCAGGGTTGTTTTTGGTGTTTGGGGACCCTTACAATTCTGTGTAAGTTTGAGCATCAGCTTTTCTATTTCTACAAAAATGACTGTTTGGATTTTAATAGGAATTGCACTGTATCTGTAAATTGCTTTTAACATTTTAACAATATTAAGTTTTCCAATCCATGAACATGAAATGTCTTTCCATTTATTTAGTTCTCCTTTCATACAGCAGTGCTTTATAGTTTTCAGTGTAGGGGTCTTTCGCCTCCTTGATTAAACTTATTCCTAAGGATTTTATTCTTGTATACAGTATTGTAAAGGGAATGTTTGTTTGTTTTTCTTAATTTCCTTTTCAGATTCTTCATTGATGGTATATAGAAACAACTGATTTCTGTGTGCCAATCTTTTACTTTTGTAAATTTGCTGAATTTGTTTATTATCTCTAGTAAATTTCTTGGGGATTCTTTGGGATTTTCTACATATGGTATCATGTTATCTGTGAATAGAAATAGTTTTACTTCTTCTTTTCTGATTCTGATGTCTTTTAATTCTTTTTTCCTACTTAATTGCTCTGATTAGGATGTGCAGTGCAATGTTAAAGACCAGTAGTGAACTTGGGCATCTTGTCTTAATCTTGACCTTAGGAGGAAAGCTTTCATTCTTCATTGAGTATGATGTTTGCTGTAAGTTTTTTATAAATGTCCTTTATCATATTGACAAGTCCCCTTGAATTCCTAATTTGTTCACTACTTTTATCATGAAAGGATGTTTGAATTTTGTTAAATGTCTTTTCTGTGTCAATTGATAAGTATAACTTTTTTCAGTAATCTTTTCTAAGTGTGTCTTAGTTCATGCCTCTCCTTCTCTCTCTCTCTTTTTTTTTTTTTTTTTTTTTTGGTTTGGTGAGATGGGGGACAATTTTGTCTTACTGTAATCCCTAGATTATTTTCTGCCAAGGGACATGTTTGAGAGATGTTTGAAAACAGAAACAAACTGAAGCCACAAAATACAGGGAGATATATATCATACATTTAATGGTAAAATTTAGATTTAAGATTTTATAAAATTAATTAAGTCAAAGCCCTTTCTCCCCTTTCATAAATTTTATTTTTATATAAAATAAAAACTGAATTGATTAACCATCAAGAATTTATCTCGAGTTCTTGCACATAATAGGAGCTTAGTCAGTATTAATTTCCTCCTGCTCACACTGAAAATTTATAAATGGTGTCCCTTGGCAGTGCATTCAGTTAGTACTATGATTTTTCTATTAAATTCACAGCTATTATTCATTACATAAGCCTGGAAAAATGTGTACCTGGATCCATTTCTCAGATTTTACTAAGGTTGGCAGTAGACAATAACGGCATGAAGGAAGCACATTAATATGGTGCTGTAATGGAATCTTCTGTGGTCAACTCTTTGTTATCTTCCAGCCTTGTTTCCTGACCTTCCTCAGAGTTTGTCTAATGCTTTATATATAATAATTCTAGAATATAGTTATACATAATAGCCTAGAGAAATTACCAGCTCATTTCAGAGATAAAAACAAGCAAGGAAACACATGTAATTCTTAGCCAGTTTTCAGGAATTGGCTTACTTACTGCCTCTTATTCTCCATTCTACTGACAGACTTTATTCTTCTTGCAGTGGGTCTGGACTCTGGATGGAGGGTCTATTTTAAGAGAAGCAGTATAACATATTGATTAAGAACAGGACAGGGCTGGGTTATGTTAGGAACCTATTGGAAGAGACACTTTCACATTTTACCATGAGATATCTTATTCCAACATTCAATTTGACAAATAACCAAGTGTCTTAGTTCTCTAGTGCTGCTATAACAGAAATACCACAAGTGGGTGGCTTTAACAAAGAGAAATTTGTTTTGTCACAGTTTAGGAAGCTAGACGTTCAAATTCAGAGTGCCGGATCTCGGGAAAGACTTTCTCTGTCGGCTCTAGAGAAAGGTGAAGATTCTATTCTTTGAAACCTAGGAGGCTGTAGCCCCAGACTTTGAGATCCAGGAGACAGTGGCTGCATCCTTTTAAATGTAGATGGACCTGCTTCGCATACTCCTTCCAACAGTTCTGCTGATCTCTGAGCTGCTCCAGGGATGATCTTTTTCTTTTCTTGGCAGACAACAGATGTAGCTCTTTTGGCCTGTTTCCTGCCTGTAGAATTCCAAGAGTCAGTGCTCTCTCCTTTTGTTCTTCAGTCTAAGCTGATGAGTTTTCTGCTGTGGTAGTTGGTTATATCCATCAATCATGGGCTTAAACTCTTTAAAAAAGATTCTATAGCCATGTCCTTGGTGAACATTCTAGGACTCGTGTCCTTAGTTTGTACAACAAAATTTTCCACATCTTTAAGTTCTGTTTTCATTTTGCACAGTTCGTTTTTAAGTCCATCTCTTTTCTCTCAAATTTTGTTGTAAGTAGCATGGAGAAACCATACGACTCCTTTAAGAGCTTCCTTAGAAATCTCATCAGCCAGGTATCCAAGTTCATCACTTACAAGTTCTGCCTTCCACCAAACATTTGAACATAATTCAGACAAGTTCTTTGCCACTGCATAAGAACTATAACTCTTCCTCCATTGTCAAATCACATGTTCATCATTTCTTATAAAGCTTCACCAGAAGCACATTTAACATCCACCACATTTCTAGAAACATTCTGTTGCTGGTGCCATATGTATTCACTAAGATGATAGCAACTTTCTCTACAGCTCTCCTCACTTCCTTCTGTGCCCTCACCGGAATTGTCTTTGATGTCCATAATTCTACCAACAATCTCTTCAAGTAAGTCTATGATTTTATTAATAGACACCTTAAAACTCTTCCAGCCTTTTCTCATTACTTAATTCAAATAACACTTCCACATTTTCAGTGTCTGTTAGAGCAGCACCCCACTCTTCTGGTACCAAGTTCTTAGTTATCTGTGCTGCTATAACAGAAATACCACAGGTGGATGGCTTTAACAAACAGAAATTTATTTTCTCACAGTTTGGGAGGCCAGAAGTCCAAATTCAAAGCATCAGCTCCAGGGAAAGAATTTCTCTCTTTGCCGACTCAGGAAAGATTCTTGTCTCTTCTGAGCGTCTGCTCTTGGGCAGTCTTCTTGTGGCTTGGCATCTGTCTTCCCCCATCTCTGCTCTGCTTGCTTGTTTAATCTTTTTATATCTCAGAAGAAATTGACTCAAGATACCCCCTACACTAATCTTCCCTTGTTAACATAACAAAGACAACCCATTCCCAAATGGGTTTATAACCACAGGCATAGAGGTTAGGATTTAAAACTCATATTTTGGGGGGATACAATTCAACCCATATCATGAATGAACTGCCTTCTTGCCACCCTATGCCCAAACCATCTGTCTTAGGCTGGGTTCTCTAGAGAAGCAAAACCAATAAAGTATATGAATATCTATATAGAAAGATTTATATCAAGGAAATGGCTCACGTGGTTGTAGAGGCTGGAACGTCCCAAGTCCATGGGTCAGGCTGGAGGCATCTTCTGATTCACGTAGCTGCAGGGGCTGGTGAACCCAAGATCAGCAGGTCAGACAGCAGGGCTCTTTCTTGCAGGCTGTGAAGACCAATGAATGCCAAGACTGGCAGGCAAGATGGCAGTTAAGCTGCTAGCTCAAGTCCCGAGAACTGGAGGTCAGACAAACAGGAACCAGCTGCAGGATCCAGGGAGAGCAAAATCCTGCCAGCCTTGCCAGAGAGTCCACCTACATTGGATGCAGGCCACACCCCGAAGGAAACTCCCTTTCAACTGATAGGTTATTCACAGCAGATCCTATTATGGAGATGGTCACATTGTATCAAATCTCATCATGGAGGTGATCACATCATCATATGACTGCCAAATGACATCATAACCGCAAAACCACTGAGAATCATGGTCCAGCCAAGTTGACACACAACCTTAACAATCACACCATTCAAGCCCTAAATTCTAGGCTTTATATCTCTAGTAAGGGAAAGTAGATAATCTTCATCTTTCTCATCTTCAGACTTGTTTACCTAAAAACCAAACCCATTGCCGTCAAGTCAATTCCAGCTCATAGTGACAGTATAGGACAGAGTAGAACTGCCCCATAGGGTTTCCAAGACTCGAAATCTTTACAGAAACAGACTGCCACATCTTTCTCCCTCGTAATGGATGGTGGATTTGAAGTGCTGATCTTTTGGTTAGCAGTGGAGTGCTTAGCCACTGTACCACCAGGGCTCCTTCTCAGACTTGTTTAGAACAGTCTATATCTGGGTCTAAGATCTTTAAAAGGTTTTCTGACTCAATTATCTTGGAATGAGAGGAACTAAGAGAAGCAAGCTATTATTCAGAATATTTGGCAAGAGTACTTAGATGGGCCCTCTCTGCTTGAACAGTATCACCTCCTACCCATTGTGTGTCCAAACATATGAAGACCCATACAGGCCAAAGAAGTGGGCTCACAGCCTTTTAGATCAAGAATCTGGGTGTACCATGTGCCAGGAACATGATATAGAAAGAGGAGGTCAAAGTCTTTGGTGGCCACATCCATTTGACCTTGTGGACTTTGCACTTAATGAGGAGAACATAAACTGAGGAGGTCTGAAGTTAGGTGATATAAAGCATGGAGCTCAGGGAAGGAACCTCTTTGCCGAAGTCCACGGAAAATTTCCAAGAGTCCCTGGGGAGTGCAAATGATTAAGCACTTGGCTACTATCCGAAAGGTTGATGGTTCATGTCCACCCAGAGGAGCCTTGGAAGAAAGGCCTGGCAATCTACTTCCAAGAAATCGATCATTGAAAGTCCTATAGGTCGCTATAAATCAGAGTTGACTTGATGACAACTAGTTAAGGACAATTTCCAAGCATTGCTCAGAGTACTGGAGGCATAAGAATAAAACAAACAAACAAAATTCCTTGACTATATGTAGCCTACATTTTAATAGGGGAGCTAGACAGTAAATAAGGTAAGCATAATTTTCAACATGTTTAGATAATGGTAAGTGCTAAGGAGAAAAATGAAGCAGGTTTTAATTTTGGGTAGAGTGACCAGGGAAGTCAAGATATTCTCTGATTAATCATTTCTAATTGTGTTATTTCATTTATTCATTAACTCAAATAAATATATACTAAGTGTCTACTACATACTAGACACTCAAAAGACTGGAAATAACTCAGTGAGACAGTCAAATCCCGCTCTAATTCTGGTAATCATCATCTGGATACCAAACTCTGGACTTGCCTACCCGTTGCCTTTGAGTTTATTCCGACTCATAGCGACCCTATAGGACAGAGTAGAACTGCCCCATAGGGTTTCCAAGAAGCTGCTGGTAGAGTCAAACTGCTGACTATTTTGTTAGCAGCCAAGCTCTTAACCACTGCACCATAAGGACTTGCCTGGATGGACCAAATGAAACCTTCCAGCTTCTTTTTATCTGTCCCACTCCCACCCACAAACCTCATATCCCCTGTGGTCTTATATTTACCCCAACCTCCACCCTGACTTCTGTCTACACCAGTCACTTAGTAAACTGAATTCTCATGTGGCATACAATAATCCTAGAGTATTTGAGATGTTTGAAAGTGTTCTTTGTTTTTAACTATCAACTCTTATTCTGAAAATGACAACCACTTATTTCTGTTCACCAAAGAGGAAAACAGCTGGACACTTTCTGTTTTGTAATTACGCATCTAATCTATTGCTCCCTAAGTGGTTAAGGATAGATAAATGACTTAATATCTCATGATCAGACAGAAAGCTCTCAGTAATGTGTTATTGTAGTAATATAATTGTCACAGTTGTTTAGATCTCCTAATAGAATTTACTAAATTAAAATTATCTTTATATTATATAATTAAATTATGTTCCTCTGTGTGTGTGTGTGCCCACCCACGTGTGTGCTCCTTGATGACTGGACCTGTGATGATAGTAGTATTTGTAGCACCTAGCCTATTGCATGATATGTTGTTGCTTAATAAATACATGCTCAATTGTATGATGTGTCACAGGATCATAAGCAGGCAAACTGCAAAAATGCAAAGTAGGTACTGATTTGAAAAGGGACTAGCAATCATTTGTTTAACCTTCTCTTTTTGTTACAGGCTCAGTCATAGGCCTGGAAATGCAAAGATAATAATAAGTGGTCTTTTTTTTTGTCGAACTCACAAGTTAATCTGAGATTATGAAAATGCACACACAATACCACCCCAGTAACAAAGTCAACACAACATTAACGTAACATAAAATTCCAGGATAGGAGTATGAAGCATGCTACCTGTAATATTGCACAGTGATTTATTTAAAGAACATATGAATAAAATGCCACTGTTTAGTAATTTTCTACCCCTAGTGCTTAGTGAAGAATCAAGAAAGAACACTTATGAATATTCTACTAAATACACTTCTCTCCATAGTTCTTGAGTTCTTCAGGTTACTTGCAGTTAAACAAATATTTTTATTTCTATCTAAATTTTCAAAGATAAGAATATATTAAGGCATCTCCTTTTGGACATATGCTGCTTTCCTTTTGGATAAAAAGAACCTCAGTGTGTTACAGTAGTTTGATATTACCTTTGCATTCATCAGCAGAATTGAAAATATAGAAGGCTTATTGAAACCAGGCCATATTTTTCTGAAGTGTTTTATTTAGAACCTCATTGCTATTACGTTCCCTTTGAAAAAGATTTCCATGGTCAAAGAACTTTTGGAAATTACCCATATTCCCATTTTGGAGCTTCAGAATCAACAAAAGCATACGAAGTAGCAGAGGTCTTAAATGACAAAATGTATTAAACTGAAATTAACCTAATACCTCTCAAACTTGCTTGACCACAAACCCTCTTTGTTTTCCTTGTTGTATTTATAGCTTGAAGAATGTATGTTTTGAAGATCATCCCATCTTAGGCTGAATTTGTATAGATGCTAGGATAGCTTTTGGAAGTTTTAGTTATTGGTCTGTTTGTTGCTTTACCTAAATCCCTATTTCAATTTTTTAAACTGTCATTTATTATTTTCTTCAAGAGTACAGTACTGAATCTTCAAAAGTATTTTGGTTCATTGAGCTTCCAGTAACTACATTTTAGAAAAAATGATGACTTCCTGGTTAAGGTACATATAATCACTCTTTAATTTTAAGTTTCATAAATGCAGAGACTCTACATTTCATTTTCATGTTTATATTCCCGTGTTGTTGTTGTTGTTAGGTGCCGTCGAGTCAGTTCCGACTCCTAGAGACCCTATGTACAACAGAACGAAACACTGCCCAGTCCTATGCCATCCTCACAATGGTTGTTAAGCTTGAGCCCATTGTTGCAGTCACTGTATCAGTCCATCTCGTTGAGGATCTTCCTCTTTTTCACTGACCCTTTACTTTGCCAAACATGAGCGTTCTGGGTGTACTTCTTCCAAGACAGATTTGTTCATTCTTCTGGCGTTCATGCTATAGTCAATATTCTTCACCAACACCATAATTCAAAGGCATCAATTCTTCTTCAGTCCTCCTTATTCATTGTCCAGCTTTGGCATGCATATAAGGCGACTGAAAATATTATGGCTTGGGACAGGATCACCTTAGTCCTAAAGGTGACATCTTTGCTTTTTAACACTTTAAAGAGGTGTTTTACAGCAGATTTGCCCAATGCAATGGGTCGTTTGATTTCTTGACTGCTGCTTCCAACAATAGTTTAGCTTAGCTAGTAAAAAATGTCTGCCTTGAGCATTATGCTCTGTTAAGAACTATCTATATGGAATCAGGAAACCTGGTAGCACAGGGCTTAAACTCTTGGTTGCTAACCGAAAGATTGACAGTTTGAACCTATGAGCCGCACCTCAGGAGAAAGATGTGGTAGTTTGCTTCCTAAAGATTTTAGCTTTGGAAACTCTATGGTGCAGTTGTATTCAGTCACATGGGGTTGCTATGAGTTGGAATTGACTCAATGGCAATGGATTTCATTTTCTGGTTTATATGGCAAGTGGAAAGATTAGATAGCAAGTGGAAACATTAGATAGGAAACTTAGGGGACAGTAAGTTTATATTAATGGAGTAGAAACAACTCAGAAAAGGAGGGTGAGAAGAGTTGCACGACTTGAAAAATATAATTAATGTCACTGACTTGTACATGTAGAAACAATCGAATTGGTGTATGTTTTGCTGTGTATGTTCTCAGTAACAACAAAATTAAATTTAAAAAAACTATAAATAGCTGCTGCTTACAGAAAATTAAAATGAACTATGCACTTTTATGCATGTCAAATATCTGATCTAATTTAGTCCTCCTTACAACTCTGTGTTGTTGTTCTTAGGTGACATCAAGTAGGTTCCAACTTATAGAGACCCTGTGTACAGCAGAATAAAATGCTACCGGGTCTTGCACAATCCTCACAATCATTTCTGTGTTTGAGCCCATTGTTGCAGCCACTGTGTCAATCCATCTTGTCAAGGGTCTTCCTCTTTTTCACTGATCCTCTACTTTACCAAGCATGATGTCCTTCTCCAGGGACTGATCCCTGCTGATAACATGTCCAAAGTACATGAGACAAAGTCTCGTCATCCTCACTTCTAAAGACCATTCTGGCTGTTGTTCTTCCAAGATAGATTTGTTCATTCTTCTGGCAGTCCATGGTATATTCAATATTCTTCTCCAACACCATATTTCAAAGGCATCAATTCTTCGTCAGTCTTCCTTATTCACTGTCCAGCTTTGCCATGTATATGAGGTGATTGAAAATACCATGGTTTGGGTCTGTTTCACCTTAGTCCTCAAGGTGACATCTTTTTTTTTAATCCTTTAAAGAGATCTTTTGCAGCAGATTTTCCCAATGCAATTTGTCATTTGATTTATTTATTTATTTTATTTTATTGTGCTTTAGGTGAATGTTTACAGCATAGATTACTTTCTTATTGAAAATTTTATACATAAACTGTTTTGTGACATTGGTTGCAATCCCCACAATGTGTCAACACTCTCCACCTTTCCCTTTCCACCCCAGGTTCTCCATACACATTTGTCCAGTTTCCATGTCCCTTCCTGCCTTCTCATCTTTATTTTGGGGCAGGTATTGCCCATTTGGTGTTGTATACTTGATTGAATTAAGAAATAAGTTCCTCAGGTGTGTTATTGTTTGTTTTATAGGACTGTCTAATCTTTGGCTGAAAGGCGGACTAGAGAAATGACTTCAGCTCTGAGTTAGCAGGGTGTCCAGGGCCCATAGTCTTGGGGGTTCCTCCAGTCTCTGTTAGACCTGTAAGTCTGGTCTATTTTTGTGAACTTGAATTTTATCATACATTTTTCTCCTGCTCTTTCTGGGACCCTCTATTGTGATCCTTGCCAGAGGGTTCTGTGGTGTTAGGTGGGCACAATCTAGTCCTTCTGGGCTTAGCCTGGTGGAGGCTGTGGTTCATGTGGTCCTTTGGTTCTTTGGACTAATTTTTCCTTGTGTCTTTGATTTTCTTCATTCTCCTTTGCTCTGAACGTGATGGGACAAATAGACATACTTTGGATGGCCATTTGCAAGCCTTTAAGACCCCAGATGTTACTCACAATAGTAGGATGTAGAACATTTTCTTTATGAACTTGTTGCTGTTGTTGTTGTTAGGTACTGTTCAGTCAGTTCTGACTCAGAGTGACCCTATGTACAACAGAACCAAACACTGCCTAGTCCTGTACCATCCTCATGATCGTTGTTAGGTTTGAGCCCACTGTTCCATCTACTGTGTTAATCCATCTCATTGAGGGTCTTCCTCTTTTTCACTGACCCTCTACCAGTTATGATGTCCTTCTCCAGGGACTGGTCTCTCCTGATAACATGTCCAAAGTACATGAAACAAAGTTTCACCATCCTTGCTTCCAATGTGTGTTCTGCCTGTACCTCTTCCAAGACAGATTTGTTCGTTCTTCTGGCAGTTCATGGTATATTCAATATTCTTCACCAACACCACAATTCAAAGGCATTGATTCTTCTTCAGCCTTCCTTATTCATTGGCCAGTTTTCGCATGCGTATGAGGCTATTGAAAATACCATGGCTTGGGTCAGGCACAGCTTAGTCTTCAAAGTAACATCTTTGCTTTTGAACACTGTAAAGAGGTCTTTTGAAGAAGATTTGCCCAATGCAATGGGTCGTTTGATACCTGACTGCTACTTCCATGGGCATTGATTATGAATCCAAGAAAAATGATATCTTTGACAACTTCAGTCTTCTCTCCATTTAACCTAACGTTGCTCGTTGGTCCAGTTGTGAGGACTTTTGTTTTCTTTATGTTGAGGTGCGATCCATACTGAAGGCTATAGTCTTTGATCTTCATCAGTAAGTGCTTCAAATCCTCTTCACTTTCAGCAAACAAGGTTGTGTCACCTGCATAATGCAGGTTGTTAATGAGTCTTCCTCCAATCCTGATGCCCCATTCTTCTTCGTATAGTCCAGCTTCTCGGATTATATGCTTAGCATACAAATTGAATAAGTATGGTGAAAGGATACAGCCCTGACACACACCTTTCCTGGCTTTAAACTACGCAGTATCCCCCTGTTCTTTCTGTTTGAATGACTGCCTCTTGGTCTATGTACAGGTTCCTCATGAGCACAATTAAATGTCCTGGAATTCCCATTTTTTGCAATGTTATCCATAATTTGTCATGATCCACACAGTCAAATGCCTCTGCATAGTCAATAAAACACAGGTAAACATCTTTCTGGTATTCTCTGCTTTCAGCCAAGATCCATCTGACATGAGCAACGATAGCCTTAATTACACATCCTCAGCAAAATTTTACTTGTGTATGAGAATAATGATACTGTTTGATTATTTCTGCATCCCATTGCATCACCGTTTTTTGGAATGGGAACAAATATGTATCTCTTCATGTCAGTTGGGCAGGAAGATGTCTTCTAAATTTCTTTCCATAGATGAATGAGCACCTTCAGCATTGCATCTGTTTGTTGAAATATCTCAGTTGGTATTCCTTCAATTCTTGGAGCCTTGATTTTTGCCAGTGCCTTCAGTCCTGCTTGGTTTTCTTCCTCAGTGCCATCAGATCTTGCTCATATGTCACCTCCTGAAATAGTTGAATGCCCACCAATTCTTTATGTTACAGTGACTTTGTATATCCCTTCATCTTCTTTTGATGTTTCCTGCATTGTTTAATTTTTTGCCCACAGAATCCTTCAATATTGCAACTTGAGGCTTGGAATATTTTTTCAGTTCTTTAAGCTTGTCAAATGCTGAGCGTGTTCTTCCCTTTTGATTTTCGAACTCCAGATCTTTGCACATTTCATTGTAATACTTTACTTTGTCTTCTTGAGCTGCCATTCGAAATCTCCTGTTCAGGTCTGTTACTTCACCACTTCTTGTGTTCACTTTAGCTACTCTATGTTCAAAAGCAAGTTTCAAAGACTCTTCAGACATCCATTTTGGTATTTTCTTTCTTTCCTGTCTTTTTAAATCCTTTTTTCTTCCTTCATATATGATGTCTTTGATGTCATCGCACAACTCACCTGTTCTTTGGTCATTAGTGTTTAATGCATCAAATGTATGCTTGAGATGGTCTCTAAATTCAGATCAGATAACTCAAGACGGTACAACCCTGAATCCCAAAAACCCACTGCCATAGATTTGATTCTGACTCATGGCAACACCATAGCTGAATATCTATGGAAGCAGACTGCTACATCTTTGTCCCACAGTGCTGCTGGTGGTTTCATAACAACTTTATGTAGTTGATATTTTTCCTATTTTATTGTTAAGGACTTATTTTCTCAAGGAGATACTCAGTAAGTTGCTGAACCTGAGTGCAGTGCAAGGAATTACTTAATATGTCTCCTCTAGTCATAGTCTTTGGACTCACACACAATGAGTGATTAGGACTACGTAAATATGGTATATGGAACCCTAAGGATGGGATTGGTCAGCTTTGTCATCCTGCTAGGCTTAACATGAACCATCTCAGAGGCAGGAGAAGAGGATCTCACTACCACCAGGAAAGAAGATTCAGGAGTGGAGAGTGTCCTTTGGAGCCAGGATCCCTGTGCTGAGAAGCTCTTGGAACGAGGAGACAGAAAGAGAGAAACAGCTGTAACACCAAAGACAGTGAGATGTGGCAGCACAGAAAGAGCAGCAGCAGAGGCAGGAGACTGACAGGAGATGGTGTGGTGAGCTTCTTGGCCCATGGAGTGAGAAAGCTGGGCACCTTTGGGTAGGAGGCTTGCTGCTTGAGTAGGGTACCTCTGGGCACTTTGTAGAGCTAGATTTGCCAGCCATGGAGCTAGATAGATCTGAGCGCCTTCAGGCTGAGGCTTCCTGGAGGACTGGAGTGCCTCTGGGTACTTATTGACAGCACTAAAAGAGCTTTGTAACACCTGGCTGAGCAGGACAGAGGCCAAGCTAGGAGACTGAGGGCCAGAAAGAGAACTGCCGATGGGTACGACTGAGAAGAGGCTGTCCTGATTGAAGAACTGTATCCTAAGCATTCCTGAACCTGAATTGTAACTTATTACTTCCCTAATAAACCCCATAACTGTGAGTATGGTCTGTGAGTTCTGTGTGGCCATTGCAAGAAATTATCAAACCTAGCAGAGAAGTGGAGTGTGCCATGGGAGGGTCGGTTGGTGTCAGAATTGGTAAAGAATTTGGAGGGTAGAGGCAAGTCTCATCTCTGCCTCATAGGAATCAACCTTGGGCTACTGATCTTGATTCTCCTTTCCTCCTTGTGACATTAGATAAGGAGGTCAGATGCTCCTGCCACAGCATTTTTACACTGGCTTTGAAGGTTGATAACTCCCTCTTTCTGTGATCAACACCTATATGGAACACTTATATGCTCTCTCTGCATAATCTGAATGCTGGATCAATAAAAGGAGAGTATAAGCATAGGTAAATTTAGTGGAAAATACAGAAAGCATGCAAGCAGACTTTTTCTGTTTTTCAGGCTGTATTCAGTGTGTATTTGAATGACTTGAATACCTTAAAGATAGTAAGAAGACTTTAGTATTGCTGTTTCTAAAAGGAGGTTTGAAACAATCTGTACATCCAGTGAAACTGTATTTGACTGGTCTTGTCTAGCTGCCATCAGCCAGAATTCAGGACTGAAGCTTGCTTGTGAATCAATAGCCAGTGTCAGATCCAAATTGAATTCTATTGCTGTTAGTTTCTTGAATCATCATTTTATGTCTCACTGCATTGCTTAAACCAACAAAAAGGATTTTTCGAACATAGCTTTTTTTTTTCCCTTACTCTCTGCACTTCATAAGCTGCCTTATTATGCATACCCTTTTAAAAATAAAGGTTATAGATTATTTTCTTTTTAACTGAAATATTCAGAAACTTCTATTATTTTGTGTTCCCTGACCTCTGCCAAAAAGGTTTTTCTTAAGGGTCCTTGTGAGTCCTTTGAGGCTGATGAACATAGGAGTAACAGAGAGTCAGGGGAGAAGAAAAATACTAACGTGACTAATTTTCTCTTTGACTGGGTGCCTCTTAAAAAGCTGCTGTCAGACACACCCATGCTAGTCAGTGTTTTGTTTAACTCTCACAAGAGATTAAACCATTGTTATAGGATTTCAGAATAATGTTTCTCAAATTAAATATTAGATGGTTAATGATGAAGAATGAAAATTAACCAATTTTTGCTCAGAGAGAGAGAAATTAACAGGAACTACAGGAAATTTTAAAATGCATTTTTTTAAATTGACCTATACATTTTACCATTCATTCTAATTTTTCTTTTCTTTTGCATACTAGTCCAGTAAAATTAGCTGTCATAATTCATCTTTTTCTTCCTCAGATACCTTCAGGGAGATGCAAATGAGTGATTGAAACTCACAAAATTGATATCAGAAAGTAGGCAGTGTTTTTCATAATAGTCCTGGGCACTTCCTGTGGAAATGGAGAGGCAATTCACCAAAAGCTTATATTCAGTTGAAGCAACCAATCTAAACTTTCTTTCCAGTTTCAAACTCAATAATTTCAAATCACATTACCATCTCTCACTTCTGCTATCTACTCTTGAAGCCATATGCTTCTGTTGCCTTTATTTAGAGTGGTCTTATTTACACAATTCATATAGGATATTTGCTTCTTCCTAAGATATCTGAGGGGTTTCATTTTCTAAATAAATTCTAAGAAAAATATATCTTCTTCTCAGGCATAACAAGAATCTCTTTTAGATGGATTCAGACACCCCTAATGAGTTTATTATCCTAGGCTTAGTGACCTGAATTTCAAAGTAGCAATGACCATTAAAAAGTAATACATTTTCATGAAATAAATCTTGATCTGTTTTCATGTTTAATAAAAGATAAGTGACCTTCTTTGTGATCATTATGATTCAGTACTCCCATGTCAAATTAAACAGAAATCTATGAATGAATCAGGCATGCTGTCCTTAATGTTAAAATTCAAATGGATGAAAGTTACAGAGAATAATTAATCCTCACTAGGGAATCCAACCCTGTATTGTATATACGTGAGGACTAAATTGAAAAAAATCCTTGAGGATTTTTAATTTTTTTTTCCCCAAATGCTATTAAAACCAGATTAAACTCTTTCTAATTAGTTTTAATTCATTTTTTTACTTTAAATCCAAATTATATTGTTGGATATGATCTATCAAAATTTGTCTATTTTCTTCTGTTAGGTAAGTAGCGTAAATAGAAATGTGCAAATTCCTTTATTGGCTATCACAAATAATCTTTTAAAATATGGATATGCGATTCCCGTATGCCATAGGATAGAATGATTGTATTAAGGCTCTTAGTATAGGGTTAGCCTAGTGGGCAGAAAATATATAAGGGATTACTTTTTCATTTGTGTATCATAATTCAATTAGTGTAAACATGGACCTATCTGGGATCTCTGCCCAGGTTCAAATATACTCCCCTCATGTACCTGTCCTTGATTTGTTGTTGTTTGCTCTTATCTAGTTGGCCAGGAATTGAATCTGGATCTCCTGCATGGAAGATAATAATTCTGCCAGTGAACCACCACTGCCCTCATCTGTCCTGGATAGTAAACAGAAATTCCTTCCCCTGTGAAAGGATCCAAAGAGACTTGGAGTAGGATGCAATGGGTGTGGTTAATATAAAACCAAAAAAAACCCAAACCCATTGCCATTGAGTTGATTCCGACTCATAGCGACCCTATGGGACAGAGTAGAACTGCCCCATAGGGTTTCCAAGGAGCACCTGGTGGATTTGAACTGCAGACCTTTTGGTAGGTAGCTGTAGCTCTTAACCACCACACTACCAGGATTTCCGTAGTTAATACGGGAAGGTGCAAATGAAAATTAGGTGATGGTTTCACCCAAATATCTCATTTTAGACTCTCCTGCCTAGAGTAATTTTCACAAAACTATTACCCAAAAAAAAAGAGGGAGAGAGAGAAGACAGCAGATTGCGTCTGGATGGAGGGCTTTCTTCCGAATCTTCTAATTCTTAGGAAAATCTTGTGATTAACTTATTCCATGGTCTTTTCCATCAATCATTCCTGGGACTAGGGGTGAGATTTTTCTCTCAACTTTATGGAGCCAGCTGTGAAATACAACAGTATGATTGTTATAGGAAAATATTTAAAATGATCTTGAAAATTAAAAGCATCTCATGTTACTACATATTCAATAAATATTTCTTGGGTACCTCACACTGAACTTGATAGTAGACACAAAGAAATAAATAAGACAGTTTCTGCCTTCAGAGATTCTCAACATAGACATTTTTGTAATAAATATGCATGATCAATTCGTCAAGCTATGAGAACAGAGGAGAGCAAACAGCTTGTATCGCATAGAAGTCTCAGATAAGAGTTGTCAAGATGTCTCATGGGAGCTGTGCTATAGTTTTGTCTGGATTTTCCTTTTGTGGGGGGAAGAGGTCATCTGGTATAGATGCCCAGCCAGATGAACACAAAGATTCATATGTAGAGAAACACGGAAACCTTTAGTGTGAAGGGGGAGAAAGCATCTTTTTATTTTATATTTTAACCATTTTTTTTCTTTTTGTTTCTAATTTTCATAAATCTGTTTACCACTTTGCTTTTTCTTTGTCATCTGTTACAATGTATTTTTCTTTCTATTACTTTCTTCACCTTGAAGAGAGAAAAAGATCACCTTATTAAGTTACTTAGCATCTATCCCTTAATTTGTTAAGTCACCCTTGACTTATGGATCATGCTGTTTATATACAGCAGAAGGTGAGACATTAAAGGAGTAAATGCCAGAGCATCCTATTTGTGAGTGAAGTTCAAGTCTCACTACCAGCGATGGCAGAGTTTCCCTGACACTAAAATTGATAGTGATGCATGGTCTGAGTGCCACTTGTGGCTTCATGTAACTGGGCCCTTGAGGATGTCAAGAGCATTGGGTTTTTTTGTTTTTTCATACGAACCAGATACCATTCTAGGAAATGAACTCTCGAGGACTATCCAAAACCAAGAGAAATACAACAGGGAATCAGAAGAGTCAATCAATGGATGACAACAACATCAAGACAATGAAAGAGGGAATAAACGGCATAGGTATAGAACCTT
>NW_004443942.1:16231757-16303286 GCF_000243295.1 Trichechus manatus latirostris
AATTTAGAGGGTTAAAATGTTGTGGGGTTGTTAACCAATGTCATAAAACAGCGTGTGTGTTACTGTTACATGAGAAACTATCTGTTCTGTAAGCCTTCTCCTGAAGTACAATAAAATATTAAAAAAAAAAAAATGTAGTTGCAATGATATAGGGTTACAAAATGAAAAAAAAAGAAAAACGTAGGCTGAGAGGAAGGAACCTGAATGTCTAAGGTTATCTCTAATTACCTTGGATAGGATACTTAAGCCATCAGAGAAATATCCCAGCCTGTTGCCCATCTCCAAATCCCAGGTTCAGGCTCACTTAAAAAAACAAACAAACAATGTTTTTAACAAGAAAATAAGATTTTTAAATAACAATAATAATAGTAACAGCTACTATTTGTTGAGCATTTATGGGGTTCTAAAAAAAAAAAAAATCAAACCTGTTGCCATCAAGTTGGTTCTGACTCATGATGGCCCCATGTGTTAAAGAGTAGAACTGCTCCATAAGCTTTCTTGGCTGTAATCTTTACAGAGCAGATTGCCAACCTTTGTTTCATGGCAATACTAGGTGAGTTCAAACTCCTAACAATTAGGTTAGTAGTATAGCACAAACCGTTTGCACCACGCAGGGACCTTTATGGGGTTCCAGGTACTTCTTAGTAATCATTTTACATTATATGAGATAAACATTATCTCATATAATTCTCACAATTCTATTAGGGGACTAATGTTAAAGATGAAAAAAACAGAGGGTAAGTAACTTTTCCAAAGTCAATAGTCAACAACCAATAAAAGAGAAGATCCTGGCCTCATAACATGGTTTTTTTTTTTTTTTTTACTTCCAAAGACTTGAAATTATAGTCATGCATCACTTAACATCCACTATATGTTCTGTGAAATAGGATGTTATGTGGTTTGGATGTTGTGTGAATACCATATTATATACAGGCAGTCCCTGGGTTATGAATGAGTCCCATTCCTAAATCTAAATTAGAACAGTTAGGTACAATTCGTATCTAATGTCAATTAGTCAAATGTTTGTCCTAGTATATAGTATATAGTGTACCTTTCTATGTATGAAAAACATTAAAGAAACACTTCCAGATAGACTAAAACATATTTAACATAATAATATAGTAATAATAATAACAATTTTTGATGTGTGTCACGAAGTAGCGCCTGTTTGTTATTAAGAACTATTGTATGTACCTCAAATTTTTAATATAATAGGCTTTACAGAGATTGACGCCATGGCTGTATATGTGGTTGGATGTTGCCCAAATACACGTCATGTGGTGCATGACTGTACTGTGTTTGACAGCCGTCTTGGGCCTCCACTACAGTGGAAGCAGCCGCTCTCCCTCTTGCTGGTGGGATATATTTCTGGGACCAACTTTGACAGTACTTGTTAATTTGATCATTGGCTATCTCATTCTACTCTATATCTTTGTGTAAATAAACTGCTGTCCCTGGAAGCCCTAGATATCATAATGTCATGGCTGCTGGGCATGCCATACAATTGCCTTTTGGGATGTTCTGTAGATTGTAGTGATTCCTAGATTTCTAATTCATCACGACCGACACCTCTGAACTTCCTGTCTTGAACATCCTCCAGTTTTTGTGTTGCCTCCAGTGATTTACCAGGAGATACCCTCTCCTTGTTGTTTTCCTCATTACTGTTTTCCTAACTCCCAAAGCTGCTGTGAGAATAAGTGAGAAGATATATATGAAACGGCTTTAAAAAATTTAACACCCTTAATTTCCTCCCCACTAAATTGAAAAGGATTGAACTAGATAATCTAAAGTTCCTGTGGCTCAGTGATTCCATTATCTGTGTTTTATTAACTTACTATTCAAGTACAAGGTATTCCTGACATCAGACCCCAAATATCCTAGTTCATTGCTGAGATAGACTTTAGTAGGCATTATATAAACTGAAGGGAGAATAGAGTACACTCAAAAGAATTCAGAGGACTCTTTACAAACTCATTTTCAAGCTGGTACTTAAATTATCATTTTTTAGAAATCTTCCAGTTTTCTTCAAACCAAGTTAACTAGATACATAACTGTAGGCTAACATTAAAGAAGTCAGGCTACTTAATATTATATATAACAGAGAAATGGTCTCCTTTTGCTCAGTCTGACCTTGGCTCATTTTTATTTTTTCCAGTTTGGCTTATAATTGGATGTTGTGCAGGGGCTCTTTCAGCTTATCTGATCCCAGACTGAATATTTTCAGTTCAAACACTGAATCTTGGGCATGAAATGACAGCAACTATGTTTACAACTGAAATGACTGGGGTTTGAAAAAAGAGTTGAATGTTTTCTCCTGAAGTTTAGTATTCTAGTTACAGTTTCAATACTTGTAAATTTAATGTGATTTATTTGCATTTAAAATCATTCTATTTTCTCCTTTGATCCACAAGTACAAAAACTTATACTCTTGGTAAGTGTACTTGGTATTAAACTTTCCATGAAGTAATGTGAATGTTTTACAAAATATTTTATTATAGTAGAATCATCCACTCACTCTTCTAAACAAATGATTAAAGATGTGCAACTGTAGCAGAATATAAGACCCTTTTTAAGATGAGTCTTGTCATTCTTAACGTGGTGCTATAGCTACTGTGTATACAAACATCTGTATTTTTTCACCAAGTGATAATGTTTTATTGAATATTCTCAAGTAAGAAAAAAAATAGTTAAATACTTTTAGATGAACTTTAAATTAATAACTCTGTTACACCTTTATCCTCAAATAGAGATGAAATATAGTCATTAGTGATTTTTTCCCTAATTTATAAAGATTGATCCTCTTCTTTATTATAAAGTTCCATTTAAAAGATATCCATGGTGTTGTTAAAAAGCATATGTGTCACTTTATTGCTGAATCGAGGTATCCTTAAAGTAACATTTCAAAAAGGTAGGCAATTCAGAATAGGAGATACATTAACCATATCCAAGCTTTCTAAAATCAATGCCAAGATACTGCCTTGCCTTGTTTTCAGCATGGATTGGACATGTGGACATGTAGAATTTTGTAATAGCATTCATTCTTTGACCTATATATAGATCTTAAATAACAGAAATATTAACAGTAACTATTCTTGAATATTTAAATTATATGTGCAAGCACATTATCTTTCATTTTTCAACAATTCTTCAATGTAAGTAACATTACACTATTTTCAACCAAAGTGGAGAAAAATTCATGTATTTGACCAAGACCACACACACCAAGTGAAGAGGCAGAGCCACACTTCAGACTCAGGTCAGCTGAAGTCTAAAGCTCAAGCTTTTTCCATCTCTTGTGACTGATGTCTCAGGTTTCAAGGATTATATATGGATAGTTTTGAATATCAGTGGATTCGATTACTGTTTCTCTGTAATCCTTTAGATAGATAAGTACAAATGAACTGTGGTAGTGAGAATTTGCAGGAGAATGGACTTAAGAGCCAACTTAATACAAAAGTAGAAAATACAAAAAGAACAATGGTAGACTCAGTATATATCACTCTCCTTCACTTTCCATTTATATAAAAGACTGAATAAGTTCAAGGCATGGATACAGCTTCAGGTCAATTTTTTTACCTTGAGCAAGTCATGTAACTTTCTAGCATTTGTTTTTCCATCTGAAAAATGGTAATTATAATAGATAACACATGAACAGTATCTGTGAAGCTGAATGCAGTCATATCCACAAAGAAGGCTGTACTCTGGGGAAGCCAGTAATGACACACAATTAAATAAAAAGCAAAAATAATATTTAAAAGTATTTATTTTCAAAGTAGCAGGGGCAGAGCCAAGATGGCAGATTAGTTAGATGCACTAAGCTATCCAACTGCAACAAAAACATCAACAAAACAAGTAAAACAGATATAGACATCAATCCTAGAACTCTGAACCTTAAATGAAGGGATAAAATATTAGATTGGCAGTCACTGAGAAGAAGAAGAAACTGATAGACAAAGGGGAAGGAATAGAGACATGGAGTGGAGATTTCTAGCCAAATGGCATGACTCAGTGTGGTCACCTTGGAATAAAACCAACAACCCAACATGCAGAAAGGTACCTGTATGGAATTCCCAATAGGAGATAGAAGTAAGGTGCAGACGCACCCAGGGCTGAGTAAACTACATTTGCCAGCTGCAACTCAAGGAGGAGCCCAGACTCTCTCACCCAATAAAAAACAAGAGCATACTACTGCAACACCAACCCCTCTGGTGAACAGTGGCTATAACTGTCCCATCCTGGCAACCCTGACTTCTGGGAACCACGGTACCAACCCATTCCATTGTCTTACTCCATCTAGCTCTCTCTGCCCCGGCTTCGGCCCCTCCTACCTCTCTCCTCCCCCCCACTGGCCATGGGCCTCAGGGGACCTGGCCTGGACCCTAGGCTCTTCCCTGCCAGCTCTGGACCCCCCTGCACCTGTTGCACCCTTGAGGGAACTCAGCCCAGACCCTTCCCCAACACTCTAGACCACTCCTGCCACCCACTGTGGCCCTGAGGTGACCCGGCCCAGACCCAGGCCCCTCCCTCCTCATTCTGGACTCCTTCTTCTGCACACCATGGCCCTGTGGGAACACAGCACGGACCCTAGGACTCTCCCTGCCATCTTAGGATCCCTCAGTGACTGCTGCAGCCCTGCTCCAGCCCCCAGCCCTGTTCATGCTGCAGACAGAATACCCATCTTCTCCCCTTCCCCCCTGCTGGACTTACCCTGCTGCATCATAGCTGACTGACCAGCCCTGCACACTTGGACAAGGTGGTAAGAACTATCACACCCAGAAACAAGCAAGCAACAAAGCACGACCAGCCCACCTGACCAGTCATAACCAAACCAATCAAAAAAGCAGGATGAAATAAACAAATCTATGATCAGTCAATCAATAAAATAATACTTGAATGTCTCAGAGACAGCAGACAATATCAAACTTTTTTTTTTTTTTAAAAAGGACATGATGGCTCCAGTAAACACTGGAATAAAGCACCAGTTAACCTTCTGGCAGAAGAAAAGGCAGTGGAAATACCTGATAGGGAATTCAAAAGTCTTAATATTTAGAGTTCTCCCAGAGATTAGGAAAGAGATCAGAGAAACACAGACAAAACAAAACAAAAAAAATAACAACACAGACAAAGCAATAGAAGAATTCAGGAAAATAATACAAGAACAAAATTTTAAAATAAACATTATTATAAATCATACAAAAAGAGCAATTAGAAATCCAAAAGATAACAAAATTTCAAAAACGGGCAATGCGATAGAAGGATTTAGGAGAAAATTTGAAACAGTGGAAGACACAATCAGTGAAATTGAAGACAAATCCATGGATGACATTTTGTTTGAGGAAAAATCAGAAAAATAAATTGAGAAAACCTAAGAACTCTGTGGGGTACAATCAAGAGCAATAAATTCACGTGATCAGAGTTCCAGAATGGGGAAGAAAATGGAAAACAGAGAGGATCATTGGAGATTTGCTGACTGAAAACTTCCCTAATATCATGAAAGGTGAAAAGCTAACCATCAAAGAAGCTCAATGAACCCCATAGGATAGACCTCAAAAGAAAGTCAACAAGACATATAATCACACTTGCCAAAACCAAAGACAAAGAAAGAATCCGGAGAGCAACTGGAGAAAAACGAAAAGTCACATACAAAAGGGAAGCAAGACTCAGCTCTGATTAATTGGCAGAAACAATGCAAGCACAAAGGCAATGGGATGATATATATAAAACCTTGAAAGAAAGAAAAATGCCAACCAAGAATAATACATCCTGCAAAACTCTCTCTCATATATGATGGTGAAATTAGGCCATTTCCATATAAACGGAAATTAAGGGAATTTGTAAAAACCAATCGAAACGTACAAGAATTACAAAAGGGAGTCCTTCGGTTAAAGAACCGACAACATCAGACAACAGCTTGAATCTAGAACACATCAGCCAAATGCCGAACTAGGTAATGAACTGTCAAGGATAAAACAAAACTAAAAGATTCAAAACAGGGAAGTAGAGACATCGATCTGTAAATGACAGCAATGTCAGAACAGTAAAAGGAGGCATTCATGATGTAGGTATAGAATTTTCCAATGGAGAGGAAGTCAAGGAGATATCAAGTAATAAAAGACTGGTTCAAACTTAGGAAGATAAGGGTAAATTTCAAGGTAACCACAAAGAAAGTTAACAATTCTATTCATCAAAATAAAGAAGAAAAATATAAAGTCTCTGTAAACACAAAATCTACAAAAACGAAAGAAACAAAAAGAGATTTCACAAACAAAAGGAACTCAGCACAGGAAAGTTAGAGGAACTAAGGAAACATCAGCACCACACAAAAAAAGGATACAAAATTACAGCAATAAACTCACACCTATTGATAATCACACTGAATCGATAATTAAATGCACCCATAACGAGATAGTGACAGAATGGATTAAAAAAAAATGACCTACCAATATGCTGCCTACAGGATACACACCTTAGACACAAAGACAAAAGCACATTAAAAATCAAAGGATGGAAAAAATATATATCAAGCAAACAACAACAACAAAAGAGCAGGAGTAACAATACTGATCTCAGATAAAATAGACCTTAAGGCAAAATCCACCATAAAAGACAAGGAAGGACATTATACAATGATTAATGGAACAATCCACCATGATGACATAACCATAATAAATATCTATGCACCCAACGACAGGGATCCAAAAGACATAAAACAAACTCTAACAGAACTGAAAAGAGAAATTAACAGTTCCACAATAATAGTAGGAGACTTCAACACACCACTCTTGATAAAGGATAGCACACATCTAGAAAGAAACTCAACAAAGATACAGAAGATCTAAAGCCCACAATCAACCATCTTGACCTCATAGATACATATATAGAACACTCCACCCAACAGCAGCACAGTATACATTCTTTACCAACACATATGGAACATTCTCCAGATAGACCAAATTTTAGGCCACAAAGTAACCCTCAACAATATCTTAAACACTGAGTTAATATAAAGCATCTTCTCTGATCACAATGCCATAAAAGTGTAAATTAATAACAGGAAGAGAAAGGAAAACAAAATAAATACATGGAAACTGAATAACACCTTGCTTAAAAACCACTGGGTAATAAAGCAAATCAAAGATGGAATAAAAAAAAATTCTAGAATCAAATGAGAATGAAAACACATCATACCAAAACTTTGACATAGTAAAGGCAGTGCTCAGAGGTCAATTTATAGCAATAGGCACACATATCAAAAAAGAAGAAAAGGACAAATTGAAAATGTGAGCCCTACAACTCAGACAAATAGAAAGAGAACAGTAGAAGAAGCCCACAGTAAACAGAAGGAAGGAAATCATAAAGATCAGAGCAGAAATAAATGAACTAGAGAATAGAAAAACAATAGAAAGAATCAACAAAACAAAAAGTTGATTCTTTGAAAGGATCAACAAAATCGACATACCATTGGCCAAACTAACAAAAGAAATACAGTAGAGGAAGTAAATAACCCAAATAAGAAATGAAATGGGGGACATTCCAACAGACCCAACTGAAATGAAAAGGATCATAGCAGAGTCCTACTAAAAACTGTACTCCAACAAATTTGAAAACCTAGAGGAAATGGACAAATTTCTAGAAACACATTACCTACCTAAACTAATACAAACTGAGGTTGAAAATCTGAACAGACCTATAACAAGAGAAGAGATTGAAAAGGTAAAAAAAAAGGACTCCCAACCAAAAAAAAAAGTCCTAGCCCAGTTGGCTTCACTGGAGAATTCAACCAAACATTCAGAGAAGAGCTTACACCAGTGCTACTCAAACTATTCAGAACATAGAAAAGGAAGGGATACTTCCAAATTCATTCTATGAAGCCTGCATAACCCTGATACCAAAACCAGGGAAAGACACCACAAAAAAAGAAAATTGCAGACAATATCTCTCATGAATGTAGAGAAAAAATTCTCAACAAAATTCTAGCCAACAGAATTCAGCATCATATCAAAAAAATAATATACCACAACCAAGTGGAATTCATACCAGTTATACAAGGATGGTTCAACATTATAAAATCAATCAACGTAATCTACCACATATATAAAACAAAAGAAAAGAATCACATGATCATCTCAATCAATGTAGAAAAGGTATTCGATGAAGTCCATATGCATTCCTGATAAAAACTCTCAATAAAATAGGAATAGAAGGATAATTCCTCAACATAATAAAGGGCGTCTATACAAAACCAACAGCCAATATCATTTTCAATGGAGAGAGGCTGAAAACATTCCTGCTGAGAACAGGAACAAGACAAGGATGCACTGTATCACCAATCCCATTTAACATTGTGCTGGAAGTCCTAGCTAGAGCAAAAAAGCAAGAAAAAGAAATAAAGAGCATCCAAATTGTTAAGAAAGAAGTAAAACTATCCCTATTCACAGATGATATGATAATATACATAGAGAACCCTAAAGACTCCACAAGAAAACTACCGGAACTAACATAAATATTTAGCAGATTCAGGAGAGTAGCAGGATATGAGACAAACATACAAAAATCACTTGGATTCTTATACAGCAATAAAGAGAACTATGAAAAGGAAATCAGAAAAGCAATACCATTTACAATAGCCCCCCAAAAGATAAAATATTTAGGAATAAATGTAACCAGGGATGTAAAAGACGCACTAAAGAAAACTACAAAACACTACAGCAAGAAACAAAAACAGACCTACATAAATGGAAAAATATGCCATGCTCATGGATAGGTAGGCTCAACATTGTGAAAATGTCAATTCTACTCAAAGCAATCTACAAGTACATTGCAATCCCAATCCATTTGCATTCTTTAATGAGATGGAAAAACTAATCATTAACTTTATATGGAAAAGAAAGAGACCCAGATAAATAAAGCATTATTGAAGAAGAATAAAAAAGTTGGAGGCTTCACACTACCTGACCTCAGAAACTGCTATACAGCTACAGTAGTCAAAACAGCATGGTACTGGTACAATGACAGACATATTGACCAATGGAACAGAATCAAGAACCCAGATGTAAATCCATCTACTGACGGCCGCCTAATCTTTCACAAAGGCCCAAAGTCCATTAAATGGGGAAAAGACAGTCTTCAACAAATGATGTTGGCAAAACTGGATGTTCATCTCCAAAAAAATGAAACAAGACCCATACCTCACACCATACACAAAAACTAATTAAAAATGGATCAAAGACCTAAATATAAAACCAAAAACTATAAAGATCATGGAAAAAAAAATAGAGTCAACACTAGGGGCCCTAATATATGACATAAACAGGAAAAAAAATCATAATTAATCATACACATACACCAGAAGATAAGCTAGATAACTGGGATCTTCTAAAAATTAAACACTTATGCTCATCAAAAGACTTCACCAGAAGAGTAAAAAGAGAACCGACAGACTGGGAAAAAAAACTTTGGCTATGACGTATCTGACAAAGGTCTAATCTCTAAAATCTATAGGAATATCCAACACTTCTACAATAAAAAGACAAATAATCCAATTAAAAAAGAGCAAGGGATATAACCAGACACTTCACCAAAGAAGACATTCAGGCAGCTAACACACACATGAGAAATGCTCGCGATCACTAGCCATTAGAGAAATGCAAATCAAAGTTACAATGAGATACCATCTCACACCGACATTACTGGCACAAATCAAAGAAAACAGAAATTAACAAATGTTGGAGAGGTTTCAGGAAGACTGGATCTCTTATGCATTGCTGGTTGTTATGTGCCATCCAGTCAGTTCCAACTAATAGTGACCTTATGTACGACAGAATGAAACACTGCCCAATCCTACACCATACTCATGATCGTTGTTATGCTTGAACCCCTTGTTGCAGCCACTGTGTCAATCCATCTCGTTGAGGATCTTCCTCTTTTTCGTTGACCCTCTACTTTACAAAGCATGATGTCCCTCTCCAGGGACTGCTCCCTTCTGATAACGTGTCCAAAGTACATGAAACAGTCTCTCACCATCCTTGCTTCTAAGGAGCATTTTGGCTGTACTTCTTCTAAGACAGATTTGTTCATTCTTTTGGCATTCCGTGGTATATTCAACATTCTTTGGCAACACCTTAACTCAAAGGCATCAATTCTTCCTCAGTCTTCCTTATTCATCATCTAGCTTTCCCATGCATATAAGGCGACTGAAAATACCATGGCTTGGGTCAGGTGCACCTTAGTCCTTAAAGTGACATCTTTGCTTTTTTGCAGCAGATTTGCCCAACGCAATGCGTTATTTTATTTATTGACTGCTGCTTCCATGGGTGTGGATTGAGGATCCAAGTAAAATGAAATCCTTGACAACTTTGGTTTTTCTCTGCTTATCATGATGTTGCCTATCGTTCCACTTGCGAGGATTTTTGTTTTCTTTATGTGGAGGTGTAATTCATACTGAGGGCTGTAGTCTTTGATCTTCATTAGTAAGTACTTCAAGTCCTCTTCACTTTCAGCAAGCAAGGTTGTGTCATCTGCATATCGCAGGTTGTTAACATGTCTTCCTCCAATCCTGATGTTGTGTTCCTCTTCATATAGTCCAGTTTCTCGGATTATTTGCTCAGCATACAGATTGAATATCTATGGTAAAAGGATATAACCATGATGCACACCTTTCCTGAATTTAAACCATGCAGTATCCCCTTTTTCTGTTTGAATGACTGCCTCTTGATCTATGTACAAGTTCCTCATAAGCACAATTAAGTGTTTTGGAATTCCCATTATTCACAATGTTATCCATAATTTGTTATGATACATACAGTCAAGTGCCTTTGCATAGTCAATAAAACACAGGTAAACATCTTTCTGGTATTGTCTGCTTTCAGCCAGGATCCATCTAACATCAGCAATGATATCCCTGGTTCCACATCGTCTTCTGAATCTGGCTTGAATTTCTGGCAGTTCCCTATCAATGTACTGCTGCACCAGATTTTGAATGATCTTCAGCAAAATTTTACTTCTTTGTGATATTAATAATATTGTTCGATAATCTCCACATTTGGTTGTATCACCTTTTTTTTTGGAATAGGCATAAATATGGATCTCTTTCAGCCTGTTGGCCAGGTAGCTCTCCTCCAAATTTCTTGGCATAGATGAGTGAGCACTTTCAGTGCTGCATCTGTTTGTTGGAATATTTCCATTGGTATTCTGTCAATTCCCGGATCCTTGTTTTTGTCAATGTCTTCAGTGCAGCTTGGACTTCTTCCTTCAGTACCATTGGTTCTTGTTCATTTGCTACCTCCTGAAATGATTGAACATTGACCAGTTCTTTCTGGTATAATGACTCAATTCCTTCCATCTTCTTTTGATGCTTTCTGCATTGTTCAGTATTTAGCACATAAAATCCTCAGTATTGCAACTAGAGGCTTGAATTTTTTCTTCAGTTCCTTCAGCTTGAGAAATGCCAAGTGTGTTCTTCCCTTTTGGTTTTCTAACTCCATGTCTTTGCACATGTCATTATAATACTTTATTTTGTCTTCTTGAGCTGTCCTTTGAAATCTTCTGTTCAACTTTTTTACTTCATCATTTCTTCCATTAGCTTTAGCTACTAGATGTTCAAGAGCAAATTTCAGAGTTTCTTCTGACTTCCATTTAGGTCTATTCTTTCTTTCCCGTCTTTTTAATGACCTCTTGCTTTCTTTGTGTATGATGTCCTTGATGTCATTTCACAACTTATTTGGTCTTCAGTCATTAGTGTTCAATGCGTCAAATGTATTCTTGAGAGAATCTCTAAATTCGAGTGGGATATACTCAAGGTTGTATTGGTGGGAACGCAAAATGGTGCAACCATTTTGGAAAACAATATGGCTCTTCCTTAAAAATCTAGAAATAGAAATACTATACTATCCAGCAATCCCACTCCTGGGAATATAGCCTAGAGAAATAAGAACAGTCACATGAATAGATGTGTGCACACCCATGTTCATTGCAGCCTTATTTACAGCAGCAATAAGATGGGAACAACCTAAGTGCCTATCAATAGATGAATGGATAAAAATACTATGGTACATACACACAATGGAATACTATGCAACCATAAAGAACTATAATGAATCTGAGAAACATCTTACAACTTGGATGAATATGGAGGGCATTATATTGAGTGAAATATGTCAGTCACAAAAGGACAAATACTGTGTGAGACCACTATTATAAAAACATATGAAAATGTTTCCACACATAAAGAAGGAATCTTTGATGGTTACGAAGGAGCGGAGGGGTAAGCACTAACTAGATGGTAGATAAATGTTAACTTTGGTGAATGATAAGACAGTACACAATACTATGAATGTCAGCACAACTTGACCAGGACAAAGTCATAGAAGCTTCATAGACACATCCAAACACCTCGAGGTACCAAGTTACTGGTGCTGAGGGCTGGGGACAATGATCTTGGGGGACATCTAGCTCAATTGGTGTAACATAGTCTATAAAGAAAATTTTCAATATCTGAGTGTGGTGAGTAGCAGCTGGGGTCTTAAAAGCCTGTGAGTGGCCACCTAAGATACATCTACTGGTCCCACCCCGGTTGGCACAAAGGAGAACAAAGAAAACTAAAGACAAGGGAAGATTAGTTCAAAGGACTAATGGACCACAACTACCACAACCTCCACCAGAGTGAGCCTAGAACAACTAGATGGTGCCCGGTTACCACCAACTTCTGTGACAGGGATCACAGTAGAGGTAGGAGAAAGAGGCAAAACAAAATTCAAATTCACACACACACACACAAAAAAGACCAGGCTTGCTGGTCTGACAGAGATTAGAGTATGGCCCCCAGACACCCTTTTAACTCAGTACTTAAATCACTTCTGAGGTTCACCTTTCAGCCGAAGATTAGACAAGTCTATAGGGCCAACAGTATACACATGAGGAACGTGCTTCATAGTTCAATCATGTATACAAGACTAATGGGTTCATCACCCCTAAAGCAAAGACAACACAGCAGGAAAACAGGAAGAATGGAAACAGGGAACCCAGGGTGGAGAAGGGGAGAGTGTTGAGGCATCACAGGATTGGCAACCAATATCAAAAAATAGTTAGTGTATTAACTGTTTAACGAGAAACTAATTTGCTCTGTAGACTTTCACTTAAAGCACAGTGAAAAAAAAATTTCAAGATCTTCACTAAAAATCCTTGAGCAACTGTTTTCCAGCATATATTGTCTTTTAATCAAAAGCAAATGCCTACCAGTGTTCACTATATTATAGTCCATTTCACGAAATGGTGACTGTCCTAGAATATACCTTTTGTATCTGATGCAGGTTAACAAAGAATCACCAGGAAAAATGATCTGTGTGGTCAGAGTGTTGGCAGGGAATGGAAACAAAACAAAACAAAAACACCAAGGCACATTCTGTGTATGGTTACACTTCAGCTGACAGTCCTTTTTTACTGTGGATTTTATTGGCTTTACCCTAAGCAAACATTAACTACTGTATCAGGGTCTTTTGATTTCACTCTGCCTGACAACAGGCATTCCTAACACACTATGTCATGGATCTCTTGGTGTTACATTCAGTCAGATCTACTCTTTTCATGAATACTGGTAATTAGAATTTGTGGAACATTTAAACATTTGATTTGACATTTTGAATTTTACAACAGCCTCCTAGTAGGAGTACAGTCAGCCTTAAAATGTTTTTAAATTCAATTGTTTATTTAAGAGAGAAAACAAATACATTGCCATCAAGTCAATTCCAACTCATAGCAAGTATCAAAAATGATGTGAATAAAACTGAATGTTATATATTTCTTTAGTTTTAAAGTTTCCTCAGTTTTCATTGTCTCCATGTGGCTGTCAACTTTTAAATGACTTAATGTATATCTGGGAGACTCTCTCCAGCCTGATTTAGTGCTCCCGACATGGTCTTCTGAATGCTAAACCCTTACAAGATATATTTTTGCAGCACAGCCTGTGTTATCCAGCCAAGACAATGGGAGTGTGCAGGGAGAGGTCCTTCGTCTGGGTGTCACACTCTAGATTGAAAGAGAGCACAATAGAAATGACCTAAATATGTTGGCAGTGAAAGTATTACCTAACGTGAGAAAAGGTAGTAAAATATTCATTTTGAAAGTCAGAGCCATATAACAACAAGCATAGGGAACGAGAACTGAAATTACAGCAAAAAGAGGCCAGTGGAATTCTTTGTACCTTAAGAATAGAATCCATTACAGACATCTGTCAGTGGTGTGCATAAGTCAAACAATGCCCATTCTTTAGTGTTCTGCTGCCTCAAATAGACTTTTCCTTTTTTCCTGTATGAGTTGAACAATTTTGAATGTGAAATTTTGCCTTTCAACACTGGTTTTCTTAGTTTCAATATGTAATGGAAAAAGTAGTGGAATAAATGGGGACTCCTAGTTACAAGCTTGGAGTCCTAGTGGCACAGTGGTTAAGAGCTCTGCTGCTAACCAAAAAGGTTGGCAGTTCGAATCCACCAGCTGCTCCTTGGAAATTCTATGGGGGCAGTTCTGCTCTGTCCTATAGGGTCTCTCTCTCTCTCTCTATATATATATATATATACATATGTAAGACAATACATATAATTTCTTTTTTTGGTATTTACAAGCTTGGCCTGTTCAGAGTTTTAAACGATAGTTCCTGTTCAGTAAGTCTCAGGAGGCTGGTGGATGCTCTCCTAGTAGGACTCTTAGTGCTACGCAGCACTGTTAGACTGTTACTGCTGTTGGCTGCCATCTAATGGGCCCTGACTCATGGTGATCCCCTGCACAACGGAACAAATTGCTGCCCAGTCCTTCACCATTCCCATAATCAGTTGGGGATCACATCAGTAGGGATTTTATTCGCTGTTTTTTAGAAATAGCTAGGCCTTTCTTCCTAGTCTGTCTTGGTCTGGAAGCTCCACTGATATCTGTTCAGCATTATAGCCGCCTACAAGCCTCTACTGACAGACAGATGGTGGCTGCTCGTGAGATGCATCTTTAGGGAGTTGAACCCAGATCTCCCACATGGAAGGTGAGAATTTTACCACTGAACCACCAATGCCCTTTACTGTTAGATTAATCTTTCTAAAACTTGCATCTCTCTCAAATGTTTTTTAAATAACTCCAATGTCTCCCATTATATGTTTTTCAAATTAACTTACAGCTTTATTTCACTGTTGCCTTATACTCACCATATTCCTGTCTACTTTCTCATTTTTATCCTTTTTCTTTCATAGTACACTTTATCTGCAATACTTTACCTTCATTGCCCCTTCTCTATTTCTATATGCCCAAGTCTTTTCATGAGTGCTACTTTCTTCAAAAAGCTTAGTCTGATTATCTCTGGCCCATAAGTAAAACTCAACTTTCCTCTGTTCAAAATTACCATAACATTGTAATGCTATCTTTCTGTACTTCTATCTTTCATACAGCATTTCATCATTCTCTACCTTATAAATATCTTTTATTACAAATGTAATTTACAGTTACTTTTTTCTTGGCATTTTGTGCCATTATTTCTGTTATCTTTAGCTAAGTAACAAACTGCCCCTACAAAAGTTTATTATTAGTTCTCATGATTCTATGGATTAGTTGGGTTCAGCTGGATAGCTCTTGGCTTAAGGTCTCTAATGAGGTTGCCAAATATCAACCAAAGGCTGACTTACATAGCTGCCAGCTAACGCTAGCTGTTGACTGGTAATTCAGCTGGGTGCATCTTTTGGAATACTACAAATGGCTTTCTTTGTTAGGATGACCCACTTGTCCTGGTTTGTCCAAGACTTTCCTGGTTTTACCACTGAAAGTACCACATCCTAGGAACCCTGACAGTTCTGGGCAAAGCAAAATGGGTAGTCACCAACTGTAGCTTAGGTTTCTCACAGCTTGGAGGCTGGGTTCAAAGAGGCAGTATCCAGAGTGCATGTGTTCCAAGAGTTTCTTGCAGAAGCTCCAAGCTTCTTATCATCTAACTTCAGAAGTGATTGACCGTTACTTCTGCTGCATTTTATTAGTTAAGCAAGTCACTAAGGCCAGTCCAGATTCAAAGGGAGGAGAATGAAACCCCACTTCTTGATAAGGGAGTGGCAAGGTCACATTGCAGGGGAGAAATTGAGATGGAAGGTATTGTTGTGGCCACCTTTGTTCCCAGAGTACCTTAGTAGGCACTTGCATTTAATAGGCATTGATAAATGCTTTAAGTATAAAAACAACCAGAAATATCTTTATCCTGAATTTATAAATTCTTACTTGTATAAAAATAAATTATATTCCATTTTTTCAGATCTTTCTTAATTTCTGTTGTTGACAGTGACAGATTTGGATCAAGCCTAAAAAAGAGAAGGCAAAACAGAAAATGTCCTAGAGAAAATCTATGCTTCTTCTAATGCTGAGCACTGTTGAGAGCCTATTATTTATTTCAAATTTGTGATAGAGTCATAGTCATGGGTAGCATTTGGAAAGGCAGTAAGTAATAGTCACTAATTACAAACTCATGTATTACTTTATGCATCTATAATATAGTATTAAAAAAAAAAAACAACTAACAAGAAACTACCATTTCTACTTTAGCATTTCCCTTTACCTTTTTGGTGTCCTGAGGGACAAACATACTCTAAAGTTATGCAGGGATCCATATTTAAGTGTCTCATGAAACCTACCATCCCTGTAGATGAACAGCTCTAGCTCTGCTTTTCGTACTTTGCCTGAATTAGATCCTATTTATTTCTGCTAAAGTACACTGTGATACATCCAAGGCCCAATTCAATAAACAAACTTATACCTTGATAAGTTACCACAGAAGTTTATCATTGACTGTAGAGGCATCTGACACTGATAGACTTTGGAAATATGTTTTGGGCCTGTGTTATGCTGTGCTTTTCAAATTCTAGCATAGAGGCAGTGTTAATCTTTGTCAATACATAAGGTCAACTCTATTAGATTCTCAAAAGAGGTATGGTCACAATTTGTGGGGAACTCTGATGGCTTTTATTATATGGGCCAAAGCACAGAAGTTCAGTTCTGCTGAGTATCTACATAGAGTGCACTTTATTGGGCCAGATACCCTCTAATTGCTTTAAAATGCCAGGTGCTTGAGGCAGGAACAAAGAAGCACAGGCACTGGAGAACTAATTGGTGTTGGGACATGAAGCTTTTCTACATCACCGGTTTACATTAAACTCAGATCAGTAGAAACTCAAATTCCTTCTCTTCAATGGCAAGGTAATTTATGGGAAATCAGACCACAGACGCAGTCCAGTTATTGCTGGATGGTGTGTACACCATAAAACCAAAATATAACTGTCAGTTTTATTGGAATTTGGGTTTTTTTTGGGGGGACATTTAACTTCAATATTAAAATAGTACTTTAGGAAATGAGTCTGTGCTTTAAAAAAAGCCAGTTAGAAAGACAAGACTGTGGCAATTTACAAATAGGTGAAATCACCATCAAAACATGCCAGAGGTCTCTATGAGAGAATGCAGGACTGTAAAACTATTGCTTTATCTATTTTAATGAATAAATGTCAAGTGAGTCTCATAATGGAATTTATATCACCAAATATGTATTGCCTTTGTTTTCAAGGAATTCATATTAAGCACAGGCAAAGATCTCATGTTAAAGCCTGCCCCTGGGGTAGTTTTGGCTCCAGAGACATGGATAGAGTCAATTTAGTAATTTTAATCATTAAAACTTTGAGATATTTTTAGAAAAATACTTAGCTCAGTTTATCTAAGACAGGAGATTCAGTGGGCATGTTGGAGTGTTACTCATACCACCTGTCTTAGTTATCTAGAACTGCTATAACAGAAATACCACAAGTGGATGGCTTTAACAAAGAGAAAATTATTTTCTTACAGTCTAGTAGGTTGGAAGTCCAAATTGAGGGTGTCAGCTCCAGTGGAAGACTTTCTCTCTCTGTCAGCTCTGGAAGGTCCTTCTCATCAATCTTCTCCTGGACTAGGAGCTTCTCCTTGTAGGAACCCTGGATCCAAAGGAGGTTCTCTGCTCCCAGTGCTGCTTTAGTGGTGGTATGAAGTCCCCCACTCTCTACTCACTTCCTTTTCCTTTTATCTCTTGTAAGATAAAAGGTGGTGCAGGCCACACCTGAGAGAAACTCTCTTTACATTGGATCAGGGATGTGACCTGAGCAAATAGTGTTATATCCTACCCTAATCCTTTTTAACATAATCTAATCTTGCCTAATTAACCACAGACAGAGATTAGGAACTATAACACATAGGAAAATTATATCAATCACAAAATGGAGAACAACCACACAATACTGGGAATCACGGCCTAACCAAGTTGATGCATATTTTTGGGGGACATAATTTAATCCATGACTCTCCACCCCTTGGCCCCGCAAAATTCATGTTCTTGCCATGTTTAAAACATATTCACCCCATCACATCACAGCAAAAGTCTTAACTCCAAGTCCAAAATCCAAAAACTCCTCTTCATCTGTGAAATCTAGAATACAAGTTATCTGCTTCCAAAGGCACAATGGCAGAACAGGCACAAGCTAGACATTTCCATTACAAATGGCAGAAACTGGAGGGAAAGAAGGGATAACAGGCACCAAGCAAGTCAGCAGAACACAAGGCTTGAAAATAATCCTCTGTTCTCTTGAGACCATTTACACAATGGCCTGCCATCCAGACTCTAAGTATTGGCCACACTGTCCAGATCCTGAGTGGAGTCCCCTTGGCTCTGGGCTTCCGCTCCACCTCTCAGGCCCAGCAAGCTAGGACAGCAACTCTGATCCCTAGGATTTAGGTGCACCATTCTCCTAATCCATCTGAGTGGCGACTCCACCCTTAGAAACACCAGAGTCCATGACTCCACCCTTTGAAACTCCAGAGGTCATGCCATACTCTTTGAGACTGAGGCAGCTCGGCTTCCTGTGTTCCTTGTCTCTTCAGCTTCTGCTTCCTGGTTCCTTGGCCTCTTGGCCCTCGGACCTCATGGAACATATGCCCTGTTGGGGCAAGTGTTCCAGAGCTCCGTAGCTCCACCAATAAATGCTGGAGGTACCGTCCTCCACCAGTAAACTTTGGCCAGAAAACACTAAGCTCTCTCACTCCAAGGGTCAACTCTAGCACTGTCTGGTGCTAGTCTCCTGGTTCTCCTGCTGCTGGTTTTCTGCTGCTGCTGGTTCTCTGCTGCTTCCAGTCTTCTGCTGCTTCCAGTCCTCTGTCCATTTAAAGTTTCAAAACCATTTCCATATTTTAGGTATCTGTTAGAGCAGCACCGCACTCCCAGTACCAAATTCTGCCTTAGTTATCTAGTGCTGCTATAACAGAAATACCACAAGTGGGTGGATGTAACAAATAGAAAATTATTTTCTCACAGTCTAATAGGTTAGAAGTCCAAATTGAGGGTGTCATCTCCAGGGTAAGGCTTTGTCTCTCTGTCGACTCTGGCGGAAGGTCCTTCTCATCAATCTCCCCCTGGATTAGGAGCTTCTCCATGCAGAAACCCTGGGTCCGAAGGATGTGCTCTGCTCCTGGAACTGCTTTCTTGGTGGTATGAGGTCCCCCACTCTCTGCTCGCTTCCTTTTCCTTTTATCTCTTGTAAGATAAAAAGGTGGTACAGGCCACACCCCAGGGAAACCCCCTTTACATTGGATCAGGGATGTGACCCGAGAAAAGGGTGTTACATCCCACCCTAATTCTTTTTAACATAATCTAATATTGCCTAATTAACCACAGGCAGAGATTAGGACTTACAACATATAGGGAAATTATATCAATCACAAAATGGAGGACAACCACCCAATACTGGGAATCATGGCCTAACCAAGTTGACACATATTTTTGGGGGACACAGTTCAATCCATGACACCACTTCCTCTATATGCCAGAGAGGCTTATCTTTGCTTGTGTCCTGGAGAATTTACCAACTACAGTTGTAGAGCCTTACAAGAACCTGGGAATATCTCGATCTTTGTCCAGTTCAGCCCCATATACCACAACAGCCAGGAATGTAATCCCAAGGCTTCACTTTATATTTCTTGAGGCATCAATTGAATAATCTCTCCTCTGTCTTGTGCTTTACCTTTCCTCTATCAAATAATTTATTCCCTCACTTACTATTTATTATGTTTCTATACCCTAACATAAAGTAGAATAGGTTCTAAAATCAGAATTCAAGTTCTTTGGGTGACTTCAGAGAAAAAGATTCATTTTGCTGGGGGGTTATGTAAGATTCATGGAGAGTTTTATGTTTGAGCTGGCCTATGCTAGATCAGCTAGAATTTTGTAACAGTAATAGAATCTAGGGAAGGTATTTCAAGTTGTGGCAACAGCAAAACCATAGTCAATGTTGTCAGAATATAGTGTATATTCAGGTAAATATAATATTTATTTTACTGGGATCAAGCAGTTTTTCAACAAGTTAATCATTGATTGACTAACGTAGCCTAGTGCCTAAAATGTAGCCTGGCACCTGAAATGACATGGAGAACACTTAGTTTTGGAACCATAAGGACATTGGCTATAAACAACAACTCCAACTCTATGATAACCAAGAAAAGAATTTATTGGGAAGATCTCTGATACTCAGAGATCCTACAAAAAGTCTAAACAACTGGCTTGGTAATCACCACAAACCAGGTGATCTCCATGAATTAGAAAGTAGGGACCAAAACAGCAGGAAAAATAATAGTAGGGGCAATCTAATTAAGATACTTCTATTCAGAAGAAATGGAATTCCATCACTTTGTAATCTTAGTTTTTCAGCTAAAATGTTAGATTCTAAGGAGGATATATCCAGTTGCTCTGCTTGGTCATGCTATGTTGTGATTAAGAGAGGGCGAGACCACTGTTCATAGTCTATTTTAATGATCAAGCAATAATTGCAATAAAGGATTGACATTAGAAATGCTATTATAAAGGATAAATGGATAGTAAAAATGATACATGTGCCTTATCAAGGAGTTAATATGGACAGACGTAAAATAAAGAGCAAAAAGATTAAATGTGTATATTGTATATGTATGTACACACACACATGAGCACACACGCTTTACTAGCACTTAACTTGGGTTGTTACTCAGTTCATCAGGGCATCTCTTGCATAGTAATGCACATGTTTGATGCTACAGCAAGGCTTTCTTCAGAGTAGCTCCATATGGATAAAACACACTTTAATTTTCTGTAATACAAATCCTAGATCAGCAGGTAGCCTGTACACAAGAATCAGACTTACTGACCGTGTGTTCAGTGCTGCCCACATATGCTGGGTACTGTGGTTTTGAAGATCCTTCAGTGCAGGCAAAATTAAGTACACAAATGTAATCTGAGTAAAAGGGAAGATAGGACTTGATGGGCCTCTAAAGAATAATTACATTTGGTGACAAAAATTAGTCAGTTTACCAAACTCTAGATAAGTGGTAGGACTGCCCTTGTACTTCATGGCTGGAAGTCCAATGATGAGTAAAACAATAAAACTGCAATTTTCTTGCAGTGTTCTTTTTGGTTAAACTCAGAACACCTTGCCCCCAACTGCCTGCTTATGTAACATCACATTAAAGAGCAGTTTAAACTACAAGGAGTGATATTCATTCTTTAGTTATGTAACAAATATTTATCAAGTGCCTCCTTTATGCCTTGTAGATACAGAATTGTTAGATCTTGTCTTGGGGTTGGTAACTAATGTCACAAAAAAATAAGTGTACTAACTGTTTAATGAGAAGCTAGTTTGGTCTGTAAAATCTTCAGCTAAAGTACAATTAAAAAAAGAGGGGAAAAAAAGAAAAAAAAAAAAAGACCTGTTAGATCGTGACCTGGAGATACGGAGAGGAAAATGCGAGTTTCCTTCTCCCAAGAGTAGTCTTGTGGGAGACAAATTAGCACATGAATGGCATTAGTAAAATACGAGCCATCAAAACATGTCAGTACAAGTCTCTTACGCTAAAAAATAAATAAAAGCAAGAGTCTTATTTTGTTGGAAAGGTTCATCTGTTGAAACTTCCTTCTGAAATAATTCATGTAGAAGAGTTTCCTAAAACTAAGGATGAAAGAGTTGAATGGTGTGATAGCTTCCCATAGAAGCTGCTGTATGATTTGTATCTTTCAGCAAAATATGGCGTCAGCCTGATAAACAATGTAAGTAAGTTGGCAGGTTAGATGAACTTTAAGAAGGGGAGGTACTAACACATGCATATCCATATCTCACTGTGTTCAGAGAAAGCAAAAATAATGTTTTTATACTGTTCCTGAAAATAAGCAAGTCATTTACAGAGAAAGAGGATATTATTAAGGAAGATGATTCCAAGGCAAGTTATCATGCCATCTTCAAAAACAGAGCCAGCAGTCTGGTTTGGTGTCTGTCTAAATCAAATCCTTATGGTACATGGGAAGGCTGCAGCTGTTGATACCACAGTGGGGTGTCTTTGCTTCCAGAGAAACAATCCCAAAGATAGGGTTGTTGCCAAAACTGCAAGCCTGCTGACGCCAGAAGTCAAGGATAGATGAGGGGCTGATATAGCAATTACAGTGAAATCTCTGGGTCCATTCAAATGACCAAATCTTGTTTTTATCTTCAAAGCCATTCGGTATACTTTGGAATTTTTTTCTAAGTCAGTAATCTAGGTAGATAACAGATGACAAAGTTTCTTTGGTGTTGTACTAATTGGATTATCCACTGGATCCTTAGCTGTCAAATGCTAAGCTCCCTTTGAGCTAGCAAATGTTTTCTTCATCAACAAAGCAATGAGAATTTGAAGACTATCACCCTTTAGGTCTTGAGACAGGTTTAGGAATAGATACTAACACATAGATTCCAAAGGAAAACTGCTTTTCTAGAGTTGAATCAGGACAATGACATACCATGCTGCAGATTCTCAGGTATGAAGTATCCCCTTCCCAGCTCTAAGTTTATGAGTGAATCCTCACCACACCATCACCGCCTGGAGGTCATCTTACCTCTCATGATAGGTTACGCTCCACTTATGTAGAATCTCCTTTCATCTTTGGGTCACTTTTAATTGTCAGAAAATCCTTCCTTACTTTCCCCACAATTGTTGTTGTTTATTGAACCTACCCTCCACATCCCACTGACTGCCTAAACATTATTCTGGCTTAGATTCTTCCAGTACTCAAATGTAGCAAGCATAACTAATTAGCCTTTACTTACATAGGCTAAGAAGTCCTGGTGGTCCAGTGGTTACGAGCTCAGCTGTTAACCAAAAGGTCAGCGGTTTGAATCTAGCCACTCCTTGGAAACCGTATGGGGCAGTTCTACTCTGTCCTATAGGGTCGCTATGAGTCGGAATCAACTCAAAGGAAATGAGTTTGGTTTATACAGACTAAACTACTACTGGCCCCTTTAATTTATTCTCATATGAAATTACATGTGGGCTTCTCTTCCTCCTCAGTTATCATACAGTTAACTACAGTTTCTCTACATTCTTAAAATATAGAATCATCTGAGAGTCTCATTATAGCTGAGATATACTGAAATATTTGTCAATAGTATCTTTAGCATTTTGGGGAGACTACTAAATTTGAGAATTACATAAAGAAACAAAGACTTATTTGTATTTCTTGTGTGAACTTACAATCTTTTATAAGTCAATATTTTGCCAATCGTTATCATACTTACTATGGGTTACATTTTGCTGGTGGAAAGCACACAAATTAAAATATAGAGCTTCTTTGTTCTCAAGTAAACTTGAGTTATAAAAATTATGATTTATTTTGGAGGGGTTGCTTTATAAGAAAAGCTTCCCTTAATTTTTCAGATTAGTGTAATACAAAGGAAAACTCTGGACTCAGATCTGCCCTTAAATTCCATTTGCCCCAGTTGGAAAATATGTACATTTCATCAAATTATTAACTTCTCTAAATATCAGTACTTGAATATGTTACATGAAAATAAGGCCACTTAATGACATTTTTTAGGACTAAGTGAGATCATGTGTGCAAAATACCTAGCACCTCAGCTAGTTCTGAGGAAATGCTCTGTCTATATATGTAAGCACAGGGGCAGGGAAAGGGATATGCTAACAATACATAGTCACATTACTGATTAAAAAAGAAAGTGATTTTCTAGACCCAATGAGACTAGATTGATTTTCTAGACCCAATGAGACTAGATTGCATGATTGATCAATTTCACACTGCAGAAGTTGGTAAAAATCTTCAATTTCTTCATCTTTGGTGTTAATAGTTGGTATGTAAATTTGAATAATAGTCATATTAACTGGTCTTCCTTGTAGGCATATGTATATTATCCTATCACTGACAGCATTGTACTTCAGGATAGATCTTGAAATATTCTTTTTGACAATGAATGCAATGACGTTCCTCTTCAATTTGTCATTCCTAACATAGTAGACCATATGATAATCTGATTCAAAATGACCAATACTAGTCCGTTTCAGCTCACTAATGCCTAGGATATCTATCTTCTAGTGTTAAATTTCATTTTTGACAACTTCCAATTTTCCTAAATTCATACCTTATACATTCCATGTTCCGATTATTAATGAACGTTTGCAGCTGTTTCTTCTCATTTTGACTAGTGCCGTATCAGCAAAGCTTTTCTCCGTCCACGTCATTAAGGTTGACCCTACTTTGAGGAGGCAGCTCTTCCCAGTTGTCTTTTGAGTGCCTTTCAACCTTAGGGGCTCATCTTCTGGCACTATATCAGACAATGTTCTGCTACTATTCATAAGGTTTTCATTGGTCATTTTTTTTAGAAGTAGATTGCCAAGTCCTTCTTCCTAGTCTGTCTTAGCTGGAAGCTCTGCTGAAACCTGTCTACCATGATTGACCCTGTTAGTGTTTGAAACCCTGGTGGCATAGCTTCCAGCATCACAGCAACACACAAGCCAACACCAGTATGATAAACTGATAATGTGCTCATGCAGAACCTCTACAAAGACCAAGAGGCAATCGTTAGAACAGAACAAGGAGATACTGCTGCTTTAAAATCAGGAAAGGTGTGCATCAGGGTTATATCCTTTCACTATACTTATTCAGTCTGTATGATGGCAAATAATCTAAGAAACTGGACTATATGAAGAAGAACGGGGCATCATGATAGAAGGAAGAATCATTAACAACCTGTGACATGCAGATGACACAATCTTGCTTGCTCAAAATGAAGAGGACTTGAAGCACTTGCTGGTGAAGATCAAAGCCTTCAGTATGGATTAAAAAACCAAAACCAAACCCATTGCCATCGATTCAATTCCAACTTGTAGCAACCCTATAGGACAGAGAAGAATTGCCTCATAGAGTTTCCAAGGAGCAGCTGGCAGATTTCAACTGCTGGCCTTTTGGTTAGGAGCTGTAGCACTTAACCACTGTGCCACCAGGGCTCCTCAGTACAAATTATAGATTACTCTTCAAAATAAAGAAAACAAAAATTCCTACAACTGGATAAATTAACAATACCATGATAAAAGGAGAAGAGGTTGAAACTGTTGAGTTCATTTTACTTGGCTCCACAACGAATGACCATGGAAGTAGCAGTCAAGAAATCAGACGACACACTGCATTGGGCAAATCTGCTGTAAAAGACTTCTTTAAAGTGTTAAAAAACAAAGATGTCACTTTAAGGACTAAGGTGCTCCTGACCCAAGCCATGGTATTTTCAATCGTCTCATATGCATGTGAAAGCTGGACAATGAATAAGGAAGACCTAAGAATGGATGCCTTTGAATTATGGCATTGGCGAAAAATCTTGAGCATACCATGGACAGCCAGAAGAACGAACGAATCTGTTTTAGAAGTATAGCCAGAATGCTCCTTAGAAGCAAGAATGGTGAGACTTTGCCTCATGTGCTTTGTTTTGTTTTTTTGTTTATTGTTGTAGTTTAAGTGAAAGTTTGTATCATGTTAGTGTCTTATACAAAAATTTATACATACATTGTTATGTGACCCTAATTGCTCTCCCTATACTGTGTAGCACTCTCCTCCTTTCCACCTGATTTCCCATGTCCCTTCAACGAGTTCCTCACCCTCTCTGCCTTCTCATCTCACCTCCAGACCGAAGCTGCCTGTTTAGTCACATGTATCTACTTGATCTAAGAAGCACACTCTTCACGAGTATCATTTTATGTCCCACAGTCCAGTCCAAACTTTGTCTGAAGAGTTGGCCTTGGGAAAGGTTTTAGTTCTGGCTGACAGAGAATCTGGGTGCCATGCTTTCTGGGGTTCCTCCAGTCTCAGCCAGACCATTAAGTCTGGTCTTTTTACTAGAATTTGAGTTCTGCACCCCACCTTTCTCCTGTTCCATCAGGGACTCTCTGCTGTGTTCCTTGTCAGGGCAGTCATTGGTGGTAGCTGGGCACCATCTAGTTCTTCTGGTATCAGGCTGATGAAGTCTCTGGTTTATGAGGTCCTTTCTGTCTCTTGGGCTAATGCTTTCCTTGTGTCTATGGTGTTCTTCATTCTCCTTTACTCCAGGTAGGTTGGGACCAATTGATGCATCTTAGATGGCCACTTGCAAGCTTTTAAGACCCCAGACGCCACTCACCAAAGTAGGATGCAGAACATTTTCTTAATAAATTTGTTTATGCCAATTGATCTAGATGTCCCATGAAAGCATGGTCCCCAGACCCCCGCCCCTGCTACTCTGTCCCTCAAAGTGTTTGACTGTATTCAGGAAACTTCTTAGCTTTGGTTTGGTCCAGTTGTGCTGACTTCCCCTGTAGTGTCTGCTGTCATTCCCTTCACCTAAGATAATTCTTGTCTACTATCTAGTTGTGCCTCACGTACTTTGGACATGTTATAAGGAGGAACCAATCCCTGGTAAAGGATGTCATGCTCAGTAAATTAGAGGGTTAGTGAAAAAGAGGAAGACCTTTACTGAGATCAACTGACACAGTGGCTGCAACAATGGGCTCAAACACAGAAATGATTGTGAGGATGGTACAGGACCAGGCAGCATTTTGTTCTGTTGTGCACAGGGGCATTATGAGCTGGAACTGACTGGATGGCACCTGTCTTAGGCTGGGTTCTCTAGAGAAGCAAAACCAGTAAAGTGTATAAATAGATATAGAGAGATTATATCAAGGAAACAGCTCATGTGATAGTAGAGGCTAGAATGTCCCAAGTTCACAGATGAGGGTAGAGGCCTCTCCCAAGTCACACAGCTGCAGAAGCTGGCAAGCCCAAGATCAACAGGTCGGAGAGCAGGGCTCGCACTCACAGGCTGTGCAGATCGACGAATCCCAGGTTCAGCAGAGAAGCTGACAGCTCAAGTCCCAAGAACAGGAGATGAGATGACAGGAAGCAGCCGCAGGATCCAGAGAGAGCAAAAAGCCAGAATGTCTGCTTATATACAGATGCGGGCCACATCCCTTAGGAGACTCCCTTTCATCTGATTGGCGACTCACAGTATATTCAGTCATGGGAGTGATTACATTAAAAGATGGAGAATCATGGCCCAGCCAAGTTGACACACAATCTTAACCACCTCAGCACCTAACAACACCATTTATTGCTATCAGTTATCAGTGATAAAGACACAAAGACTTGAAGTCTCTTGAATTCCTTGTGATTTAGCCAGATATGTCAAGTCTTGACCATGATGGCAATGCAAGGTTATTTATATATCAATAATCACAAATAGCCAAAGATAAATATTTCGTCCTACATGTATGGGAAGGGGAGATATAGGCACTATTGGCACATGTGATGTTTTATAAAGTTTAAAGTAGACCTAAATTTGAGTGTATTGAAATGTCATATGGGTATTTTCCTACTAGAAGATTCAGATTCTGAATTCAGAAAAAAAGATTGTGTCACTAAAATGCTTTATTTATGATTTTGTGTGTTGAATTTTGTGAGTGATAGTCACTCACAACCTTTAAATTTCCCGTAGCCTACACAATTAAAAAATAGAAGTAGGGAATGAAAATATTGGCTTTATTATTCAAAATGCTTAATTGAAAAGGTGGCTTAGATGCATGGCTGCACACAGACTCTCTTATATTTCTTCTGATGTAAGAATGACTCCCCCCTTGGAGAAATCACTCTTCGTTCCTTGGAGGAAATGTGGTTAGTGGAAGGTAGAAGTCTCTTTCCTATTCTTTCACAAAGGATGCTAAGTACTATTTATGGTAGAAAAAATCAGCTGTGGTAGAACAATAATCCAAATGTATTCATTTAAAAATCCATAATGTGGGCAGAGTATCTAGGTGTGATAATGATTACACATTACAGTGATTTCCAGAGTTCTAAGGTAAAATTAACTTACCTGTTTCTGGATTGCTTCTATAATGTTAGGGCAGAGTTATTTTCAAATACTTTATAGAAAATAGTAGAATTTGGTTTCAAATGATGTAGGTGGTAGGCTCTTTCAGGAAAGTTCAAGGGCCTGAGGTTTATAATATGGAATCCCAAAAGGGAGGGGAGGGACTGGCAAGCTTTCAGGCGGTGCTGCTATTCTGTCCCTTGCATCCCATTCCAAAAGTTGTTTCTGGGTGACCCAAAAAATCTGAGTTTGACTTTCATTTTTTGATGGTAGATAATTTTCTAGGAGAAGTTTTAGTTCATTAGCTTACATGTCAGAGGAATCTTTATCTGAGCCTTCCAGATGTTAATGTTCTTTTGGAACATTTGAATATCATCCAAGTGAGAGTGAGAAATGTGACACAGAAACTACAGCACTGCAAATTCAGGAGAAGCTGTGTTCTCGAAATGTGGGACATGATTTTTCTATCACCATACTCTTCCAAGAAAATATTTTGTAAAATGTGTAGAGAGACAAAGGGAAAAATTCCAATTTCTAGAAATGCATGGATATGAACACATATAGTTTATAATCCTGTATGTACATTTACATTGCTTGTGTGTGTGTGTCTACATCAGTTTAAGAAATAAAAAAATCATCTACTTTAGAAAATACTCTAATAAACAGATGTAGATGTATATAGCTTCAATTATCCAAGTGATTTATTTATGCTTAGGTCTACCTTACATGTTTTATACAAAACCTTCTTGTGAGATAATAAAGAGATAAAATTATAGGCTGAATAAAACCAAAAAAAAAAAAAAACAAAAACAAAAACAAAAAACCATTACCATCAAGTATATTCTGACTCACAGTGACCCTATAGGACAGAGTAGAACTGCCCCACAGGGTTTCCAAGGAGCGGCTGGTGGATTTGAACTGCCGACCTTTTGGTTAGCAGCTGAGCTCTTAACCACTTCATCACTGGGGCTCCACAGGGCGCATAGTTTGTGATAAGTCAAAGGCCTAATTTCTTGTCCTGTTTTTGCCATTTTTTCTTCAGTTTGTGATAGTAGGCAGGTTAGTATATTACATAACTTGTCTAGGACTGAATGTCACCATTTGTAAGCTAAGATTTGGAATAAAATATTTACAACCAATTTAATTGTGGGATGAATTAAGGTATTTATGTGTAAAATTCTGTGTAAATTATAAAAAGCAAATGTTAGTTTAGCATACCTTCCAGTTAGTGATTAAACAAAATGAACAGTGTCGCTCCACTCTCTGGCCTTCCCAACATAGTACGTCCTATGGTATTTAGCATTTACTATCATGTCTTAATGGTGTAGTCCTTTCTTTTTTTACTAAAGTATGAGGTCTTTGAAAGCAGAATTTATTTAAGTATAATCCTTCATAGGTTCCTACGTAGTGCAAATGGTTTGTACTCAACTGCTAACCTAAAGTTTGGGTGTTCAAACACACCCAGCAGTACTGGCGAAGTCAACTGCTAACCTAAAGTTTGGGTGTTCAAACACACCCAGCAGTACTGGCGAAGATAGGCCTGATGATCTTCTGTTAAGATTACAACCAAGAAAACTCTATGGAGTAGTTCTACTTTGTAACACATGGGATTGCCATGAGTCAAAACTGAATCAGTGGCAACTAACAACAAAGCAATACAATACTTCATAGCACATTTCATACATATCTTGCATGTAGAAGTACATTACTATCTGATGGATAAATTAAGTTAGTCAACAGATAATTATTGAAGATCTAATATGATCCAGGAAACTGGTTGTGTAGTGGTTAAGAGCTATGGCTGCTAACCAAAAGATAAGCAGTTCAGATCCACTAGGTGCTCCCTGGAAACTCTATGGGGCAGTTCTACTCGACAGCAAAGGTTTTCAATGGGAATATGATCCAGGTTGTGATGTGTTCTAAGAATACAATGTTAAAATAATATACAAGTGATGCCTATTATTTCTGAGTTGAGAGTTTCAAAGCATAACTAAACAAAACAAAAATATATAAATAAAAACATGAAACTAATAATAACATTAAAACACTCTTTAGCTTTCTATTTCTTCATGCATTTTTGTCTCCTATAGAGATTACGGGTTTGGGATTATGTGATATTCTATTGAGAAATTGAAGACACTGGAAAAAAAGAAAGTTGGTTTCATAAACAGGCAACATAGAGGATAACAGCATAGCCTCTGACAATGATCTGCTGAGTTCCACTTTTAGCTCTGCTATTTACCATCTGTTTGACCTTGGCCAACATATTTAACTTTGCAGTATTTTAGGTTTCTCAAAGTACTGAAATTAATGTAAGCAAGTAATAACCTTGCATACTTCTCAGAATATCAGTCTTGAAAATGTTCAGTTATTCTATATTTTCTTTGAGAAGTCCATGCACTAAAGTCTAGATATATCTTATCCAAACACTTACAATGACTTGGTGGAAGCAGTCCCCAGCTTGACTGTATGATGTATGTTTTGTATAATATTTATGAGAGTTATTTTTATATGTTATCAGTGTTATGTTTTTGGTTTATTTTTTATTTAGGTTTGTTTATTGGAATTTCATCCTGATCAATCTGGAGAGATGAAGACCTGCCAAAAGAAGGCTATATATATATATATGTATTTTTTATCTTATCTAAATATATATATATTATTTTATCTAAATAGCAAATCGAAAGATTGACAACCTCTGTCTTCTCTTCCCCTTCCAACCCCATTTCAGCCCCCACCTGTTGAATTCATAGCATTAACTGCCAATTTGGCATCATGTGAGTACAGTCCCACAATGTGGAAATAGATCATCAGATACTAAATTATTATATGGCATGCAATCAGGGTGGTTTTTAATAAATGATATCACCTCTGTGCTGTTTAAAGAAATAGTAAATTTGAGAGTTTATCAAACTATTTTCGGTTACTATCATTTCCTCTGTGTAAAAGAACAACTAAATATCATTGCATGTAGTGACAGTTTGTGAGCATATTTAGAAATACATGAGAAGCATACAAGGAAAATATTAGAATATTTACGAGGTAAGGAATGAGTAAGGATCCCTGGTAGCACAGTGGTTAAGCACTCAGCTGCTAATTAAAAGGTCGTAAGTTCAAACCCACCAGCCATTCTATGAGAAAAAGATGTGGCAGTCCGCTTCCATAAAGATTACAGCCTTGGAAACAGTGTGGGGCAGTTTTACTCTATTCTGTAGGGTTGCTATGAGTTGAAATCCACTCGAGAGCAACGGGTTTGTTTTGGTTTGGTTAAGGAGTTAATAGATTTCTGAGCAGTGGATTTAAGAGTTGGGATTGTATGTGTAATCAATCTAAGGTCTCAAGCAGCAATTTGTTTCCCCAGTTATGCAGCATAGTAGCATCTTCGTGTGTAGACAGGTAAACTATAACTTTTTATAAGATGTAAAAATGATATAGTTTTTATTAAAACTCATCTCTGGGCTAATTTGAGAATCATGCTAAGATGTTAGAAAAAGCTTGTACTTGCTCCATTTTGTATTTCTGCAAACTACTTTTTAGTCTCCTGAATGTTGATCTACTCAGGATACTGAAACAAATTTGCAGCTGTTAAAAGTAAAAATCTAATGCTTGAATAAATAATATATGATTCATTTCTAGATGTATTTGCAAATACACAATGAATCCAATAATCCAGCAAGGCCCTAACCCATTAGAAATGTTGGCCTTTAGTAGAAATTCAGATATAGCGTTTGCCTGTGTATATGTTTTAGTGGGGGATACATTAGGAGGTGGTCATGTCTACCTCGTACCCCTTGTGATTCTATTTATCTGGCCAGTCTTATAAAGGACTTATATCTGAGTTCTGTGCATGACCCTTGTCTTCTGCATCATGTAAAAGGTTCTCAGGTGTTCCCGACACTAGGACATTATTTCCTAAGTTCTGTCTGGCGTAAACCCAGTCATGAACCAACACAAAAACAAACAGTAAACACTATATCAAAGACAAAATAAAAGACTACAGCATTCTGTAGACCAGAGCTTATGTTTTCAGAAGCTTCAAGGACTCACATTATTCTTTTAGAAGATGTTCTTTATGGGATTTGGAGTCAAGTAGAACTTGAATTCTATCTCCAGCTATAGATGCTTGGGTAATTTGCTACATCTTTTTAAGCTGTATCTGTAAAATGGAAATACTGCCACTTCCCTTGCAGTAATTCTCAGAGTTTTAAATAAAATAATCTATTAATACCCAGCAGAAAGCCTAGAATCTGGTGTTTCTTTACCCTTAACATTCAATAGAGTCATATTTTATGCACAGATTGATATATTCCTAAAAGTGAGCATTAATAAAGTGTGGTGTCTTCCCTTTTCACAAAACTCTGTTGCGTCTCAGCTAGAATTTCCTCCTGGGGTTCTTCAATTCCCAAGTCAGAATCATGCCCCCTGTGTACATGTCATAGTAACTGTGCCCCAGCCTCAAGAAAGGTTCATCAATCTGTCACTTGAATTCACTGATTATCAGGCAGGGTCTTGGGAGTAAATACTATGCTACAGAGAGATTGCTAGTTCACTCATACGTGACAGTGCCCATTCTCTTCAAATGAAGTCTTAACTCAGGTGTCAGTGGTAATACAGAAGCATTGTACAGCAAAAGCTTGGAAGGTCATACATAAAAAGGTCAGTAGATCCACAGTTCTCTAAGCTAATTAGAGTGGCTGCTATGTGATGAACCATGAATTCACTTCCATAGTTTCCTGAAATGAATTTGGAAAAAAAAAATAAAAATAAAACCAAAATGATTAATTTAATATCATAAAACTAATTTTATCTTCTAAATCGGTGGCCCAATATCAGGGACTTTTTTTTTTTTCTTTTCAATCCGATGAGTTGAGCTTAGTTCTTATAAGGTACAACATTCTATGTTACTTATTTTTGTTCCAGAAAGTTGAAGCAAGATATTTATCCCATAGAAGGACAGTGACATGCAGCAGTGTGGTACAGTGGAGAAAATGTTGGATGAGGAAACAGTAGGACAGGATTTTAATTCTATTCTTGTCACTAGCCATGTAATCCCAAAATTAAACAGTGGCAAGAAGGAGATTATGTTCCAACTCTTGTCCTGTTTCCCCTGTGTATAAAACGTTGCTACTACCTTCCTAGAAGCATTTATAATATTATCCTAAGACTCAAATACAGTAATAGCTATTTCTGTTATATTAGAAAGAGAAATTGAGTTATGATGACCAGGCTTAAAATCTCAGTTATGACTCTTAATTAGTTAAATAAACTTGACAAGTTATTTAATCTCTCTGAGACTCGTTTCCAAAAAGAGAGACTGAAAGAAATCTTTAAGAATCACTCTGGTTCTGACTGTATATTATTCTACACTGTAACATGTAATACAAATTTAAGAGAAACATACTCACCATACTCTGCATAGGAACCCTGATGGCAACCTGGTTAAGTGCTTAGCTGCTAACCAAAAGGTCGATGGTTCGAACCCACCAGCTGCTCTGTGGGAAAAAGATGTGGAAGTCTGCTTCTGTAAAGTCTGCAGTGTTGAAAACCATATGGGGCAGTTCTACTTTGTCCTGTAGGGTCTCTATGAGTTGGCATTGACTCCATGGTAATGGGTTTGGTTTTTGGTTGTACTCTGTGTGGAGTTGCTGGGTGGCGTAAAAGATTAAGTGGTAGGTTACTAACTGAAAGGGTAGTAGTTGGAATTCACCCAGAGACACCTAGGAAGAAAGGCCTGGCAATCTGCTTTCAAAAGACCACAGCCATTATCATCTTACGGGGACAGTTCCACTCTGAAACACATGAGGTTGCCATGACTTGGAATCGACTGGCTGGTAACTGATGGTCATACTCTACACTATGCACACTTAAATACAAAATATAACATTTTCTTTAAATGTGCTTTAATTGTAAAATTACGAGGGGTGTACTTTTGAAATTCTGGTAAAATATATTCACAATGTAATGAAAATTAATCCGTTATATTTTACCTCAGTAATATCTAGATTCACATCTCACTAAACCACTGCTGTCGAGTCGATTCCAACTCATAGCAACCTCACAGGACAGAGTAGAACCGTCCCATAGGGTTTCCAAGGCTGTAATCCTTTATGAAATCAGACTGCCACATCTTTCTCCTGCAGAGTGGCTGGTGGGTTCGAACTGGGACCTTTCAGTTAGCAGCTGAACTGTTTAACCACTTGGCCCCAGGGCTCTTTAGATTCTCATCAGCATATGAAATAAGACCTGCATTTGAATGTAATCTCAGCTATTTACAATTTATGTAAAATATGACAAGTCACTTAAGGTCCTTGAAGGTATTTCTTTCTCTGTAAAATGAGTTTATGCAAATATTTCAGAGTATTGGGGAGAATTCCTTGCAGCCACACATGTGACAACTTTCTAAGTTAAAGCACTTGGTTTTCTAAGGTAATGGGTTGCTAGTTCACTGGTTGTCAGGGATGGACGTTCCAAAACTAAACATTCCTTTTCTCTCACTTTCCGTGGTTCATCACTCACTCCTGGATGGGAGTCCAGAGAAAGAAGTGAACATTGAGCACTAGACAGTTCAAGCTGGGTCAGGTTGAAACTAGCTAGTCTGGGATGCACCAGAGTAAATATCCAAAGGGGTGAAATACAGAGAAGAGGTAAACATGCTCTCGAATTGAGGGGACTGTGAGGCTTGGAAACAGGAATCAAAGACAAAAGAGTTGGAAGCCAACTAACATTGAAAATATGCAGGACTCAGGAGCAAGTATAGAAGCAAAGCTTAGGGGTAAAGACAGTTCCCCCAACATGGGCACTAAATAGGCAAATTTGTTTATGGCTTGCTATCCATAGTACTGTTTTAGAACTCTAGTGAAATCTGTTTTTCCTCCATCTGGTAAGTAATGTTTATTGTAGCACTTAAACAATGTTATTGTTGTTGGGTGCCATTAAGTTGGTTCCAAGTAGAACTTGTCCATGGCATTTTCTACGCTGTAATTTTTACGTAAGTAGATTGCCAGGTCTTTCTCGCTAAGAGCCCCTAGATGGGTTCGGATCACCAGCCTTTAGTTTATCAGTGGAGCACTTGACTATTGTGCCAACAGGGCTCCTTACTTTAATAATGACTTTCTAGAAATCCAAAAGGGAGGGAAGTTTAATGTATGAGGAGGATGAAAAATGCATTCATGGATTGCGGTTGTGGGGAAACCCTCAGATCACGGGGAGTGGTGGCCACTACATTTTCTGCACTCGGGGCTGTTTTTGTTTTGTTTTGTTTTGTTTTTTGCTGTGATAAACTCTGGTGAGCATCAATGTTTATTAAGAAAGTCTTACCTCTTGTCCATGAAGACAGTCCCCTCAAAGTTCTCTGTACAGAATGAAAAAGACAGACAGGCACTGAGATTATTTAAGATGCTGTGACTGACTGTCACATATCCTGCATTCCTGAGAGGGACACGCTGTCTTTCTTGCAGTGAGAACACAACGTGGCCAACTTGAGTGATGGGGTTTCCCGCTGGGTAGGGGCCATCAGTGCAGAAAAACTCTATCTTGCAGTAGTGCCATCCATGCCTGGGAAGCTGATACATAGGAAATTCAGGCTGAGCTGTTACAAGACTGAAAACTGTGACTTGGACTGATTGAATGCTGTGTCTCTGCAGAGCAACGTGTTGCTCAAAGGGGTATTGATTAGTCTCTACTGCTTGGAGAGCTCAAACCCGGTTTCTAGACTTGGTCTCTTGCCCTAAGGTCAATGAGCGGTCATCAAGAATTTGCTGTATCAGTGGCATCACTACGGTGCCTAACAGTCCATTTCCAGGAACTTCAGGACTTCTTAGCAGGCTGAATGCAGGGCTTCCTGGTGAAGATTCAGAATGTTGATGAACAGAGTTGGAATAAATTATAAAACAGGGAAGAAATAAATAGTAATATACGGCAGGCAGAAACATGTAAGGAATTATGAGCTCAAGAAGTAGTACATATGAAATAGACACATCCCCATTTGTGCTTTTAAGGCATGTCTGGTTTACTCAGTATTTATCTTTAAGAAATGTTGAAGAAATTTCTTGGAGGTAAGAGCTATACTGATATACAGTGATTCTCACTTTTAAAAACATTCTGTAGTAAACAAATTTGACATTGCATTCTTGTTATTTACTATGATAGAATTTAGCCCACCTCTATAGTCATTTATAAAACAGTTACCATGGACGATGTACTGTGCTAGGTGATGCAAATATGATGCTATTAACGATGATAATGAACATTTAAATACTGTGTACTGTTGTCTCATTTAATCCTCATGCCAACACAGTAAGCATTTTTGTATCTCCATTATATGGTGAGGAATCTAAGAAACCTGTTCAACATCACATAGCTCGTAAGTGGCAGAGCTTAGTCTTGGAAGTAATTCTGCCTGACTCCAACACTTTTTTTTTTAAACCAGGATGAAATGTCCCCACTGATTGAAGAAATACACATCTGTTGAGCTCAAGGGCTCACTGCAGAGTTGGGGAGTGAGCTATACAAACAAATCACTTTCCTATTTAATCCTCCCATTGACTTCCAAGTGCACTTAAGAGAAATGTTGAAGTTGTCACTGTGGCCTCTCAGTTCCTTCATGATCTGCTCACTAACTCCTTCTGGATCCCCACCTCTTACTTTCTTCTCTGTAGTCACTCAGTTCCAGCATACAAATCTTGCTCAATCTCTCTGCACTCTCTCCCACTCTGGGCCCAGGTCTCTGTCCCAGCCTTCATTGTTTAACTATTACTTGACCTGGCGATATCAACTTAAATATCATTTCCCAGAGAGGCTTTTCCAGATGCATAGGTCTAAATTAGTTTGTGCTTTTGTATTCCCTCATATCTCTTTGTAAGTTTTCTCCATATCACTATCACAATTTGTAATTACGTATTTATTGTGATTATCTGTTTGACGTTTGCCTCTTCAAAAGCCTTTGAATTCGTTTTGGGAAAGGATCATATATATTTATTCAAATTTATAGTTGTGAAGTTTCTTATAAAAACACACCATATTGATCAGTGTGTTACTCTGTCAGTAAGTTTTATCTCTTAAATTTAAGAATGTCAGTTTAGGAAATAACAAATGTGATGATAATACAAAATAAAGCAAAATTCCAAATCCCCCTTTTGCCTTGTTATATGTTATAGATTAGGAAGCTGTGGTTAGGTAGCGTTGATGAATCAGTAAGCATTTGTTAATTTAATGAATTAATGAAATCTACATATCCTTACCTTGCAAGGAGACATTTGTTTATGGTTGCACGAAAAGGATTTTCAAGAGCATTAAACCCCATAAAATCTAATTATTCTGATCATGTTCTATGTGTTACAATTAGTTAAGGGCTAAATCTCTTTTTCTAAAATCATCAATTCTTGAAAGCTATACATATATATTTTTTTGGAAATGAAGTAAAATAAAAGAGTTTGTTTTCATTTGTCTTAAGTTGGTAAATCTTGTGAAATGTAAACATTTGAATCATTCATTCTAATCTTATTATGTATATTAACCTATTACTATGTGCCAAGATTGTGCTAGCTTCCGAGAGTACACCTCTACCTCTAGAACTCAAAGTTTGGGGGAAAAATAATAATAAAAACCAACGCTTGTATAGTACACTGTTTAAAATGCTTGGCTGCTAATGATAAGGTCAGCAGTTCAAACCTACTAGCCGCTCCACAAGAGACAGATGTGGCAGCCTGCTTCCATAAAGACTGCAGTCTTGGAAGCCCTATGGGGAAGTTCTACTCTGTCCTATAGGGTTGCTATATGTCAGATAGACTCAGCAGCAGTGGGTTTTTGAGTTTATAGTACACTAATAAAATAATTGCAACCAATGGCACAAAACATGTTTATAAATTTTTGAATGAAAAACTAACTTGAGCTGTAAACTTTCACCTAAAGCACAATTTAAAAAAAAAAATAAAAGTTTATGGAGGGGGTTTTTGCTTAGAGTGCATTGAATATATGTTAATGGTGGTGGGATAATTTGGAATCAAATAGCAAGAATATTTGCAGAAATTGAAGAATGTAATCAAGGTCACTGAAATGTACATGTAGTCATTGATGAAATGTATGTTTTGTTGTGTGTATAGCACTATACCGGCAGCAACAGCAACAAACATAAATGAATAAATAAAATCGGACCCATCTTCCCCTACCTCATCACTTAACCTCCCTGCCTCAGTTTCCACATCTGTAAAATGTGATTACAACTCCTACCTCTTGGGGTTGTTGCAAAGGGCAGTAATGTCTGCTATGTACAGTGTACTGTGCTATCCAAGCATCTCCCATTCCTGTGTCTGGTTGGTGATCATGGGCATGGAGGGATACCATGTTACCTAAATTCATTTGGTTCTTGAACTCCTGATAGTGAGTAGCTAATTTCAGAGATCAAGAAACACTAGCCGTATCTCAAAAAGTGTATCTACTGGTCTATACTCATCCAGAGCAAAAGAGAAAGAAGGAAACCAAAGACTCAAAGAAGAAACTATTCTACAGGACAAATAGTCTGCGTGAATCATGACCTCACCTACCCTGAGACCAGAAGAACTAGATGGTGCCTGGCTAACACTACTGACTGTTCTTATCAAGGTCACAATAGATGGACACTGATAAAATAGGAGAAAAATGTGAAACAGAACCTTAATTTCCTAAAAAAAAAAAAAAACAGACTTCCTGAACTTGTTGAGACTAGAAGACTCCCCAAGACTACTGCCCCAAGATACAATTGAAACCTTGAACCGAAACTAACCCATGAGGTCATCTTGTAGCTAAATGACGAATTGGCTAAAAAATAATGAATATCACCTGTAAGTACTGTGCACCTTTAGACAATCACCTATATGAGACCAAATGGTCAGCAGTTACTTTAAAACATAAATGAGAATGTAAGAGGACAGGGAAACTAGATTAATGGAAACGCAACAACCAGAATGGAAAGAACGAGAAATGTTCACATGTTGTGAAGAATGTAACCAATGTCAATGAACAATTTGTGTAGAAATTACTGAATGGGAACCTAAACTGCTGTGTAAACCTTCACTGAAAACACAATAAAATATTACTAAAAAAAAAAACTTACATATCCCACTTATTTGAACTTCATAAAATCCAGTAAGCTAAGAACTATTTTACTTACATACATTATATACCTATATTATGTATTATACATGCAGATTTATAATATTTAATATTTTAACTATTTGTACATAAAAAGAAATGTAAGCATTCGTATTGCAATGTGATATGTACTGTAAAAGATGTGTGTGAGCTCAAGGAAGGTCTGTTATATTATGTGAAACAAAAATTGAATGAAAGTTTGCCAGGTAGAGAACTATCATGGGAAGGAAGGATGTTCTGGAAAATAAAAATGGCATTTACAAAAGCATAGAGATGTTCTTCGTCATCATCATGAACGATCGTCATCATCATCCTCATCGTATCTAACATTTATGGAGGATTCAACATTTGTCATGCATATTCTTAAGTGCTATACATAAATTAACTGTTTTAATCTTCTCAGCAACCCAAGATGTAGTTCCCACACTTCCACATTTATAACCATTTTACAAATGAGGAAAAATATGTGCAGAGACATATTGTTATTTATATACAGTGACTGTCTAGAAGCACAGTATGTCTAGGAAGTGGTGAATAATTTTGGTTGATTGGGATATTAAGATAATCATAGGAAATTAGGGATATAAAAATAGTCCTAAATCAGATTATGTATATCATCCCAAGATAATTGGACTTCGAAGAGTATGGCATTAATAATTTCATAAAGGAGCATGTTAGGATTTATGTGTTTTCAAAAGATCATGTAGTAGGGAATGTGAGCAGGAGAGATCAATTAGGAGAAAATTGTAAAAGTCTAAGGCAAGAAGAATGAGAGTTGAAACAAGGGAGTAGTTATGGGGATAGAAAAGTGAATTTAAAGCCATGATGGGAAAGGGTTAGAGAGAGAGAGAAAGTGAGAAATTAATATTTATTACACAGTTTCACACTTTGGCACATTAGTGGAGAAGTGGGGTTATCATCAGAGATAGGGAATGCAGAGGAGGGACAGGTTTGATTAAAGTTAATTATTTCAGGTTTAAATAGGTTACATTTAAAACGTCTGTGGAAGAGGAAAAACACAAAATTCTGGAGTTGCCTAAGCTTCCTTTATTTGAAAAAATTGAAATCAAATTTATGACTTTACAAATCCTACTCTTTGTAAATAAGGGATCATTATTTTCATGATAAGTTTCCATTAAATGCAATCTGCCTTTAGTTTCTATTGAAGGCAATCTATTAACCCTTGTGATTCCTTTCTAAAGTATAATTTGGTGCTTAGATCTCAACCTGTGCGCTATAGCAATTTTATGAATGGAGCTACTTTCATCCTCCTTTCAGAGATAAGTGGCATCTATAAATGCATGAATATTTAATTCATATGTTTTCTCTGAGTATGAACATTTCAATGATGTAAGAATATCCTTCATCCTCTCGGAGCCCTAGTGGTGCAGTGGTTAAGGGCTCGGCTGCTAATCAAAAAGGCCCTGCAGTTCAAATCCACCAGCTGCTCCTTGGAAATCCTATGGGCCAGTTCTACCCATCCTATAGGGTTGCTGAGTCAGAATTCACTGGATGGCAATGGTTTTGTTTTGTTTTTTCAATCATCTAATATATTGTTCTTTTATACAATTCAAAAAACAAACAAACCTACTGCAGTCGAGTAGATTCTGACTCATAGTAACCCCATAGGGTTTCTGAGGCTTTAAATCTCTATGGAAGCAGACTGCCACATCTTTCTCCCAAAGAGCAGCTGGTGGTTTCGAATCACTGACCGTTCGGTTAGAAGTCCATTGCTTTCACCACTGTGCAGTCAGGACTCATTTTTATATAGTTAGTTGTATTTTATTTTCTATGCACCATCAGCTTATCTGGAACGTTTCATGGCATATTCTTTTTAAGGATTAAAAACAAAGCAAAACAAAAAACACTGTACTGTGGGCTTGTGTCTTTGATTTTATTGAGTGAGGTGCATGTGTCCCTGCTTTCAGAGTGCCTGTCTCTCAACCCTGTAACATCTACTTGGATAGTAGTTCTGCTTGCATTGTCGACAGTATTTCCCTGACCTTTGGATTCCAACCACAAATGAAATTTCAAAAACACACAGAGGAAAGGGGGTACTGCTGTCTGACCTAAAGGTGGTGACTTCTCATTGGGTTGGGAAAGTACATTAAAACACATGCACACATGTGCATGTAAACATACACAAAATCTTGCTCTATCTCTGTCATCTACTAAAAAAAGCATTACAGGGGTAATTGTAAAACCATAAAAGCAAAAGGAAAATAAGACAAAATAAAAGAATGAATGTTTTTATTGTGGTTAGATGCCGTCTAATTGGATCCAGCTTACAAGGACCCTGTGTACAACATAATGAAACACTCTCTGGTCCTGCACCATCCTCACAATCATTGCTATGTTTGAGTCCATTGTTGCAGCTGCTGTGTCAATCCGTTTGGTTGAGAATTTTTCTCTTTTTCACTGACCCTCTGCTTTACCAAGCATGATGTCCTTCTCCAGGGACTGTCCCTCCTGATAACATGTCCAAAGTATGTGAGACAAAGTCTTGCCATTCTTGCTTCTAAGGAGCATTCTGACTGTACTTCTTCCAAAACAGATTTGTTTGTTCTTCTGGAAATCCATAGTATATTCAAGATTCTTCACCAACACCATAATTGTATTCATTGTCCAGCTTTTGCATGAAATATGAGGCAATTGAAAAAAGAATTAATACATGTGGTTAAATTTAAAAGCTCACTACATTTACCTTTATTATTATTATTACTTCAGCTTGAAATGGGAAACATTTTGTCATTAATAAGTCCCAGTTTACATCCCTCCTGGATGAAATAAGACCCGGGCAAATTGAATTTTAAATGTATGTGGGGTAACAGGCATCAGAGGTCTAGATTTAGCTGAATCTACGTTACATTGAAAGATGAATGCAAATGCAGGTAATGTGATCCTGAATGGTGAGTATTTCTGACTTCTAAGACTGGATGAGAAAGCAAGAGAACGATGAAGTGATTTTTTTGTGACTTTAAATATAGAAAATTAGGAAGAGGATGATGTTAAGAGATTATACAATTATTCAGAAAATACTTATAATTCTGATTCAGTCACTAGCTGTTTAGCAAATATTTGCTTTTGTCTTTTTCTCCTTCTTTGAAGGCCTTCCAAAAATGCTCCTTGTCCATATAGGAAACATTTATGCATTCTAAAGTACCTCAAAAAGCACATTTTCTCAGTGAATAAAGACATTTATATTAATACATGATAAACTCTGCCCTATTCCTTAGACTTCATCTCCTGCCAATTTTTTTTTCCTCATTCTGCTCCAACCACACTGAACTTTCTATTCTTCGAATGCTAGAAAAATTACCCTGATTAACCTCTTTGTGCTGCATTTTCCCTCTCCTGAAAAATTCTTCTTCACCAGAACTTCATATGGCTTAATTGCTTGTGTTTTCAGAGAAACATTACCTGATGACTTGCCTTAAAGTCATGCTTCTACCCGTCGCTATCACAGAATCACCCTACTTTACTTTCTTTACCCTTGCACTCATCATTATTTAAAAACATCTTGCTAGTTTCGTCACTGCTTTGTAATTTGCAAATTTAATGTACAGAAAAACCTGCAAAAGCTAGATGCTGTGTAAGGAGGAATTCTGTCAGAGAAGGACAACTCGTATATTTTCCAGTAATAGAGAGCAATAGAGGAGTGGTAAGATTGTACCCTGTCAAAGGCAGAAAACTTGTGAGACCTGGAAAAACAAGGCAGTCCCACTGAGCTCCGGTTCTCACAGGTTTCACTGTAATTTCTTTACAACACAAATTTTATCTCTTGTTCACAGTTCTACTGCAAGCACATAAAACAGTGCCTAGCACATAATGACACTCAAGAGTAAAGAGTTGAATGAATAACTGAAAGATACACAAATCTTCAAATCTTTTTCCTGATTCAAGAGTTAAAGTTTACAGCCTGTCACTAAGAAAAGATCTTGACATTTTAATTTTGGAATCATACCTAATTTTATTGTTTCTTTTTTCAAAGTATATATATTTTATGGCCTTATTATTTAATTAAACTTTTTTTTGAGATAATGTAGATTTAAATGCAGAAATAATAGGTCATAGGTGCTGTCTTAGTCATCTAGTGCTGCTCTAACAGAAATACCACAAGTGGATGGCTTTTAACAAGAGAAATTTATTCTCTCACAGTCCAGTAGGCTACAAGTCCAAATTCAGGGCATCAGCTCCAGAAGAAGGCTTTTTCTCTCTGTCGGCTCTGGAGAAAGGTCTGTGTCATCAATTTTCCCTTGGTCTGGAAAGTTCTTGTGATGCATCAGTCTTCCCTTGGTCTGGAAGCATCTCAGCTTAGGAACCTCAGGTCCAAAGGATGTGCTCTGCTCCTGACACTGCTTTCTTGGTGGTGTGAGGTTCCCATGTGTCTCTGCTTGCTTCTCTCTTTTATATCTCAAAAGAGATTGGATTAAGACAGTATCTAATGTTGTAAATCTCATCAGCATAACCTCATAACAGTGACAGAATTTACAACATGTAAGGCAATCACATCAGATTACACAATCATACAATACTGGGAGTCATGACCTAGCCAAGCTGATACACACATTTTTTGGGGGACACAATTCAATCCATGATATGTGCCTTTACCCAGTTTCTGCCAATGGTAACATCTTGCAAAGCTAGAGTATAATACCTCAACCAAAATATTGATATAGACAACACAATGTACAGAACATTTCCATCACCACAAGGATCCCTTGCGTTGCCCTTTTAGAATCATACCCACTTATCTCACCCACACACCGCATCCTTAATGCCCGGTAACCTCTAATCTGTTTCGTTTTCTAAAATGTTGTTATTTGAAGAAAGTTATATAAATGCAATAATATCATATGTAAATGTTTGGAATTTGCCTTTTTTCACACAGCATAACTCTCTGGAGATTCATTCAAATTGTTGCTTGGATCATAGTTCGTCCTTTTTTTATTCCTGAGTAGTTGGATGCACCACAGTTTATTTAACCATTCATCTGTTGAAAGATATCTGTGTTGTTTCTAGTTTTGGACTATACAAATACAGCTGCTATGAACATTTGTGAACAGGTTTTTATGTGAATATAAGTCTTCATTTCTTTGGGATATATGCCCAGAAGTACAATTGTTAGGTCATATAGTAGATGCATGCTTAGTTTTCAATGGTACAGCCAAATGGTTTTCCAGAGTTACTGTACCATTTTATTGTCACAACCACAATGTATAAGTATTCAAGTTTCTCTGCAACCTTGTCAGCATTTTGTGTTGTCACTTTTTTTTTAGCCATTCTGATAGATGTATAGTGATACCTCATCGTGCTTCAATTTGCATTTTCCTAGTGACCAGTGATGTTGAATATTCTTTTCATGTGCTTATTTGCCATTTCTGTATATTCATATACTCTTCAGTGATATGTCTCTTCATCTCGTTTGTGTGTTTTTAATTGGATTTTTCTTTTTTTTTAACTATTGAGTTTTGAGAATATATATTCTAGTTACCGGTCCCTTGTGGTGTATGTGGTTTGCAAATATTTTCTCTCAATCTATATTTTCTCTTTTCATCCTCTTAACAGGGTCTTACACAGATATAAAGTTTTCATGTTTATGAAGTCTAATTTATCAATTGCTTTTCGTTTTGTGGATTGTACTTTTGGTGTTCAGCCTAAGAACTCTTTGCCTAACTCTAGATACAGAAGATTCTGTCCTGTGCATTTTTTTCCATTTGTTTTAGTTTCACATTTTTATTTAAGCCTGTGTTTCATTTTAAGTTTTTTTTTTTTTTTTTAATAAGATGTGCGATATAGGTCAAGATTCTGTTTTTTTTAGCCTATGGTTTTTCAATTACTCTTGCAGCATATGTTGAAAAGGCTGTCTTTGCACCACTGAAATCCTTTTGTCAAAAATTAGTTATGAATATTTGTGTAGGTCTATTTATGGGTTCCCTGTACTCTTCCACTGATCTATGTGTCTGTCCCTCCACGAATAAACCATACATTCTTGATTACTATAAGTATATAGTAAGACTTGGATAGACTGACTCCTCTCACTTTTTTTTTCAAAATTGTTTTAGCTATGCTAGTTCTGTTGTCTTTCCATATCCATTTCTATATCTATAAAAATAATCTTGCTGGGATTTTGATAGAAATTGCTTTAAACTTGTGTATCAGTTTGAAACAATTGACATTGTGTTATGTTGTCTTCCTATCCACTACCAAGGTGAATTTCTCCATTCTTTTCAGCAGGAGTTTTTCAGTATAAAGCATGTAAGTCCTGTACATATTTTGTTGGTTTTGCACCTAATATTACTTCTTCTTCTCTCTCTCTTTTTCTTTTTTTTTTTTTTTTTGAGCAATTATAAATGGCATTGTATGTTTAATTTCAGAGTCAAAGTTTTCACTGTTAACATATAGAAATATAATAGATTCCTGTAATACTATCTTATATCTTGCAAACTTACTGAATTCACTTATTATTTACGGGAATTTGTTTCTTTTTTGATTGCTTGAGATTCCCTATGTAGACAATTGTGTTGCATGTAAATAGGGATAGCTTTGTTTTTTCCTTTCTAATTTATATGCCTTTCATTTCTTTTTCTTGCCTTATTGTCCTGGTTGGAACATCCAATACTCAGTGCTATGTTGAATAAGAGTGGTGAGAGCAGGCATCCTTGCATTATTTCTTATCTTTGGATTTAAGCATCTACTCTTTCACCATTAATTTTTATATTAGCTGTAGGTTTTTTGTAGATATTCATTATCAAGTTGAGAAAATTTCCATCTACTTTTTGTTTTCTGAGAGTTTTTACCATGAATGGGTATTGGATTTCTCAGTGTTTGGCTGGAGTAGAGCAGTTATTGCCATTGTTTTCTGCGTTGTTAGGCTGCCTGCATCCACGTCCTTTGACTACACATAGCGAAGGATTTTTTTGTTTGTTTTGTTTTGTTTTTGGAATTTATATTTTGTCTGCATCTTTGGAGTTTCTGGGTTAGGCTTCTTCAGTTTCAAATATGAGATATATGAGACAAAAAGAAAATTCAGGGAATTCATGATCGTGTAATTCCGTGACTCCTAGGTTCACTATCCAGTCTGCCTTCTTCTGTCCACCTTTAAGAGTCTTCTTATACTTGTTTAATATATAATGAACAGGGTTTATAGTTGTGCTTGTTGTTGCTGTGTGCCAGCTAGTTGATTCCAACCCATAGTGACACTGCAGGACACAGTAGAAGTACCCCATAGGGTTTCCTAGGCTGTAACCTTTACAGGAGCAGATCTCCAGGTCTTTTATCCTGCTGAGCGGCTGGTGGGTTCAAACTGCCAACCTTAACGTTAGTAGCAGAGTGCTTTAATGAATGCACCACCAGGGATCTCTATAGTTTTACTAAGTGGGACGGATAGGAAAAAGTATTTCTGCTCCATCTTTCTGGAAGCAGAAGTACACCTAATCTTAAACACCTGCTTATCAAGTTTCCTTAGGTAAGCTATATGATCCTTTATTCATCAAAATGAAAATTTCTCAATGAAACTTGCCATCATGCATCAGCCAGAAGGTATCATTAAATTCTTGGAACTTTCTTATCTTTGACTTTCATTGATGTTCTTTTTTTTTTTTTTCCTAATTGTAGCATTTAGTGTTTTATATAAAAGCCCTTTTATATACATGTGCCACTAAATAAATAGCTCCTTAAGGTTTGAGACTAGGTTTTGTTTATCCTCAGAGCACCTGGCCCAGTGCCTTACACATGAAAGACACAGTCTTTTCTGAAGAAATAAGCTGTTTGTGTTTGCTCATATTTTATCAGATAGTGTGAAATGTTGACACTTCCTTGACAATATGAAAAAATACATAGTAGTATTAGAAAAATGTAACTGGATATACTCTAAATCAATAGTGATCCTTACAAATAATATAAGAGTATTTTGAAACTATGCATATTTGCTAAAATGAGCTTTATTTCTATGTGCATTTTTCTCTGTTTCACATTTGAAAGCTTGCCATTGTTTTCTGTAAAGCCAGAAGTACTTTGTGGATCCTAGTTTTGAGTTTAATTAAATAGACACATTTTAGTGAGTCCAAAACCAAAATCTAATTATCTATTCATGGGAAATAGTCCACAGAAATAAGTTTTTAGGATGAGAATTTGATTCCATCATTTGTATGCTTTATTGACATTAGGAAATAGTAATTCTGAGACTTTTTACCATAAAAATTGAAATGAGAATTTCTAGCCCTTTTTAATTCAATGTGTGAAAGGTTTTAATTTTAAAATTTTATATTCAAATAAATTTCTATGCATTTTTCAATCCAAGGGCATTGAATTTCATTTTAGTTCCATCAACTCATTGTATCTCCCTAGTTCTCAATTTCCTTAATTTCAAAGTGGAGGTAATAATAATACCTGCCCTGTTTTCTTGAGTTGTAATATTGCAACTGAGGGGTCTCACCTGAAAATAATTTATAAATTATTGATGTCTTACACTATCTACCTCTCCTTGATGGTGTATGGATTGGATAATGTGAATGTACTTTAAAAATGTCAAAATTCTAAAGAAATTTTATTGTCTCTGAAAAATGGATCATTTTAGATTGATGACATAGTCTATATGGTGCCAGAGTCACCAGACTCTTGAACAGTGAATTTCATCATACGATGTATGTTGTTTGAACATTTGGTCTATTTGTGGATGGCTGCAAAGTAAGCCCTATGGAGAATACATATACTCACACACACATACAAACACAGTGGGGGTTGGGATGTTATATTACCACAGAGTAAGTCAAGGCAAGCATCAATTAAGTTATAAGTTGATTTGTTAGATTTTTTCCCTAAATCTAGAGCTGATATTGAGTTAGTACATACCAGATGGTCATGTTTGCTAAATAGTGAAATGTGTCTATACCAGATGGAAATAGCCATTGCCCTTAGCCTCCTAACCCCCACTCCCTCCTTCAGGCCACTTTGACTTATTTCCTGGAGCCCTTCTCTTAGAACTCCCCAAAGATTAACACTTGAATCATCAGGAGCTTCCATGGTCCTGCTCCAAAGCTAAGGCAGCTACTGTTCTGATTGGTCGGTGCTTTGTTAAATTTTGACACTTTGCGATTCTAACTACTTTCTAACTCTTTATAAAGACAAAGGATGAAATATTGATTAGATTTTGCCTTAACCTTGCTTGATCTTTTCCAGGGAAATGGTAGAAAAGGGCTGAACTTCTGAACTGGCCTTCATTTTACCTCTGGCCTCCTCATCTTTCACCCTTCAGCATCTATACTTCTGTAAAATGCCAACCTAAAAAGATATTGTCCTGAGAAATGAGGCAATGTTTATGAAATGCTGAACAATGAAATGAGCAACAGTGATGCCTCAATGAAAGGCAATTATCTTCATTTTCCTTCTTCACAGAGGAAAGCTAGGAATCCAGGTGGCCCTGGGAGAGGATCAGGTTTCACTTAAGATAAGGAGTATCAGGGGAGAGTGTATTCTCTTGATTGTGTATATTCATTTGTTCATTAGTTGATAATAGGTAATATTAGATTTAGTACATAGTTTGTGCTTAAAACCGGGGATAAAAAAATAATAATGATAATTGCCTCTGTCTTGAAGAACTTGTATCTTAGAGGCTCTGCTGGACTACCAAGATATGCATGGGCGCTAAGACTGTTTCTCTAGTCTACAATACTTTCCTGACTTCTCACTGACTAACTTGCATTCATCCTTCATCCAAATGCACAGTGGCTCTGCCTGGAAGGCTTTACCAACACCACAGAGAGGACTGGGTACCACTTCTCTGCGTTTTCATAGCACCATGTGCTTAACCCTTTAAAGCATGTATCCCCTGACACTGTAATGACTAAGTTACTTTTATTTCTCTCTCTCTCAATTTTATTTTTCTTAGGGCAGGAACTGTGGTTTCAAGAGCTGATGATGTGGTATCACAAATGAATGTGTAAGTAAGCTCAAATGTATTGAGGATTAGTATAACAGGCCCTGTGATAGGTTCTTTCTAAATTTTATGTTGGTTAATTTCTATTTTTAATAAAATAGAATTCATATTCAGAGAAAGGTACTAACTCGTTCAAAGTCACATAACAACACTGCCTAGATTTGAACCAGAGTGTATTTTACTTTAAAACCCCTATCCTTGCAGCAACATCACAGTGCGTTTGTACAGACAGGTTAATCTGTCCATCCCATTAAGCCTCTATAGGCACTGGGCCTTCTGGCTCACTGAGCAGGTACTATTAATCTCTGACTTGGTTCTCTGCATTGAACAGTTCATCTCATGTGCATCCTAGAAGCACGGATTCTATAGGAGACCTAGAAATCAAATTCAAATGCCAGTGAAGTTTAGAATCCCCTATGCCATTAGTTAAAAAGCCTGACATTCTTGCTCTTGAAAGCTTTATGATTCTCTGTTCACTTTTTTGGGCTCTTTTCTGTGTATAAGGCATATTTTTTCCTTAAATATTTTGCTGCTTCAAGCATTTTATGATTTCCATTATTCTCATAGAAGGATTACAAACAGAGTGCCATGGTGACTCCTTTCTCTTCACCTTAATAGAACGTTGTCTTCACAACACGTCTCTTAACTTTCCTTAATCTTCCTTAAATCTGTAAAAAGTAAAACATAAGTTTAGCGTAGTGTGCCTTGTAATCTCCTGTTTTATACTGTTATTTCATTTATTCTTTCTTTACATATAAGCTTTTTATCAACGCCATCAGAAAAGCTTCACACACTTTAGGTAGGTAGGTTTACAAGTTAGGGGGAGAAGGAGCTCAGTTCTCAGCTTAAATCAGTTTAAATCTTGCTAAGCCTCAGTTTACTTATTTAGTAATAAACTAGGAATAATAATATCCACCACCTAGGATTGGTGTGTAGTAAACCTTCAATAATTGTTACTCCTCTTCACTCACTTCTTTCCCTTTGCAGAAAACGCTACCTCTTCCTGGAAGAATTTTTGCGTAAACTTTCTCTTATATTTCTTAAATATATTTAGAATTTTTCTAAAATCAAAATTGCAATTTAGAAGAAAAACAAAGAGAAATTCTTTTACAAAGAGTGTCAGAGATGCAATAAGTTACAGTTCATAACTTCCGTCCAATCTCAATAGTGTTAAGGAAAGAATGTCCAGGCCCTACACTACAGACATGCTAGAAAATGAGAAATAAGCAGGCCTTTATTGAACAGCAACAACAACAAATGCCTATTTTTTTATTAGTGAAAAATCCCATTCTAATCCCAGAATAGGAAATAATTATAAAAACTCAAGAAAAAAATGTTTACATGAATTCAAAAGCATTACAAAAATCAAACTAATACAACAGTGGTTTAAAAATAATAAAATTTTAACTACAAATAGAAAAAAAGTAGTCCTTTTCTTCAGTTTACTTTTTGTTATTTGGTTTGATATGACGTAGATTTATATATAAATAAAGAATGGAACTTAGTAGTCTTTACAGGAAGAAGCGCAAGAAACTTATTTATGTATCTCTACTAGAAAGTATTCCCCACATGTCTGTCAGTTTGTCATACTGTGGGGCCTTGCATGTTGTTGTGATGTCAGAAGCTATGCCACCGGTATTCAAATAACAACAGGGTTGCCTATGGCTGACAGGTTTCAGCTGAGCTTCCAGACTAAGACAAACTAGGAAGAAGGACAGGACGGTTTACTTCTGAATAGAATTAGCCAGTGAAAACCTGTGACTAGCAGCAGAACATTGTCTGATATAGTGCCGGAAGATGAGCCCCTCAGGTTGGAAGTTCCTCAAAAGATGACTGGGGAAGAGCTACCTCCTCAAAGAAGAGTCCACCTTAATGAAGTGGATGGAGTCAAGCTTTTGGGACCTTCATTTGCTGATGTGGCACAACTCAAAATGAAAAGAAACCGCTGCAAACATCCATTAATAATCGGAACTTGGAATGTACAATGTATGAATCTAGGAAAATCAGAAATCATCAAAAATGAAATGGAATGGATAAACATCGATATCCTAGGCATTAATGAGCTGAAATGAACTGGTATTGGCCATTTTGAATCAGACAATCATATGGTCTACTATGCTAGGAATGAAAACTTGAAGAGGAATGCTGTTGCATTCATCATCAAAAAGAAAGTTTCAAGATCTATCCTGAAGTACAATGCTGTCAGTGATAGGATAATATTCATAAGCCTACAAGGAAGACCAGTTAATATGACTAATATTTAAATTTATGCAACAACTACTAAGGCAAAGATGAAGAAATTGAAGATTTTTACCAACTTCTGCAGTCTGAAATTGATTGAACATGCAGCAGGATGCACTGATAATTACTGGTGATTGGAATGTGAAAGTTGGAGACAAAGAAGAAGGATTGGTAGTTGAAAATATGACCTTAATGATAGAAATGATGCCGGAGATAACATGATAGAATTTTGCAAGACCAATGGCTTCTTTATTGCAAATACCTTTTCTCACTAACATAAATGGTGACTATAACATATGGACCTCGCCAGATGGAATACACAGGAATGAAATCGACTACGTCTGTGGAAAGAGACAATGGAAAGGCTTAATATCATCAGTTGAGAACAAGGTCAGGGGCCGACTGTGGGTGGAACAGACCATCAATTGCTCATATGCAAGTTCAAGTTGAAACTGAAGAAAATTAGAACAAGTCCACGAGAGTGAAAGTATGACCTTGAGCATATCCCACCTGAATTTAGAGACCTTCTGAAGAATAGATTTGACACATTGAACACTAATGACTGAAGACCAGACGAGTTGTGAAATGACATCAAGGACATCATACATGAAGAAAGCAAGAGATAATTAAGAAGACAGGAAAGAAAGAAAAGCCCAAAATGGATGTCAGAAGAGACTCTGAAACTTGCTGTTGAAAGTCGACTAGGTAAAGTGAACGGAAGAAATGATGTAGTAAAAGAGCTGAACAGAAGATTTCAAAGGGCAGCTTGAGAAGACAAAGTAAAGTATTATAATAACACGTGCAAAGAAAGACCTGGAGGTAGAAAGTCGAAAGAGAAGAACACACTTGGCATTTCTCAAGCTGAAAGAAGTGAAAAAAAAATTCAAGCCTTGAGTTGCAATATTGAAGGGATTCTACGGGGAAAATAGTAAATAATGCAGGAAGCATCAAAAGAAGGTGGAAGAAATACAGAGTCGCTATACCAAAAAGAACTGGTTTATGTTCAACCATTTCAGGAGGTAGCATATGATCAGGAACCAATGGTACTGAAGGAAGAAGTCCAAGCTGCACTGAAGGCATTGGCAGAAAACAAGGCTCCAGGAGTTGAGATGTTTCAACCAATGGATGCAGCACTGGAAGTGGTCGCTCATTTATGCCAAGAAATTTGGAAGACAGCTACCTGGCCAACTGACTGGAAGAGATCCATAGTTATGCCTATTCCCAAGAAAGGTGATCCAACTGAATGTGGAAATGATAAAACAATATCATTAATATCACATGCAAGTAAAAGTTTGCTGAAGATCATTCAAAAGTGACTGCAGTAGTATATCGACAGGGAACTGCTAGAATTTTCAAGCAGGATTCAGAGGAGGACCTGGAACCAGGTGTATCATGTCTGATGTCAGATAGATCCTGGCTGAAAGCAGAGGATACTAGAAAGATGCTTACCTGTGTTTTATTGACTGTGCAAAGGCATTTAACTGTGTGGATCATAACAAATTATGGATAACGTTGCAAAGAACGGGAATTCCAGAATACTTAATTGTGCTCATGAGGAAACCTGTACATAGATCAAGAGGCAGTTGTTTGAACCGAATAAGGGGATACTGTGTGGTTTAAAGACAGGAAAGATGTGTGTCAGGGTTGTATCCTTTCACCATACCTATTCTACCTGTATGCTGAGCAAATAATCTAAGAATCTGGACTATATGAAGAAGAACGGGGCATCGGGATTGGAGGAAGACTAATTAGCAACCTGCATTATGCAGGTGACACAACCTTGCTTGCTGTAAGTGAAGAGGACTTGAAGCACTTACTGAAGAAGATCAGAGTCACAGCCTTCAGTATGGATTACACCTCAACATAAAGAAAACAAAAATCCTTACAAATGGACCAATAAGCAACATCATGATAAACAGAGAAAAGATTGACGTTGTCAAGGATTTCATTTTACTTGGATCCACAATCAACACCCATGAAAGCAGCAGTCAAGAAATCAGAAGACGCATCGCTTTGGGCAAATCTGCTGCAAAAGACCTCTTTAAAGTGTTCAAAAGCAAAGATGTCACTTTAAGGTCTAAGGTGTGCCTGACTCAAGCCATGGTGTTTTCAGTTGCCTCATATGCATGAGACAGCTGGAGAATGAATAAGAAACATCGAAGAAGAAACGATGCCTTTGAATTGTGGTGTTGGTAAAGAATATTGAGTATACCATTGACTGCCAAAAAAACAAATCTGTCTTGGAAGAAGTACAACCAGAATACTCCTTAGAAGCAAGGATGGTGACACTATGTCTCACATACTTTGGACATGTTATCAGGAGGGATCAGTCCTTGGAGAATGACATCATGCTTAGTAAATTGAGGACCAGCAAAAAATAAGAATACCCTCAACAAGATGGACTGACACAGTGGCTGCAACAATAGACTCAAGCGTAATGATGATTGTCAGGATGGCGCAGGTCTGGACAGCGTTTCGTTCTGTTGTACGTAGGGTCACTATGAGTCAGAACCGACTTGATGGTACCTAACAACAGCTAGAAAGTATATTCCACGTAAGCTTAAAATCTATCTGGTCACATTTATGTCTTTATCACTTAGAATATTACCTTGTTGTTAGGTGCCACCAAGTCGATTCCTACTCATAGTGACCCCATGTGACACTAATGCCCCTAATGCCCCATTAGGTTTCCTAGGTTGTAATCTTTATGGGAGCCAGTCACCAAGTCTTTTGCCTATGAAGCTGCTGGGTAGTTTTGAACCTCCAAGCTTTCAGTTTGCAGCTGAGAACTTAACCACTGTGCCACCAGGGCTCCTAGAACACTGCCTCATACTTATTAAATGCTCAATAATTAGTTGTTGAATATTTATAGTCTTACATTCATAAATGTGTCATTTTATCTAATGCTAATTAAGAGGCATTTTTTTTAATGTTAGTTGCCAACAATTTATGACTATTTAGTTTATATAGCATACTCATATTCATGATTTGATTTTATCTTATGAATAATTTTAAATTTTTTTTTATTTTAAGAATACCAAACCAAAACAAAAGCATTGCCATGGAGTCAATTTTGACTTATAGTGACCCTATAGGACAGTAGAACTGCCCCATAGGGTTTCCAAGTCAGTAAATCTTCATGGAAGCAGACTGCCACATTTTTCCCGTGAAGCAGCTAGTAGGTTCAAATTGCCTACTTTTACAACCTTTCAGTTAGCAGCCAAGCACTTAACCACTGCACCACCAGGGTAGCCATCTCTATTATCCTTCTCCACTAAGAAAAGCTGGAAATGGGAATGGGTCTGGGAGAGAAGCAGGTTTCGGTTAAGCTAAGGAGTATCTGAGTAGAGCCTGTATTCTCTCAGTGGCACAATCCTATCACCTGGAAAGAAATTCACTGTCATTGCAACATTCTCCAGCAATCAACTGCCTTGCACACATTGGATTACAGGTGAAAGAAAACAAATGAAACTTCCTTTCAACTGTGAAGTCTTAAAACAGATTCCCAAGTGTAATTTCACAATGAGTCACGTTGCATTCCATTTTAGACATTTCATCAATATTTCCTCCTGGTCGGCTTTCATCCACGAGAAGGTAACCTTTCAGCCAGTTGTAGGGATGAGGTAGGAAACCAGCAATCAGTGAATCGAATCATGCAGACTGTGTAAATGACACAGCCAGTTTGATAGTATCTAACCTTTATGGAATTCAGCCAATTATTTGTAAAGAAAAGACCATTGTGAATCAATTCTACAGGCAAGTATACTATCAGGATGACTGTTAAAATCAATAGAGAGAAAATAGCACCATATTCTAAACTCTGATCAACATTAAATTAATTAATAGACTTTATGGAACTTAGCATCTATTTCACTTTATCACAGTTAAAAAAGTCAAGTTTGATTCAAATTCCAAGATGGTGTGTGACAAAGGACCATATGAAGTATTTACTGTGTTACTTCATGTGCTATATGAAATTCAAGTTTTCAGTTGCTCCAAATCTGGCCTACTGCTTGTTTCTGTAAGTTTTATTGTAATACAACCACACTTATTTCTTTACATATTGTCTATGGCTTCTTTCATAGCTTTGAGCAGTTGTGACAGAGACTGTATGACCCTAAAACCTAATGTCTTTACTATCTAGCACTTTATAAAAAAACGGTTTTTGACCTCTATTCTATATAATGAGGAAGCTTTAAAAGGTGCTAAAGTACTCTAATTTTTACTACCGTATTAGGACAGGAATTTATTTCAATATGCACACATGTGGATACATTATTCACTAACGTATAAACATTAAAATCACACATTATAAGCTCTACAGCCTACAAATAATATGAGCATTTTATTTTACCTCAATTCCATTTCATTTTGGAGGAAAATCAAACATCCACATTTTAGTTTAGATATACTCTATCATTATTATGTTTACTTTTTGACATTAAAATTTCCAAAAGTATGCTGGCCTCTGAGAGGCTGATATTTTGATTAGTTGAGGATTATGAAAGTAATTTCAGACAGAATTTTTAAAGTAAAGAATTACTCAAACCTGAATTAAATTGCACTTGGGGATATTTTTGGTCTTTCTGTTATTTAACTAACATAAATGGGAAATAAAAATAAATCATTGCTTTGGGTTGAGAGGAAAACAAAAGTCAGCCTGTTTAAAACCTTTTTGATATAAGTTATGAGAACACAGATAATACAGAGAGGTGTTCTCAAAGTACAGGAAAATATGTGTGATGTTACTCTCAGAGAATTAAATTTTTTTAAATCAATATTTAACACCTCAGTGCAGGCATATACAGAAGCAAGTTAAATGGCTCCAAAACCAAAACCAAAGCCATTGCTGTCAAGTTGATTCCGACTCATAGCAACCCTATAGAACAGAGTAGAATTGCCACATAGGGTTTCCAAGGAGTGGCTGATGGATTCAAACTGCCAATGTTTTGGTTAGCCATCAGACTCTTAACCACTGTGCCACCAGGGCTTGGCCATGATCAGATGATTGAAAAAAGTCGTTGGAAAAATGTGTCCATGAAAAGGAGATTTTTCAGCTATGAAAAGAAGGCTTCTTGACCGCCAGAGTTGACAATGTCCATTCAGGCACTGACCAGGGTGAACAGGGCTCTTTATTTAGTACTAGACCTGCTTCCTTTGAGTGGCAAGTTATCACTCTCATAGGAATTGAGATATTAAATAATTTTGTCTTAATACAACCATATATTTGACCGTTATTACTAACTTCTATTATTCTGATCCCAGACTGATCAAGAACATTCTGATGAAAATTTGTCTTCTCGTATACAGACAGAACATGAGAGCCAGACGTTCTCTCACGGTATGAAGATAACTGGTGTTGGGGTTTCAAATACCCATCTTTGAGAGCTATCTTAACTTGAATCTTCTCTGCAAAATGGAACCCCTCTGAAGTAGGTATCTGAGCCTGCAGGACTGAGATTCTGACACTGGACTGAGGTGGCCTTACTGTGAGTCATCTTTTAGATGACAGACACTGAGTCTTTCTTACCAATATTCAGAGCATACCATATGACTCACTCTTTTCTAAATTTAATACAGGAGACTTCCCTTTCCCCTCCTGACAATGTAGATGTACATATAAGTGAATTTGACTAATTATTATTACATATTTATAATGAGCTAACCAATACCAAAGCTAGTCAAACAAATCCTCAAATATTTATTCTCAAGGGGATTTTTAGTCTTTGGCACTGTGGAGTAAAGAACTTAGTTTTACTCTAAGTAAGGTTTGCCTCTTTGACTTTGGCTCCAGGGAAATAACCTTTGGAGTAATTGAGGTGCCTTGGTTTGGGACTTTCATCACACTGGAGGATTTCTGCTGCTGAGTGGGGCTGGTCAAACCAGAAAAGACTCACCTGTGAGGCAGATATCAACTAACCTGAGGAGGCATGATTTAGTCTATCATGCAGGACTGGCCAATAAAAGCTCAGAACACTAAGGCTCAGAGAACTTCCTGGTTGGCAAAGAGAAAGTGATGTGCCCTCTCTGAGACACAGCAGCTCTACATTGGTAACCTTCCCAGACCTCGCCTGTGCATAAGTTCCTTATGATGATCCTGATGTATATCCTTTTACTATAATAAAACCAGTAGTTATAACTATAATATCTTCTGTGAGATCTGTGAGTTATTCCAGTGAATTAATAAACCCAAGGACAGTTTCCTCTTAACTTGTAAGGTCTGACCAACCCCTGGGTGACAAGGGACAAAGACAGAGTGTTGTGGGCAGCTGGTGTCAGAAATTTTGAAGTGGGACAGCAGGGATATGATTAATCTCCACCTCCTGAGAATAGTTTTTATGCTGATTTTCATCCAGGCATCTATCACTGTAGACACCATGTTGAGCTGGTGACAGTTCATCCATGATGAAGCAATTCTAAAGTAAGTTAAGAGACGCTCTGGAAGAAGAGACGGGGTGGATGACACACTATTTGTAGTTGCACACTTTTAAACTTTTGAGCAAAGTTAATTCTTGAAAAATAATCACACTCACACACATACTTTTCTGTGAAACGTGCCCTGTATATGTCTGCAGTTTATGTTTATCCATAAGAAAGATGCTGGTCTTTGGTCATATACGCTTTTTGATAACTTCCTTCCTTATTCAAAGTGCTGCAGAAACTTACTCAATAGTGTACCATGCATTTCCATGGAATTGAGAATTGGTTTCTTTCCTCTTATCTCATGGAGATTGAAGCGTGTTGGAATGGGCCCACTAAAACTTCTCAGACTTTAACTGGAATCATGGTTTTGCTCTTTGAGGTGCTTGTTTATTTTCTCAAGTTAGGTGCAGCTGAGTTCTGATGTATTCATTACAAAAGTATTTCTTTAGTAATTACCTCATGCAACTTTGGTGCTATATGTAATGGAATTAAGACAACAGGAAACACACACACACAAAGCATTATGCTAAATTTTATAGAGAAGGTAGAGCTTTCTGTGACAAAGTTTATCCTCTCAACCAAGAATACAAATGAGTATAGGAAAGAGGACACATGAATAAAATGAACCAGTCACTAAACCTGACCTGACTAGCATACAAACTACTGCTGCTGCCTATTCCTGACATTGGAAGTGATCCAAATGGAAAAGTAATATGGATAGGCTTTGGCTGGTTGTTCTAGAAGTGAGGCATTTACAAATATTCAGTATTTTATTTTAATTTCAGAATAAGTGAGTAAGATTTGTTGACATTTGAAGACACATCAATGCCTAGCAACCAGTGCTTCAAACCGGTTCATTCCAGTTCAACCCCTTGCTGAGAATTTGCATTTCCATCTCAGATATACTGAATCGTAATCTACATTTTAACAAGATCCGCAGGTGATTCTTATATGTACATTCTGATTCAGTATATCTGGGGTGGAAATGCAAATTCTCAGCAGGTGGTCGAACTGGAAAGAACTGGTTCAAAGCCCTGCTAACAACCTACTAAAATCCTAGAAAATAGACATTTCAGTGTTGAATTGTGGTTGGAAGAATTTGACAGACTAGGTATCAGGAGGTTATGATGTAAAATCAAAATGGAATAAATATCCATATCTTCAGATATCATGAGAGGTATTGGAAAGATCAGGTATTTCGTAATGTTATGAAAGAGCTTGCCTTTTTCTGATCCAGTAAGTATTTTCCACACAAAATGAATTTGGACCACAAGTCTTCTAGAATTTTTTTTTTTTTTTAATATCATGGAATGTGATTACAGTTGAAAAGATGATAAATTGTTAACCTCCACTATACCACAGCAATTTATACATTCTAAGAAGTGAATTCTTTTATCAGTATAGGTAGGACAATTAAGCTCTTTGATGTCTGTATTTCAGAATCTCATGTAGGAATTGCAGATTCTCCCTTTTGTGAATCCCTCATGCCCACCATTCAGCAATTGAAAATTCCTGTCTGGTCAGCAGGACAATCTTAATATTATCCCTGACAAGCAACATCCATACATCAAAAAACAGGAATGCTCTAAGTCCTCACAAATCTTACCTAGCATATGAGGAAAAGATAAAAGAATTGCAACACATTGGCAACTCGAACCCACTCAGTGGCTCCGAGGTAGAAAGATCTGATGATCTACTCCTGTAAAGATTACAGCATAAAGGACAGAGCAGTTCTACTCTGTCACATGGGGTCAGTATGAGTCAGAAATTGACTCAACAACAACAGCTTTAATCATGAAAGGTGACTGAAATTCTCTCACTTATAAGGAAATACAAGGAGCTCTGGTGGTGCAGTGGTTAAAGCAGCTCAACTGCTAACCGAAAGGTCGGCGGTTCGAAACCACCGGTAGCTCCGTAGGAAAAAGATGAGGCAGTCTGCTTCCATAGAGATTGATAGCCTTGGAAACCGTATGGGGTTGCTATGAGCCGGAATCGACTCGATGGCAGTGGATTTAGTTTGGTTTTGGGGTATAAGGAAATACAGGATGTCACACAGAATATGAGCCAAACCAGTGAGATAGCCTGGAATACTCAGAGATATTTATTTTTTAAACTTTATGAGGATATTAAGACTCTCCCAATACTTTTTTTTTAAATAATAAAATAATATTTTATTGTGTTTTGGGTGAAAGTTTACACAGTAAATTAGGTTTCCATCAAATACTGTTTAAAAAAAAAAAAAACGCTTTTTAAGTTCAGGCAAGAAAGTGCTACATTAAAAAATTATGTAAAGTATAATGTATTGATATTAAAGGAGAAGATTGCTGAGTTCCTGGGTGGTATGGAAATATAGGGCCTTGTGAATGGTCCAGAAATCCAGAAGGAAATACGAGCAGCAAGAGTAAAAGATTAGGTTGTTTTGATGTGAATTGCCTTTCTCAGACCTGGTGATTGCCTGGTCTCCTTCACACTGGACACATTTTAAACTTCCTTTATTTGTATATGGTATTTTTATGAATATATATATATATATACACTTATTTTGTGCTCACATTCAAAGGCATTAAGGAACAGAGGATACATAAAAATATTTGTTCCAAAAATAATGAAATGAAACTGCTACAGTGCTTAAGTAAAAGCTTTCAAATATTTTAAAATAACACAAGGATGTACATAGGTCACTTAAACCGAACCCAGATATATTAAGGTTGACGTCTGATGTCATTTATTCTTAGCAAAGGATACAAACATTATGCCATTCAAAAATTTGTAAAGAAAAACTTTCTGCAAGGTCAAATTTCCATTTCAATTACATAGCCACCCCACTGATATATGAATCAATCAGAATCTAATAAACTGTTACTTCAGAAAAAGAAGAAGTAGAAAAATTATGCATTTTTTCAAAGTTGCATGTTAGTATACCCTATCATTGTGAAGAAATTCTTAAGGCTATAAAGTCTTAATAAGATTCAAATTCCTATGGAAAAAAAATACAATTCAGGTGTGTAGGTATTAAAAACTAACACATACACGTAATTTTCTTTTGTTAAAAATGTTACATAGGAAAACTTTTTATATTGTAAATTATGACCTATTTTAAATATGTAAGTATCACATGCTTTCTGTCTCCAAATGAATTAATAAATGTGTCAAAATGTGGCGGCTTATTTTTATAAAGTCATATAACGGCATGGATTTTTTTTCTCATAAGATGAACTGTTTACTTTTTTTCAAAAGGACATATGAAATAACCTGCCTTCTGGTACCATCACTTTCAACATCTTTCAAGCTTTGAAGAAAACATAAACATAAAAAAGTGTTTTTCATTTTAACCTGTAAAATATTGGTGTCTGTTTATTGAAAGATAATAGTCTAAACCAGTTTAACTATTAATGCAAAGAAGTTAAGAGCACAGACTCTATAGGCAGAAAGCCTATGTTTTATATAACAAGGCTCAGAACTTACTAGAAGTGTAATCTTGAGCAAATTACTTAACTCTCTCTGTTTTCTTATATGTTAATGGGTTTTGTGAGGAATTTATAAGTTAATGAAGAACTTAGAAAACATCTAGCCATGATGTGTGTTCTGTAGGTGTTAGTTTTTAATACTATTATTATTTGGAGAGTCTTCATGGTTCATTTCAAGCAACATAATCAAATGAATTGTTGAAATATCTTAATAGAAAAAATAAAAAATATATATTAATTGCTGATGCACCAAGAGAAAACACGCAACCGCATCACCTTACATATTCCCACACCACTTTCTGAGTTCTTCACGCCACCAAGTATAAGACACAGATCTGTATCTACACACACACATACACAATCGTAATAAAACCTTACAATATACAGATTATTGTGTTCTTCAAATTACTGTATTTTTACACAAATAACATGAACCTTCTATGTTTTTTTGCCAACCACTCCCTCCCCCTGCAAGACATTTCCATAAGCACCTCTATGCCAACTTTTTTTACATGTTGATGTAAAAAAAAAAAAAAATTAGCATAGCATACTAATGAAAATACCTTGCAGAGAGAGGGAATGATTGGCAAACAAACATAGAAAATGTGTGTTGTTTGTGTAAAAATACACTAGTCACCTTGAGGATTTTAGCACTCCAATGTTGGGGCTATTTCTGTAATCCTTCATTAGAATTTGCTATTAAAGCCTGCAACACAGTTCGTGAGTTGATATTTTGAGTGAAAGAAAATTCCCATTATTTAATATGAGTTTGATTTGGTTAAACATGAAATTTGAGATCAAGTAGAAAAGATAGACTGATTAGTGTTTCTCATCAATTTATTGAAGATAAAGTTTACCAAATATCATGGAAGAAGTGTAGTTTTCTGAGATGGTTATTTTGAAGAGTAGAGCTCATTTGATTTTTATATACTTTGGTAGGTTATTTAGCAAGCAAACAAAACATAGTACTTACCTTACAGTGGCATACTTCTCAGTGTGAATCTCACATGCTTATGAGCTACTCCTTCAAAATCCACATTTAACTATTTGAGTTCCATCTAGATTCAGATATTCCTGAGCCACTTTGGGTGTGCTTCTTCATGTAAAGTAAAGTTGTATTGAGTTTATTACAGCCAGAAAGAACTGGGGTCGGGGGAGGATTTCAGAAGGAAGGGAGAAGTTTGGACTTTGTTCTTAGATCTACGATGACCTGAAGGCCCTTGGAGTGTGTTTGTGTCTTGTCCATCTCTTTCCTGATCCACTAGTGTACGTGTATTTTATGTACCTCAATTGTATGATTATTCATAGGTTCTGTTTCTTCATATGTTCAGTTGGTACTCCAATCTATCTTCACTATGTCCCTTCAACTCCAGTTCTTCCTGCTAACTGCCAAGATTTCTTTAGTGTTTCTTAGTAAAAATCTCCAAGAGACAGAACCTGATTGAATCAATTTATTTTTTCATATCAGGTTTTGTAAAAATACTTCAACTTTCATCCAATTGATTGTCTGTGGTTGGGCCAGATGTCTACAACTTAGCTGTTTTACTGTAGTTGGAAGTGGGGTCCATTTCTGCTGCCTGGGGACTGCCTCATTAACAGGTAATGAGAGGTAGACCTATGACCGACAACTGCTGTATTAGCTCGTTTCATAGAAGTGGTTTAACCTTTCCGAGCCTTAGTTTTCTTCACTGTAAATGTTTGATGAACTTCCTAGTAGGGATTCCATAGGTTTAGAAATTGTGTATGTGAAAATTCTGTAGTGTAAGGGATGTCAGGGTGCTTAATAAAAAGTAGGACTTTACTTTCTCCATCTATAGATATCTTACTCTATCTCCTCATTCTCACCCATCACTGTACATTCCTTTTGAGTGAGAGGATATTTTACTCCTTTTAATTTTAGATACCTCACTGGTCTTGTTGCCTTGTTAGTTACAAAGGGTTTATTCTCAATTTCCGTTATATAAATTGTCTGGCTTGTATTGAGAGAAGTGGCAGCCTCAACCTTTCAGTTGAAAGGATTTATAAAGGGAAACAAATCTGAAGGCAAAAAATCACTCATTCAATGGTTTTTAATGAGTATATATTACTTTCATTTTATTAAGTATGTCATTGTGTTGAATTTGGGAGATATGAAAAATGACATTAATGAGCTTATAGAAAAATTGGCAAAAATTACTGTTTGAAAAATTTACATAGTTTTAGTTGATTACGATTCTGATCGATAGAAGACACAACAGGTCAATCCTTCCTTTGTGCCACCTCTGTGATACAAATTTGATACAAAACTACGTGAATAGTAGTGTTCTATTTGCTTTAGCCGGATCCTCACCTGAAAAATTAAGACTTACAGACTTCCAAGATGTTAAAATAAAGGAAATCAACTTAAGTATGGTGAGGATGATGAAGATAATGATGACATTGATGGTGGCATAAAGTACGTTGCCCAGTGCTTGCAATATATTAGATTTACATATATATTACTGTTATTTTCCTACTTCTCTATCTAACTTGGACTTACTGTTTATATTATCATATTTCTTTATTCAAAGTAATTTAAAAAATTATGTTTCTATTAGATAAAAAGGGAAAACTAATTTAGCATGGTTCTCTTTCCTTCTCAGTGTATATATTGGTCAATGACAAATGTTATTTTAAAAACAAACATACTTCAGTTAGGGCAAAAGCAAGTGTTTTACAACTCCAAACGATGCACCACCGTAAGATGAAAATAAATCAGATCTTTTCAGAAACTGTCTCTTAAACTATTAAGGCTGGTATCAAATATTTACTAATAACTCATAAAAATATGAATAAGTGTCAGAACTATCAAACTGATTTAGCATATGTGCAGTGAAACAATGAAAACAATTAAATTCTTAGTTAATGCTCACTAACTGAACGGGGGCATAGTAAAAATGAATCAAATAACATCCCCAAACTAGAATTTCTAATTTCAGAATCCCAGGTTAGTTTTCATTAACTTCAAGATAAACCAGATTAACTGAGATTTTCACAAAATGAACTCCAACAAATAGAATATTGGAATTCTCAATATTTTTTTTGGTAGTGTTTAGTCTTGTATTTACTAAATATTGTAAACTCTTGAACTTATCAGTGTCATGAATAAGGAGACATTAAATGGTTTATGATCAGCTTTGTAAAAAATCTGAATATTTCCATATCCAAGAAACTATGACAAAATATAATGAAATTGGCAAAAATCAGCTATTTACATAATGCCCTTTTTCTTGGAAATAGGAATGGGCGGTGGGATAAAAGAGTTCAGCAACTTGAAGGAGCTGTCTTTAGCAACTTTGAGATGTTTTATTTGCAAACTTCTAAGGATTTCCATAGGAGAAAGAGAAACATATCTGAAGTGTACTTTTTACCTCAGAGTAGAATTTTATAGTATGCTTAGGTAGATAAGGTTAAGATTAGGCAGAAATAGGTTGTTCTTTGTGACGTAAGTTTGGAATTGAGAGAACACTGTTAACCTAGCAGTTGTAGTCTGATCACTGGGAGGAATTGCTGTAATAATAGACAAAATATTGCCTGGCCTCAGAATTCCAGTATTCTTTTTTTTTTTTTTAATGCTTTTTTACCCTCCAGAGACATTTCAGAATATAAAAATAACATTTTCAAGTGGTGCAGAAAGGAAAGAGATAAGGGACTCAGAAATATTGGAAATGGCTTTTCCTTTAAGATCTTGCCATGTGAGTGAGAACTTTAGTTGCCTCAGTAGGACACAGGAATGCTTAGAAAGGGAAGATTTCATCCAAGGTCAAACTAAAGAAGGCAACAAAGAAGGGTGGCAGAGAATAGAGTAAAAAATGCAAGTGACTCTTATATACTGCATTTGAGTATCAACTTTACCACATACTAAATATTTAACCTTGGGAAATGTATTTAAACTCTATGAGCCTTAGGGCCCATATCTGTAAATAGTGACAGCCATACACATTTTGCAAGGTTTTAGAAAATTTTATTTAAGAAAATACACTTAAAAGAGCCCTATTTAGTGCCTTGCATTTTGTTCATAATCACTTATCATGTACTTTTATTTTTATTTTTAATTGTGCTTTAGGTGAAAATTTATAGCTCAAGGTAATTTCTCATACAAAAATGTATACACATATTGTTTTGTGACATTAAGTGCAATCCCCACAATGTGACAGCACACTCCCTTTCCACCCCAGGTTCCCTGTGTCCATTCGACCAGTTCCTTGTCCCTTCCTGCCTTCTCATCCTGCTTTTAGACAGGAACTGCCCATTTGGTCTCCTGTATCTGATTGAACTAAGAAGCACATTCCTCACATGTGTTATTTTTCATTTTATACTCCTGTCTAATCTTTGTCTGAAGAGTGGGCTTCAGGAATGGTTTCAGTTCTGGGTTAACAGTGTTTCCCGGGGCCATGGTTTTGGGGATTCCTCCAGTCTCTGTCAGACCAGTAAGTCTGACCTTTTTACATGAATTTAAGTTCTGTTGTACATTTTTCTCCTGCTCTGTCCGGGACTTTCTGTTGTGTTCCCTGTCAGGGCGGTCATTGGTGGTAGCTGGGCACCATCTAGTTCTTCTGGTCTCAGCCTAGTGGACTCTCTGGTTCATGTGGTCCTTTAGTCCTTTGGGCTAATATTTTATTTGTGTCTTTGGTTTCTTCATTCTCCTTTGCTCCAGGTGGGATAGACCAATTGATGTATCTTCGATGGCCGCTCACAAGCTTTTAAGACCCCAGACACCACTCAACAAAGTGGGATGTAGAACATTTTCTTAATAAACTTTGTTAGGCCAGTTGACCTAGATGTCCCCCAAAACTATGATCCCCAGGCCCCAGCCCCAGTTACTGTGTCCCTCGAAGTGTTTGGATGTGTCTAGGAAAGGTCTTAGCTTTTGTTTGGTCCAGTTGTGCTGACTTCCCCTGTATTGTGTGTTGTCCTTCCCTTCACCTAAGTTGATCCTTGTCTACTATCTCGTTAAAGAATTCCCCTTCCCCTCCCTCCCCATCCTCATAACCATCAGAGAATGCTTTTTTCTGCTTTTAAACATTTTCTTGAGTTCTTATAATAGTAGTCTCATACAGTATTTGTGCTTTTGTAACTGACTAATTTCACTCAGCATAGTACAGTCCAGATTCATCCGTGTTGTGAGATGTTCCACAGATCTATCAATGTTCTTTATCATTGCATAGTATTTCGTTGTGTGTATGTACCATAATTTATCCATTCATATGTTGATGGGCATTTAGGTTGTTTCCATCTCTTTGCTATTGTGAATAGTGCTGCAATGAACATAGGTGTGAATATGTCTATTCATGTGACGGCTCTTATTTCTCTCAGGTATATTCCTAGCAGTGGGTTTGCTGAATCATATGGTATTTCTCTCTCTCCCTTTGTAAGGAAGCGCCAAATCATTTTCCAAGGTGGTTGTACCATTTTACCTTCCTACCAGCAGTGCATAAGAATTCCAGTCTCTCCACAACCTCTCCAACATTTGTTATTTTGTGTTTTCTGGATTAGTGTCAGCCTTTTTGGGGTGAGATGGTAACCCATTGTAGTTTTGATTTGCATTTCTCTAATGGCTAATGATGGTGAGTATTTTCTCACATGTCTGTTAGCTGCCTGAATGTCTTCTTTGGTGAAATGTCTGTTCATATCTTTTGCCCATTTTTTAATTGGATTATTTGTGTTTTTGCTGTGGAGGTTTTACAGTATCTTGCAGACTTTAGAGATTAGATCCTTATTGGATATGTTGTAACCAAAATTTTTTTCCTAGTCTGTAGGTTCTCTTTTTATTCTTTTGGTGAAGTCTTTAGATGAGTGTAAGTGTTTGATTTTTAGGAACTCCCAGTTATCTAGTTTCTCTTCTGGTGTTTGTGCATTGTGAGTTATGGTTTGTATACTATTTATGCCATGTATTAGGGCCTTCTAATGTTGTCCCTATTTTTTATTCCCTGATCTTTATTGTTTTATATTTTATATTTAAGTCTTGATCCATTTTGAGTTAGTTTTTGTATATGGTGTGAGGTATGGGTTCTGTTTCATTTTTACCAGATAGATATCCAGTTATGCCAGCACCATTTGTTATAGAGAATGTCTTTTCCCCATTTAATGTACTTAAGGCATTTGTCAAATATTAGCTGCTCATAGGTGGATGAATTTATGTCTGGGTTCTCAATTCTGTTCCATTGGTCTGTATGTCTGTTGCTGTACCAGTACCAGGCTGTTTTGACTACTGTGGCAGTATAATAGTTTCTAAAATCAAGTACTGTGAGGCCTCTCACTTTGTTCTCTTTCAGTAGTGCTTTACTTATCCTGGGCCTCTTCCCTTTCCATATGAATTTGGTGATTTGTTTCTCTATCTTGTTAAAAAATGCTGTTGGAATTTGGATTGGGGTTGCATTGTATCTATAGATCGCTTTAGGTAGAATTGACATTTTCACAATATTGAGTCTTCCTATCCATGATCATGGTATGTTTTTCCACTTATGTAGGTCTCTTTTGATTTCTTGCAGCAGTGTTTTGTATTTTATTTTGTATAGGCCTTTTACATCTCTGGTTAGATTTATTCCTAAGTATTTTATCTTCTTGGGGGCTATTGTAAATTGTATTGATTTGGTGATTTCATTTTCGAAGTTCTCTGAGTTGGTGTAGAGGAATCAACTGATTTTGTATGTTTATCTTGTATCCTGATACTTTGTTGAAATCTTCTATTAGTTCCAGTAGTTTTCTTGTGAATTCTTCGGGGTTTTCTGTGTATAAGATCATATTATCTGCAAATAGGGATGCTTTTACTTCTTTCTTACCAATATAAAAAACCTGTTGCTGTCGAGTCAATTCTGACTCATAGTGACCCTATAGGACAGAGTGGAACTGCCCCATAGAGTTTCCAAGGAGTGCCTGGTGGATTCGAATTGCTGACCTTTTGGTTAGCAGCCATAGAACTTAACCACTATGACACAGGGTTTCCTCCTTACCAATATGGATGCCCTTTATATTTTTTTCTTGCTGTATTGCTCTGGCTAGAACCTCCAGCACTATGTTGAATAAGAGTGGTGATAAAGGTCATCCTTGTTTTATGTCCTCTTTGATGTTAAGAAAACGTTCAATCATTCAACAAAAACCTATTGTGTGCCTACTATGTGCTAAGAACTATTCTAGGTACTGGTGATGTGTTGATGAAGCCAACCAATTAATTAAATTAAATTAAACCAAATCAAGGGGGATAGCTTAAATTAGGAAGAGAGGGACATTAAGCAAGTCATACATTAAGAAAATGAAGACAAAAAAATAGATAAGGTAAAACACAATGATATGAGAGTTTAACTGACTCAAAAACCAAAAAAAAAACCAAATGAAACCAAACTCCTTGCCTACAAGTTGAGTCTGACTCAGCGAGGGAGATGCAAATGAAGACAGGCTAGTCAGAAAAGGCTTCCCCGAGGGGTGACATTTAAACTAAGACTTACTGATAAGGAGGAGCCAAGTATAGAAGACAATGGCATGGGGCTGGGGAAATGAAGGAGAACTTCTCAATCTGAAGAAACAACTGCAAAAGCCAAGGAATGAGGATAAGCTTGGCATGTTCGAGAAACAGAAAGTCACAATGATCATGGAGAGGAGTGGCATAAAATGGGATGAGGACAATCCCTCAAGTGTCATTTTGCCCACTTGCTACTTCTTTTTCAAGGAAAAAGGGAAGTAAACAAGCAACACCAATAAAAATTCCAGCTGCAGAATAAATAACCACTCTACCAAAGCTGAATTAAAACTTTTAGCGGTCTCAAGCAATAAAAAAATAATGATGTCTCTTCCTCAAAAAAATTTAATATTAAAACAATACATACTAAACCATAAAATTAGTGAATGAAAGTCTAATAAAATGCTGATGTTTTCCACGATGACTAGTATAGCATGCTCTAAAATTACCGCATCTGATGTCCATTCTTACACTTCTTTCCTGTTTACAAAACATTATAATGTTGTGAAGAGCATGAACATTTGCTTTTCCAACTACTCTTTCAGCTGTGAAGAAGCACTGAACACAGATATGGCCAATGAGAAATCAGCAAAAATCATTTGGGAAGTTGTGAGAAATCATTTGCTTTCCCGATTAAAGAGGAACAAAAGAGGTTGTCACCCTTCACACCCAATCCTTCTTCTTCCCTGAGCATGAATATGATGTTCCCAGCAGAAGCACTCATCTTGCAGATATGAAGCTGCAAAGTAGGAGAGCAAAAGTCAAAACCCTAAAATGATGAAGCATTAAGATAGAAAATCCTGGATCCCTTTTTATGGTATTGCTAAGCAACTGAACAAATGCCAGTAACAATACATCTTCTGACTTGTTACTTAGATGAGGAAATTAATTCCTATGTGTTAAGACACTGTTGGTTGGACTTTCCAATAAGTCGTTTACAAATAAACATTTTCCTAATTTTTGGATTTTTTTTTTTTTTTTCTTTGAGAATAAAATATGAAATACCTAGTTTTACATTTGCAGTATTTGGGTGCACACTGTGTTCAATTAACATAAGCACAGAAACCAACATTCATTGAGCTCTTACCATGAGTCAGGCAAAGTAAGCCCTTTAAAGCTGGGTCTATTTAATCTCCTCAGTGACACTATGAGGCTGGTGTAGTTAAAGTTTACATTTTGCTGATGAGGAAAACATAAATTTTCAGTAATGTAAGTTCAGAAATGTAACCAATCCAAAGCTACACGACTCATAAGTGACAGAATTAGGCTTGAAACCAGGCTTGTCTTCCTCCAGGGATCCTGCTTCTGATAACTGTGCGGTACTGCCTCCTCTTCATTTAATCTTTCTTACAAAAAAATTTAATGAACAAAGCTAATGAAATTTTATCTACAAACACTGTTTACTTTTTGTGGAAAGGGGGAAAAAATAGAATGACTATGGGGAGAATATATATATATATATGTATGTATAAATATATGTATACATATATGTAAAATATCCCAACACATACACACACACACACACACACACTTATTGTATATATTTAAGTCAAGTGTTCTTGTTTACTTCTCGTGGTTGTTGGTGCAGCAGTGGTTAAGCACTTGGCTGCTAACCGCATGGTCTGTGGTTCAAACCTACCAGCAGCTCCGAGGGAGAAGGATGCAAGCCAGTCTGCTTCTGTACAGATTATAGTCTCGGAAACCTTATGGGACAGTTCTACTATGTCCTATAAGATCACTGTGAGTTGGAATTGACTTGATGGCACACAACAACAACAAACAATTATTACTTAAACTCTACTCTCAGAAAATACCTATAACGGCATAATAAAGTGCTAAATTTTAGCTACATTGAAATTGAAAGCAGTGAAATAATATATATATTTTAATTTTTGTGAAGGCTATTGTCATGGATTGAATTGTGTCCCCCCAAAATATCTGTCAACTTGGCTGGGCCATGATTCCCAGTATCCTGTGATTGTCCACCATTTTTGTCATCTGATGTGATTTTCCTACATGTTGTAAATCCTATCTCTATAATGTTGATGAGATTGGACTAGTGGCAGTTATGTTAAAAAGCAGGGCTCAATCTACAAGATTGGGTTTTGTCTTCAGCCAATCTCTTTTGAGATATGAAAGACAGAAGTGAGCAGAGAGACATGGGGACCTCATACTACCAAGAAAACAGCACCAGGAGCAGAGCATGTCATTTGGACTTGGAGTTCCTGCACGGAGAAGATTGATGACAAGGACCTTTCCCCAGAGCTGACAGAGAGAGAAAGCCTTCCCCTGGAGCTGGCACCCTAATTTGGACTTCTAGCCTATTAGACTGTGAGAGAATAAATTTATCTTTGTTAAAACCATCCATTTGTGGTATTTCTGTTATAGCAGCACTAGATGACTAAGACAGCTACTTTAATAAAAAAAATACTGACAGATTGTTAAGAGACCAAACTCATAGGTACTCTGCTAATTAGATAAATTGAACACAGTGCTTCTGTTTGCTTTGGAAACTGAAATTAGTGGAAATATTTGAACACAGGGACGCCAGCTGCCAAATGTGCTTCTTTTTTTTTTTAATATTTTATTGTACTTCAGGTGAAGGCTTACAGAACAGATAGTTTCTCATGTAACAGTAACACACATGCTGTTTTATGACAT
>NW_004443942.1:16311413-16322389 GCF_000243295.1 Trichechus manatus latirostris
GTTGATTCTCTGTTTGGCTTAGTTTTTCGGATCTTTGTTGTGGAGGGACGGCATGGTGCTTCTGCCTAGACCGCCATCTTGCCGGAGTCTCCCCAAATGTGCTTCTTGTGTTAGAGGTTCCCCCATTGCTATGGCATAATTCCAGTGCCCTATGTACCCAGGAACCCTGTGACAAAATGCTTTTCAAAAGAATATGAGTGGCTACAGTCCTGCCAATTCAACACCACACAATTATGCAAAGCACTAATTTAATAAGAAAGGAGAGGGCTTTAAACAAGTAAGATAATTAGATTACAATATATTCAAGAGGAGAATCTCATATTTTTCTTCTCCATCGAAAAGACGGTAGGAATAGTTGAAGACCTGACTATACAGTTATCTGTGACCTCTCTCTTTGAAAACATTTTCTTCTTTCTTTCTCAAATTTGCAATAGGCATAAACAGACAATCTGACAGTAAACTGAGAATAGCAATCATTATTGGACATAATGCCAGCAGGCTACACAATAACTAATATATAAACAGGAATGGAATATAGAAAAAAAATTTAAATCAGAGCTAGAAAATAAAAAGACACAGGAAAGGAAAAATAATAAAAAGGACATCAGAGTGAAGGGTTTATGAAGTGTTTTCTATGAAATTGTCACTACTCCTGAATCTTCAACCCAATAAAAATAAATATGCTGCATATTGTTTACTTATTTTTACCTGAAATACTTTGACAGCAACTATGGTTTCCATTTCTGTGATTTTGTTACTTGGTTCTAGCAAGATTTCACTGAAGTAATAAACAAAAAATGAAGGGCCCCAAAGCAAACTAAAAAGAAAGAATGATCAAGAAATCTGTATGCTGACGTAGCTAAGAGGTCCACCTGCCTTCCTTCCTGATTTAGTTTCCTGTAAGCTAATACTTGTTGATTAGGCTGACTTGAGCACTGGCATCAGTGTCAGTGTTTCATATCCATCCTTGCTTGAGTCCTACATTAGATTGCTCTTTCATTTCCTCTCTGATCTGAATGAAGGGTAAAAATGTACACAAAACAAATAAAGCTCTGCAAATAAACTTGCTATCTTTTTAACCACTCGTTCTAGCTACTTTCATACGGTTTGGGTAGCTATGTAAAAAAGGAGAGATTGGAAAAGGGAGAGAGTGCATAGCATTCTACTTGATGCAGCAAGAACAGGAAGACAGCAGATGAGGACTTACCCTTCACTGTACGAATGTAAATAGCATCTGAATGGGCTGTGCTAAAGCTTCCAGGAGAAGCAGAATGAGAGGAACACTCCCTCAAGCTGTTTTTATACCCCTTATCTGAGAGTTTTCCACAAGGTAGTGAGTGAGCAAGACCAGCTGCTAGCAACTGACATTACAGAAACACATGACAGAGCCAAGAATTCCTACTATCCAAGCAATACAGTAGGAGTGTTGGCTGGAAGTATGAAAGTCTAGGAGTGTTGCATACAAACTACAACACCTTCAAAGGAAAACAGCAGGGAGTGGAATTATTTTACCTGCATAATCAGTCCTAGAATAGGGATGATTTAACCTACAGAAGTGAAGGCTAGTCATGAAGGGTAAATGTGAACATTATCAGAATATTTGGAGGCAGTATAAAATGAAAGAGGGAACACAATTTGTTCTTGGTGGTCTCAGAATTTAGAAAGTCATAGCCATGGATGCAGAGAATCTCCTACTGCTGGAAAGAGTCAAGAAGAAACTCCACCAAAGATGGTGTAAGAATATTCCATCTGTTATGGATTGAACTGTGTCACCCAAAAAATATGTTAGAATCCTAACTCCTACACCTGTGGATGTAATCCCATTTGCAAATAGGATTTTCTTTTTTATATTAATAAATTAGGCCATATCCTTGTAGGGTATATCCAACCCTAATAACTTTTGTGTTATGAGGAGCAGTATAGACACAAAGACAAGCAGACACAAACTGGGGAAGATAGATGCCATGTGAAAATTGCCAAGGAACTGAGAAACACCAGGGCTAAGAAGCGAGACAAGGATCCTTCCCCAGAGCCAACAGAGAAAGAGAGCCTCCTCTATAGCTAGACATTGTCTTGAATTTGGATTTCTGGCAGCCTAAACTATGACAAAATAAATTTCTGTTCTTTAAAGCCACCCACATGTTGTTTTTCTGTTACAGCAGCACTAAATAAGCCGCCATCTTTGATGTGTCTCTTTCATGAACTAGAGTGACTAATTTGTGGGTTACAAGTGAATTAAGAACAACACAAAGAGTTAACCTTAATGTACACAACTTTTTTTTTAAAAAAAATCAGGAGATCGCAGGATGGAATGCAGAATGTGACAAAACAATCTAGCCATTATTATATGAAACAACTTGATTGAAAAGAGTGGGAGAAAAGATGCTAGCATCAATAATATTGGAAATTAGTGGAATCTGTAAGACTAAAGGCAAAAGGAACTGTACGTAAGCATTGAACTCTAGTTAATGAAGTTATTCCCACAGAGGCATGTGATAGCAATTCTGATTATCACTGTACAGTATACTGGAACTGAATGATTATGTAAATAGTTGGCGAATGGCAGGAGACAGATTTCTAACTGCTGGATTGGGAGTTTACAAACAAACAAGGGGAATCAAAACCAAACCCAAACTCATTGCCCTTGAATCGATTTTGACTCATAGCGACCCTATAGGACAGAGTAGAACTGTCCCATAGGGTTTCCAAGAAGCGGCTGGGTAGATTTGAACTGCCAACCTTTTGGTTAGTAGCCAAGCTCTTAACCAGAGCATGACCAGGGCTGCAAGTGAGGGGAGGAGGCTAACGTAATGCATGTGGTAAAGGATTAGGTAGGAGATGTTAGTATGAACTAATGTTTAGCTTAATATAAAGATACTTACCTATAGACATATATGTGTATATACGTAGGTTAGTATACAGACTGTTTTTTTGCTCTGTCAGCTGAGAGGACCTAGAATCAATGGTACCCAGTAGCAATGAGCATACCTACTACCCAAATATTGATTTCTAATATTTTCCAATAAAAGTTACAAGGGGTTCTTGTAGAAATGGCTGATTCTAGGACTAGGGCAGGAAATGTATGAGATGAGCCTAGTGCATTTTGTATTTCCAAAAAGTATGGCATTCTTAACACACACACACATAGATGTCAAAAGGACACAGGAGCCAACTGAAAAAGCTCCCTCTGGATGGCCAAAGCTGGAACAATTTGAGCAACACAATAAAATAGTGTTGATTATAAACCAAAGTATAAAATACATCATCATAAGTCCATACTGATATAAGTAAATGATTGAATAACTAAATAAATGGGGAAATAGACAAATTTCCCATATGTAATGTTGTTATTGTTAGATGCCATCTAGCTAATTCCAACTCATGGCAACCCCGTGTGTGCAGAGTAGAACTGCTCCATAGGGTTTTCAAGACTGTAACTTTTCAGAAGCAAATCACCAGGCCTATCTTCTGAGGCACTTATGGGTAGGTTCAAACCACCAACCTTTTGGCTAGTAGTTGAGCACTTAACCATTTACACTACCCAGTAATACTAAATAATTTATGTATATACTCTGCCCTTAAGGAAGTGGAGCAAGCACATGAGTATGCATATGATACATATGATAGGATAAAAATGGCACTTTACTTCTGTGGTCTTCCTCCCAAGAACATATAACCCCAGTGTAACTATTAGAAAAACATCCGACAAATTGCAGTGAGGAATATTCTACAAACTACCTGACCGGTACTTCTCAAAACTATCAAGGTCATGAAAAACAAGAAAAGTCTGAGAAACTGTCACAAGAGTAGTCTAAGGAGCTATAACAACTACATGTAATGTGGCATCCTGGATGGGATCTTGGAACAACAACAACAAAAGACTATTAGATAAGAGCAACTATATCTTAATAGAGACTTTAGTTAATAATACTGTATCAATTGCCATTGTCGTATGCCATCAAGTAGATTCTGACTAGGCTGTAATCTTCACGGGAGCAGATAGTCAGGTCTTTTCTCCTGAGGAGCCGCTGGCGGGTTCAAAAGGTTGACCTTTTGGCTAGCAGCCTAGTGTTTAACCATTGCACCACCAGGGCTCCTTAATGTACCAATATTGGTCCTTCTATTGTGACAAGTGGACCATACTAGTGTAAGATGTTAATAATAGGGAAAGCAGGATGGGGTGTATGGAAACTCTCTGTACTAACGTCATCATTTTTTCAATAAATCTAACACTGTTATATAAAAAACAAGTTTATGTAAAAAATTGGATGTGGAATTCTAGTATAAAATGGATAAACATGTATTTTTATTAACTAAAAATAATGTATCTTAAAATGCTAACTTTTTCAAATTTGGAAAGTCAGCAATTTAGAAACTCAATAAAATTCACGATTTATATGTTCCCTGGGTGGTATAAATGGTTAACATGCTCGGCTACTAATTGAAAGTCTGGAGGTTCCAGTGCACCCAGAGGTGCCCCAAAACAAAGACCTGGCAATCTACCTGCAAAAATCAGCCATTGAAAATCCTATGGTGCACAGTTTTACTCTGAAGCATATGGGGTTGGCATAAGTCAGAATCAACTGGAGGACAACTGGTTGGTTGGTTAATGTGAATATCAATTAAAGATGAATGACACCCTGACCAGTCATTATTTCAAGTACTTGACATACATTAATTCATCTAATACTCCTACAATGAGATGAGTTACTAGTTATCCCTGTTATATCTATGGGAAAACTGAGGTGTAGAAAAGTCACTTGATTTACAAGGGAGACAGCTGGGATTTGAGCTCCGGCAGTCTATCTTCAGACTCCATACTCTTAAACCCTCTACTACAAGTAGGTTGTACCTATACCTGGGCTCCGTGCTTGTTCTTTCCAGTTATTACATATTATTTTGAATAGAAGAGGTTCTTACATGTTCAGATACTTACTGAAAAGTAATGCTGAGATCTTTGAGGAGTACACTGTGGCTGAGAACATCTTCACTTGGGATACTGATGCTGACTAAGAACGCCAATCAATTTATCAACAACTCAGCAATGAACTCAGTGTTCTCTTGCAGCCTGAAGTCCATTGGACGAAAAAGATAATCTGCCTGTTGTTGTTAGGTGACGTCAAGTTGGTTCTGGCTCATAGCAACCCTATGTATAACAGAACGAAACACTGCTGCGTCCTTTGCCATCCTCACAATTGTTGCTATGTTTGATCCCATTGTTGCAGCCACTGTGTCAATCCATCTCATTGAGAGTCTTCCTTTTTTTTGCTGACCCTGTACCTTACCAAGCATGATGTCTTTCTCCAGGTACTGGTCTCTCCTAATAAAACATCCAAAGTACATGAGACAAACTCTCACCACCCTCAATTCCAAAGAGCACTCTGGCTGTACTTCTTCCAAGACAGGCTGACTCGTTCTTCTGGCAGTCTATGGTATATTCAATATTCTTCGCCAACACCGTAATTCAAAGGCATCAATTCTTTTTCGGTCTTCCTTATTCTTTGCCTAGCTTGCACATGCACATGAGGTCATTGAAAACACCATGGCTTGGGTCAGGTGCACATTAGTCCTCAAAGTGACATCATTGCTTTTGAACACTTTAAAGAGGTCTTTCGCAGCTAATTTGCCCAACGCAGTACGTCATTTGATTTCTTGACTGCTGCTTTCATGGGTGTTGATTGTGGATCGAAGTGAAATTAAATCCTTTACAACTTCTATCTTTTCTCCATCTATCATGATATTGCTTAATTGGTCCAAATGGTATAATCTGCCTAAACAAAACCAAACCTATTGCCGCCGAGTCAATTCCGACTCATAGCGACCCTGTAGGACAGAGTAGAACTGCCCTATAGGGTTTCCAACGAGCACCTGGTGGATTTGAACTGCTGACCTTTTGGTTAGCAGCTAAAGTCTTAACCGCTACGCAAACCAGGGTTTCCATAATCTGCCTAGTTCCCAGATAATCTCCACTTGTCACAGTTTGTTTTTTTTTTTTTTTTGTAAGGCATAATTTGAAGTCAATTTATCCCTTTTCAGCTGACAGTAATTAGAAGCTACAGAGTAGAATGCTGTTCAGTGTCTCCCCCATCCTGCCACACTGACAGTATGTTCTTAGTAAGGAGGGAGTGTCTCCGTGGTTCTTTTTTTCAGCCCGGCCTTTCCGCCTTTCCTATCATCAAGCATAGTCACCTATTCATAGTGATTGGATAGGCTTGTAAAAGCCCACCTGTACCCCAGGCTCGTATTTCAAGTAAAGTATTGCTGTGGGGCCCCTCGGGGCATTGAGATCCACTTTTAGTCAATGCTGTAGGTGTGCCTCAAATGTCCCCTCTAGCATCCTGTGTTGATTGTTGCAAGTTTTACAGCATCTGACAGTCACTCTTCTCTCCCAGTTTTATTAAAGATGAGTTTCCCTCTCTGTGTTTTTTATTTCTTTCTTTTTAAAATCTTTTAGTTTGCTTCTGAGTGTTTTGGAGAAGACAATAAGATAGACATCCCTGTATTTTGACATCTTTAATGAAATTATCATTAGTTTTATTTAGTTTAAATTCATTACATAAAGAAAAACTCATGCTTTTTGTGTGTGTGTGCGTGTGTGTGTGCGTATGTGTGTGTGTGTGCTTGACTGTGTTTAGTATGGTGACCAAATATAATTTTAATGTTGATAGAAATTTATTTATACATCATGGCATATAAATACGCAAGCAACATTTTATGATCTGATGTTTGAAATCTTACATATTGCTCTTAAAAATCGACTTTTAGAACGAAAGTTTTTTGTGCTGTGTAATGACAAGATGAGAGCAAGTGTTTGCAGTTTTTTTTTTTAATAATGCTTCTTAAATAATGGCACATAGTATCATTATTCCTTTTATTCAGAAAAATAGAACTCAAAATGGTAGAATTATTATTTCACTCTTTTTGACAAAGGCTTTTGAAGTACCACAGATATCTTAATGTTATCTTTAAAGCTATTTTGGTGGCTAAGAGAGGTCACGTGAGAGATTGATCTTTAGAAGGCTGAGTCATAAGTGTGTTCATCTAATCTTCACTACTTATTGCACCTATCAGAGTCATACTAAGAAGCACCTGGCTGTTCAAAGCCAAAGAGGAATAAATAAAGCAATTATTCTATTTAATATTTTGCTTTAAAATAAAAGAAATGAAAAGTGTTAACAGTATCTTTAATTTTGTGAACTCAGCACCTTCCACCTGTCACTTATAAACTCAAATACCAACAGGGACCAAATAGGTCATGCAAATGAGCGAAGAAATGAGGTTTGAAAAGAAAATACATGGTTTTACCTGCTCATTAAGTATTTCATTTAGTATGTTCTTTATAAATTCATGAATGAAGAAAAAAATTTACTTTAAAAAATCAATAGTGGAGACTTCCGGGCAACATGGCACTATAGTCAGAAGCACCATGCTGTACCTCCCCAGCAAAGATCAGAAAAACTAAGTCAAACAGAGTCACACGTCAATCCTGAAACCCTAACCATCAAATGAAGAGATAAAGAACCCAGCCAAGCACCGAATGGAATAAGAAACTGACCGAGAACAGAGGGTGAGGAGAGATACACGCAGAGGTCCCCTATCAGCTACCGCAGCACAGATCCGCCATCTTGGACTCCTATCGGAGATCAGCAAACAGGAGGTATGAGAAAGCAGCTTCACGGAGCTTCCAGCAGGAGACAGACCTACCAATAACCCACAATATAGGCTTTCCCACCCCCCACCCTTCTTAACCCCTATTTAGCCTCCTCTGCTTCCTGCAGCCACAGTCTGTTGGCCGGGAAGCACAGCTTCCCCCCACTGCTGCTTGGATTCCACCCACCTGCACTGTCTAGCTCCCGGAGTGCCATTTGTTGGCTGCTGGTGTTGCTTTTTTCCGCTTCTTTAGATTTCTTCCTTACCTCTCACCACCTCCCCCTCCTTTCTCTCAAATACCTGGCTCTATGCGCCATCTTTGCTTCTTCATGAAAGGCTGTGAAACACCACTCGACTGTGAAACTGCTTCCCAGCCCATGCCGCCACGCTGGTGGGACACTCGGGGCTTTTTTGTTTGTCTGTTTGCTCTGATTTGTTCTGTTTTGATTAGTTTGCTTGTTTTCTTTTTCTTTTCTCAGCTTGGGAGCCCTTTCTAACTGGGCAGTACTGCGTGCCTTGGAAGCTAGTCCCTTACTCAGTGCAGACACACAGGAACTTCCCTGGGGGCATTTCTTTTTTTCATTTCTTTGTTTACTTTTCTTCTCGCTCTTATTCCCTTTTCGTCTTTCTTCACTTCCAGTTTCTCGATTTATTCATTTTTTTCTTTTACTCTTTTTCTTTTTTTTTAATTTTTCTTTTTCCCCATTTCTCAGTCTCTCATCTCCCCACTCCAATAGCAAGCTCCCTTATCAATCTTTTTTGTTTGTGTGTATGTCTTTTGCTCCTGTTCCTCTCTCCTCTCTCTCATCTTTCCCATACCCATCATAGCTCCAAACATCACAATCTACCCCCTCCTTCCTGCCTACCTGTACCATGTGCTGAACATCACACTCCCAAGCAACATAGGCAACGCCTACTGGAACCTTCCCTGCACTGATTCCCGGTCTGCACTGTCAGCCTTGGTATGTGCTACAAAAAACCTATCCCAGCAACTCCCCTTCAGCTGGACCTGCCCTGCTGTACCATACCTGAGTGACTGACCTGGCCCATTGGAGAAGGAGGTGAAAAGTATCGTGCCCACAGATAAGCAAACAACAAAGAATGCACAGCCCGCCTGTTCGGACGAACCAAATATAACAAAAAAGCAAGACAAAACAAACAAATCTACCAACAATAAAATAACCACTGATTGCCCCAAGACAGCAGACAATATCAAAATATTTACAAAAACAAGACAAGATGGTTCCAGTAGGCATCCAAAAGAAAAAACCAGATGACCTTCCAGTAGAAGAAAAGGCACTAGACCTAACTGATAGGGAATTCAAATCTCTAATATTCAGAATTATCCAAGAGTTGAACAAAAAAATGAGGAAAAAATAGACAAATTCATGGAAAATACAGGTAAAAAATGGATGAATTCAAGAACATAATACGAGAACAAAATGTTAAAATAAATTCACAACTAGAAATCATACAAAAACAACAATTAGAAATCCAAAAGATAAACAACAAGATTTAAGAAATGGACGGAGTCATAGAAGGGCTGAGGAGCAGGTTTGAAATGATGGAAGATAGAATCAGAGAAATTGAAGACAAACACTTGGATACAACTCTGAGGAAAAATCAGAAAAAAGAATGAAGAAAAATGAAAAACGCTGAGAATTATGTGGGATACAATCAAAAGCAAAAATCCACCAGTGATCAAAGTGCCAGAATGGGGAGAAAACAGAAAACACAGAGAGGATCATTGAAGAATTGCTGACAGAAAACTTCCCTAATATCATGAAAGATGAAAAGCTGACCATCCAAGAAGCTCAATGAACCCCACATAGGATAGACCCCAAAAGAAAATCACCAAGGCATATCATAATCACACTTGCTAAAACCAAAGACAAACAAAGAATCCTTACAGCAGCTCAAGAAAAACAAAAGCCACATAAGAGGAGAAACAATAAGATTAAGCTTGGGTTATTCAGCAGAAACCATACAGGCAAGAAGGTAATGGGATGACATATATAAAACCTTGAAAGACAAAAATTTCCAGCCAAGAATAATATATACTGCAAAACTCTCATTCAAATATGGTGATGAAATTAGGTCATTTCCAGATAAACAGAAATTAAGGGACTATGTAAAAACCAAACCGAACTTACAAGACATTAAAGGAAGTCCTTTGATCTAAGAACAAACAATATCAGACCACAGGCTGAATTTAGGACACAGGATTGTACTAGCAAGATACCAACCTAGGAAATGAACTCCTAGGGACTATACAAAACCAAAAGAATTACAAAAGGGAACCAGAGATGTTAATCTGTAAATGACAACAGCATCAGAACAATCAAAGAGAGAATAAAAGGTGTAGGTATAGAACCTTCTAATGGAGAAGAAGTCAAGCGATACCAACTAATAATAGACTGGTACAAATCTAGGAAGATAAGGGTAAATTTCAAGGTAACCACAAAGAAAGTTAACAATCCTACTCATCAGAATAAAGATGAAAAACATAAAGTCTCAGTAAAAACAAAATCTACAAAAACAAAAGAAATGAAAAAAAAGTCCACAAACAAAAGGAACTCAGCACAGGAGAGTAAGAGGAACAAAGAAAATGTCAGCACCACAAAAAAAAAAGCACTATAAAATGCAATCCCACTCCTAGGAATATATCCTAGAGAAATAAGAGCCATCCCACTAATAGACATATGCACATCCATATTCACTGAAGCACTGTTCACAATAACAAAAAGATGGAAACAACCTAGATGCCCATCAACAGATGAATGGATAAACAAACTACGGTACATACACAAAATGGAGTATTATACAAAGATTTAAAGAACAATGATGAATCTGTGAAGCATCTCAAAACGTGGATGAAACTGGAGGACATTATGCTGAGTGAAATAAGTCAATCACAAAAGGACAAATATATTATGAGACTTCTACTGTATAACTCATGTAAAAGTTTACACACAAAAAGAAATAATCTTTGTTGGCTATGAGGGATGGGAGGGATGGGGGGAACTAAATAGATAAATGGTAACTTTGGTGAAGGGTAAGATCATACACATTACTGGGGAAGCCAGCACAACTTGTATAAGGAAAGGTCATGAAAGCTCCATAGACACATCTAAACTACCTGAGGGACTGAATTGCTGGGTGGAGGGCTGTGGCGATCATCGTCTCAGGGAACATCTAGCTCAATTGGCATAACACAGTTTATAAGGACAATGTTCTACATTCTACCCTGGTGAGTAGCGTCCGGGGTCTTAAAAGCCTGTGAGCACCCATCTAAGATACTCGACTGGTCTCACCCCTTCAGGAGC
>NW_004443942.1:16323181-16416013 GCF_000243295.1 Trichechus manatus latirostris
TTAACCAATGTCATAAAACAATGTGTACTGACCGTTTAATGAGAAACTATTTGTTCTCTAAACCTTCATCTAAAGTACAATAAAAAAAATTAAAAAAAAAAAAGCAATAGTGTAGAACACTGGAAAAACTTGCAGCTGATACTTGTCCCAGTATCAGAGCAATAGTGGGAACTTGGGAAAGTAGAAAGCAAATGCCTAATCTAAAGGGGGTTCTTGATAGTCGGCATAACCTCTGATATTTTAAGTGTTGGCCATTATAACAATTAAAAGAAATTATCTGTATCAATTCTATGTCACATCTACACTGGAGGCTGCTGGTTTATGACCTTGAGCATAATGTTTGTTTCTGGTCTTGGTATGGTCTCATCTTTATAATTTAGAATAGGACTTCTAGGATCTCTAAGCCACATTATGAGAATGTCCATATGGCCAACTATAAATGTGTTAACATTAATTTAACACCTACTATTTCAAAATAACTTGATTGATTTTTCTGCCTTCAATCACTGAGGTGGTGATTTTGTTTTGTTTGTTTTTTTGATGTAAAATTAATAAATAGGTAGAGAAATAAAAATTATGAATATTCTGAGTGCAGCCATCAATTAAATGAACAAAACAGAAAACAAAATTCCTCTTGAATAAAAACTCAAGGAAAACTAATAGCATTGTTTTTTTCAAAAATATCTGAGTCTAACCAATATATGACACTCTCAGGGAAGTTACAAAAATTATTTTCTCTCACAAGAAAGTAGACTGTTTTCAACTTGATGAAGTAAAGTACTATGTAATTATATACTAAACATTTTACTGATTGAAAATCACTCACACAGAGACAAACAAAAATCAACCCCACTTTTGATATTTGCCTTATGCCATTATCTAACTTTTTCAAATTAGATTATTGATCTGATTCTTTTTTTGTTTTGTTTATGTCAAGGTTTATAGCACTCGTCATGATTGCCTGTCATTATTTCTGAGATACTTGTGTGTGTGTGCATATGTTGTTTAACTACTTCAATTATCTTGGTCTCTTGTTTTTGGTTTAGCCAAAATATAGAATAACTATACCTATTTTTATATCACCGTCTCCCACCCCCCAAGTACACTGAAATCTAAGACCCATATAGTCCCCTATCCTGACTGTCACAGATTAAATTGTGTCCCCCCAAAATATCTGTCAACTTGGCTAGGTCAAGATTCCTAGTATTGTATGATTGTCTACCATTTTGTCATCTGATGTGATTTCCCTATTTGTTATAAATTCTGTCATTATGATGTTAATGAGATAGATTAGCGACAGTTATATTGATGAGATCTACAAGATTAGATAGTATCTTAAGCCAATCTCTTTTGATATATAAAAGAGAAAAGGGAACAGAGAGACAACAGGACCTCATGTCACCAAGAAAGCTGCACCAGGAGCAGAGCACGTCCTTTGGACCCAAGGTTCCTGCACAGAGAAGCTCCTAGACCACGGAAAGATTGATGACAAGGACCTTCCTCCAGAATCAACAGAGAGAGAAAGTCTTCCCCTGGAGATGGCGCCCTGAATTTGGACTTCTAGCCTACAGGACTGTGAGAGAATAAATTTCTCTTTGTTAAAGCCATCCACTTGTGGTATTTCCGTTATAGCAGCACTAGATAACTAAGACACTGACCTACGGTCACTTTCATGAAGCAAAGTTCCTGGGGACAACTAAATATATTACAAACCATCCGTTTTCTTTTTCACCAGTGTTCACTGAAGTCCTGTCCTTTGAACCTCCTTTCTCCACCAGCTGTGCCAGCGCCTTTCCTTGCTTCCATTCTTAGTATGCTAGCCTCCATCTTCAGAAATCCTATGGCTTCACTTTTTTTTCTCTAGTATGATTTTAATTCTATAACCTAGCTCTAATCTCTTTCTAAGTGTCAAATTGATGTTCACCACTGACAGAAAAGATTTGTAATTTAAATACATATCTCTAATTCAGCATTCCCAAAGCTGCTCTTATCTTACCATTATAAGCCCCTCTTTTTAAATTTCTATCAGCAGTACCTCCTATTCATTTTCTTATCCATGTATACAATCTTGTAGTTATTACTCTTTCCTGCCTTTTATCTATGAAGGCTTCAAATTGTTTCTTGTTAACATGTTCTTATCATCATCCCTCAAATTTATCCATTCATGGCTAATTCAACTAGCACCATTAAACACATTGGATTTTGTTTAGTTGAAAAAAAAAGAATGCTTCAGCCTCCCGGCTTTCAATCAATTTCAATCTCTCTCTTATATATATACATGTGTATATATATATATATATATATTTATACATGTATATATATATATTTATACACATACACTGTATGTTTAGAGGATTAGTGCAAAATTCAGTTCTGGTGTGTGCAGCAATGTGTCATCCTTCCCCACTATCCATCTAGTAATTTATATGAGCATTCTTCAACATCCTGAGAAACTAAAACATGAGCTGGTTGTCACATGAATTCTGATTGATATGGGCATATATTGTGAACCTGAGACGGGCCATTACTTCCAGAAGCTCAAGTGCGAGTTGAACATCAAGTCTCTGGATATGAATGCACCATGGTGAAGGAATCAAGATACAATAGTGGGAGTTAGCAGTGGGAGCTGTGGATCAGAATGGAGTAATGATCTTGGGAACTATGTAATTATTAAAAACCAAACCAAACCTGTTGCCATCGAGTAGTTTCCAACTCACAGCGACCGTATAGGACAGAGTAGAACTGTCCCACAGGGTTTCCAAGGAGTGGCTGGTGGACTGGAACTACTGACCTTTTCATTAGCCGCCAAGCACTTGACCACTGTGCCACCAGTGTTCCAAGTAATTATTAGAAATTGAAAATATAAGGGCTATATGAATGATTATAATTACTGTTATTTTTCTATTCTACAAACTTACGTGAACAAGAAACATCCCACATTTTGTTTCTTTTCTTTAATGGGCCTCCTCAAATATTTTCTGTCAAGCCAGTGAGAAATTCATTTTCAGTCATTATTGGGGTTGTCTATTTCCAATAAGAAAAACCTAGCTCTTTGCATTCTGTCGTTAATCTTCCCTCACGTAAGCAAGCATAAAACCTGAACATCTGCTTAACATTGGGAAAGGGCACAACATGGGACTCACATACATAATACTTTGTCACATTCTTCTCCTTATAAACCTTTTTATCCAAGCAAAGGAAATGCATGTCCATTCCTTGGACCTTTACCTCCTGTGATGGTTAAGATTGTATGTCAACCTGGCTGGGCCATGATTCTCAGTGTTTATATGTGGTCACCCCCATGATAGGATCTGCTGTGAATAGCCAATCAGTTGAAAGGGAGTTTCCTTGGTTGTGTGGCCTGCATCCAAATATAAGCAGATGTTCTGCCTTTTTCCTTGCTCTGGATTCTGCAGCTGGCTCTTATTCATCTGACCTCCAGTTCTCGGGACTTGAGCTAGCAGCTTACCTGAAGAACTTGGGATTCGTCGATCTTCATAGCCTGTGAGCAACAACTCTGCTCTCCGACCTGCTGATCTTGAGTCTTTATGCAGGACCCCCAATATAAATATTTAGTCATCTTATCTTTTTCGTAAAGGCTTGTTTACTGAAGCGCTATTTAAAACCATTAAAGACCTTGAAATCTGGTCCATTTAGGTGTTCATAGAGATATTTTGATTTTTGGTAATTTTTATCTCTGTTCTATTTTGGTACCTTGCCTTCAGTAATAGTCTTGGGTGTCACCTCCTAAACTGGAAGTTTCATTCCTGGGGTGGGTGACAGCACTACAGATTCTGGTAAAATATCATTTCTCTCTGGGGCAAAAAGCCTTCCTCTCAGTCTGTTTAAACATATTATTTCATGTCGCAGGTGCTGTATGCAGGCTTGTGATAGTAAGACTATTATTAATACCTAGGTTACTGACAACTGGGCCACTTGCATGTCCTTCTTCTTCAGAATCAAGCTCACTTTATTTTTGGAGTTTATAGACTTATACGAATCCTTAAAATTCACCTCTATGCCCTTCGTGTGTGTGTGTCTTCCTTCTTGGTATCCCAGATAAATTAATCTTTGCAGCAAACACTGAGATTGCATTTTACTTCCTTATTTCTGCTGACCATTCTCTATTTGCTCAGGGCTTCTGGAGAACAATGTCAAATTTCATTTCTTCACAGCCCTTTGTTATTCCCCAAATTAGTAGTAGTTTCCTCTCTGCAACCAAATCTTTATCAAGATCATGGCTTTTTTCTCAGAATTAATAGGGTAGATGAGGTGATAGCTCCGTATGCAGATATGTGCTGCACATAGATACTTAGTCATCCCAGACAGCTTCTTCATATAACAGTGTGTTGTCAATGTTAGGTGACCTAAATATATCTATATTTTAATTTTATTTAAGTCACCTTAAATCTACTTTAGGATTATATTCCATCATATGGGGATGTAGTACATCTCACCAAAAACTAGAAAGTTCCTAAGATTTTTCTAAAGCATCAAGACATTTATTATAGTTTGAGGGGCCACACACTACCCCAACACACATACACACAAGCATTCACACATACAATGACAACAACAATAAAAAAAAAATAAGCAAAATAAGGAGGGCAAGTGATTCATTAGCAAACCACATTTTGAAAGATTCTGATGAGCCATCCAAGTGCCAGTAGGAGTGAGATTTTCTATGGTAAGAGATTGAGGCAGCAAAAGCCAGTAGGAGCAGAGCCTAGATTCATGAGCCCAGAAGCAATGCAGCCCTAAATGATTAACCAACACTCACCAAATCATCCCTTAGAGACCTTAAGAAATACTTGAACGTGCTTTGCAAATTGCTGGAATTTCTGCATAATTATATGCGATTTAGATATAACAAAATTGTGTTTAGCTGTTACGAAGACAGAGTGTGTACTTATAACTAGGAGTCTGGATACTTTTGGGTTAATATGCATCACAGACTGTCCAGGGACTTTTAAACTTTTGGGTGAATATGCATCATAGACTGTCTAGGGACTTCTTAACTTTGTTACTTGGGGAAAATTTCTTAACCTCTTTAAGTCAAAATTATGTTATTTCTTACAAAAATAAAAACAGCCTGTTAAGAGCTTAGCACATGTTCTACAGGTGTTTAATAACTGTTAGTTCCTTCCTCCCTTCTTGTCCTCACACATCAAGTCCATTCCCACTTCCATGCCTTTGTCCTTGTCTTTTCTCCTTTCTGTTAATATCCTCCCCTCTTATTCTGCATTCCACCAATTCAAAGTTTATCCTTCCAGGCCTTATTTGTTTTACTTATTTTGTAAACTATACTTCAGTAGCATTACTCAGCTCACACTAACCAGCTGGACCATGCCGTACATTCTGAAGAAGCTGGCCTTATACTTAGAAGTATTTAGGGAGAATCAGGCAAAATTGGGAGCGGCAGGACATTCATGGGTTTGTTTTGGATATTCAAATGTTTTATGTGCCCAGTAAACATCCAAGTGAAGGTGTCAATAGACATTCCCCACATAAATTTGAATTCAGGGAAGAGGTTTCACAAAAATTAAATGGGGAGTTTTTAGCATAGCTATATTGATAGCTGTGAGGTTAGTTGAGATTTTCTAGAGAGTTAAACATGGAGAGAAGAGTTCCTCTGACTGATCCCTGGGGCAAAACTCTATCCCTGGGGTTGCAGATACGAAAAGGAAATTACAAAGGGGAATGAAAAGTAATACACATTAAGATAGGAAGAAAATAAAGAAATGAGTGGTTCCTGGAAACCAAGGGAAGACAGTTTCAAGAAGAGAGCCTGCAAATGCATAGAATACTATTTATAAGTCAAAATAAGACAAGAACTAAATACCAACTATTGCTTGTAGTGATCTGGAGGTAACTAGTAATTTTGACAAAATTTATTTCAAAAGAGCAGTGGGGTGAAAGCCTGAACAATGTGAGTCTAGGGGAGAGTAGGTGAAAAGCCATTTGAGTGTAGATAGTCTTTCAAGAAATTTTGTTACAAAATGAACTAGAGATATTGGACAATAACTGGATGATGCTGTGAGTCGAAGGGAGTCTTTTAATGACATACATTTTGTAGACAGTTTGTATTTTAGAAAAATTATGATATAGAAAAGAGAAGGGATAATTACTGTAGTGATGTCCACAAGGATAGGTTAGAGTATCTGACACTAATGTATTTACCTACCTCACTTTGAAATTTAAGAATTTTAATTGGAATTTGAATAAAAACCTTTAAACAATTATAACAATTTTCTGTGTATTTTTCTCCATGCTTTAGTAAAATGAGCATAGAGTAGACTAAACTTTTTATGTATTTACTTTTAATCTTAGCTCTACTAATGAATAATTTATATCATTGAGCAAAATGTGGAGAAGAAGAGGTGCACATGTAAGGACATTGTTGTAAGACAGAAACCTAGACAATTCATACACAGTAATAGGAAGGAAAAGCCAATCTTTTGGTAGGTATTATAGTAAGAACATATGAGAATGTTCTTAAAGAATTTTAATGTCTATTTAATATTCAATAATATAGGTCTGATATTTTACTTAGCTAGTTCCCTATTTTTTTACTGTTGTAAAATTCTCTGTTGAACATCCTTGTATCTGAAATCTTTGTCCTTATCCTTAGTTATTTCATTAGGATGAATTCCTAGAAGTGAAACATTGAACCAGTTTAGTTTCACTTTCCCTGACCATGGATGGCTGGAGATTACTGTAATCAAAGCTTTACTTTTTTAAGCAAAAATATTTGTTTATTTTTACTTAACTTTTTGAATGTTATAGAAACTGGGAATTTGGTGGAATGTTTTTCCAGAAAAATAAAAATAAAGTTGCACCTTGGCATTTATATATATATGTGTGTGTGTGTGTGTGTGTGTGTGTGTGTGTGTGTGTGTGTGTGTATTCTCATTTTGGGGGGAAATGTAGACTGAGTTACCTATAATGAACATGAAATTAGTTAAAAAATAAAATTAACACAAACTAGTTCCTATATGGAGTCCTGGTGGCACAGTGGTTAAGAGCTCACGCTGCAGCAGTTCGAATCCACCAGCCACTCCTTGGAAACCCTATAGGACAGTTCTACTCTGTCCAATAGGGTTGCTATGAGTTGGAATCGACTCAGTGGCAATGGTGTTTTTTTTTGTTTTTGTTTTTTTGAACAGTATCCCTGAGTGGCACAAATAGTTGAGCACTTGACTACTAGCTGAAAGGTTAGAAGTTTGAATCCACTCAAAGGCACCTCGAAAGATAAGCCTAGCATTCTGCTTCTGAAAGATTACACCTTTGAAAACCCTATGGAGCAGTTCTACTCTGCACACATGGGGTCCCCATATGAGTTGGAATTGACTTGATGGCAAATTAACAGCAATAGCTCCTATATATGATTTAATTGTATTGAAAGTTGGAGAATAGTGTGCTTCAGGAAAATATAAAAGTAAGGTTTATGATTCATTTGACATAAATTCTTCTATTGTTAAGTGGCAATTAACCTAGGAAAATAAAAAATGTTTTCATTTTTACCTCTGTTGTGATTTCACACTGGTATAATTAGGACCTTGAGCTCAGTTGTGACAACAGGGATTTTATCAGAGATTAAGACAAAAATTGGTCTTCGGTTAAATATATGCAGGTGGTTACAATTCTAGTTATGCATGATTCTATTACTTTAAGCACCTTAAATAACCAAGAAGGGACTTGGGAAACCGCTGTCTATGTACATCCTGACACAGTGATATCAATATTACAGCTTTCTTGTTTTACAGTTTGCTGAATAGCTAGAGGTGCAGAGGATATTTTGGACTATGATTTGGGAAATGAACTGAGAGTGATGGATAGCATGACAGGGTTGAACATTCAAAACTTAGAGATTATAATCTAGTTATATTGCAGGTACTTAAGAAGGTGTTATAAAAGGTAGTAGCACAAAAACTGTCAAAGTAGAAGGTAAAATATTGTACTTTGGAGATCATGAGGAAATGTGTGCAGAGTGGAGTGATAAATTGCGAGCTTATCTGTGAGGTAGGAAATATCAAGAGGAAATAAATGTGTGGTCTGAAATGCTAGAGGAAAGCATCAATATTCGGAATTTTGTGACTAGCTCAATTAGAGTTGGTTGTATCCAAGTGATTTTTTTCCCCTGTGACTTTTTAAAATCCTTTTGTATGTTTCTTAGCCATCTCTGGGACAAGATTAGAAAACGAACACTTCCTGAGTGCCTCCTATGTGCCAGGCATTGTACTGAGTGAGCTTTTTGGACGATAGTTGTATTTTCCCCTTAACCACTCTCCTAGCTAAAATTTATCCTTGTTTTGCAAATGAGGATTCTGACACTCTGAAATTTTAAATGATTTTTGCACTGTTAGAAAATTAATAAAATTTGAACAAAATTTTGCTGAGTCCCAAAGTCTTTGCTCATTTCTCTAAGGACTAATGGCAAATAGCCAAGAACATATTATGTGTTTATGAGTCTGTATGTGTCTACTAATTGAAAATGGTAAAATTCAAAATGAAGAAAGTAAATCTGTTAATACCATATTCCTAATATTTCCCAGGGGTATCCTAACTTTCCAAAACAAATACATTTTAACTACTGATTGGCTACATCTAAATGTCAAAACAAATATCTTCCTTTTATTAACTTTATATTGTTGCATAACAAATTACCACAAATTTAGAAGTTTAAAACCAGGAAAAGTGGCCCACATGGCTAAGCAGAGTAAGTGAGGAATTAAAGAGTTGGTCAATTTTTAGAGGTAGATGAAGGTCTAGTTACCTATGTGCACATGGGATATTTTATTGGTATTCTATGCTTCCATAGTTAATCACCACACAATCTTGTTATGCTTGAGCCCATTGTTGCAGCCACTGTGTCAGTCCATCTCTTTGATGGTATTCCCCTCTACAAAATGGATTGACACAGTAGCTGCAACAATGGGCTCAAGCATAACAACAATTGTGAGGATGGCGCCGGATGGGGCAGTGTTTCGTTCTGTTGTACATAGGTTCTCTATGAGACGGAACTGATTGGATGGCACCTAACAACAACAACACACAAACTTGGTGGCTCAAAACAACACAAATATATTATCTCACAGTTCTGTAGGTCAGAAGTCTGACACAGGTCTCACTAGGCTAAAATCAAGATGTTGGCAGGGTTTTGCTCCTTACTGGAGGCTCAGAGGTTCTCTCAGGTTGTTGGCGAAATTCAGTTTCATGATGTTGTAGGACTGAGTTTGCTGTTTGTTTGCTGGATGGTGGCTAGAAGTTGTTCTAAGATTCTAGAAGCCACTCATTTTCCTTTGTATGTGGCCCCTTTCTCCAAATGCAAAGCCAGCAACAATGGATTAAGTCCTCTTCACTCTTTGAGTACTTTTATTTCCTTGCTGCTTCTCTGCCTCATCTCTCCTCTGCTTGTAGTCAGAGAAAGTTCACTACTTTTAAGTGCTCACATGATTCTGTTGGGTCCACCTGGTTAATCCAGGACACACTCCCTGTTTAAGGTCTGTAGATATATCTGCAAAGTCCTTTTGATATGATCTTGTAGTAACAAAACTATTCACAATTTCAGAGTTTAGGGTTTGGAATATTTGCCAGGACAAGGGAGATTGGGAACAACATTATTCTGCCAAAATTCTGGCTCCACTTATGCGTTAAGTAATACTGGATTTTTTTTTTTTCTAGGTGTAATGGTAAGCCAGTGGGATCTCCTATGCGGATGTTGGACCTAATTTTAGTTACATTTTTTAAAAGAAAACGCTATGTGGAAAAAAAATGAGAAAAGAAGCAAGAATGCTACTTAGAAGGTTACTGCAATAATCTAAGTGATAGATAATGAGGGCATAATTTTGGAAGATAGTGGAAGAAGTGATAGAATTGGCTGAATTTGAGATATATTTTGAAGGGAGAACAGACAGGACAAGCTGATGTGTTAAAATATGTTTTTTTTTAGCAAAAGTAGAAGCAAGATGAATTCTAAGTTTTCTGAACAAATGAATTAGTACAGTGTTTTAGAGGTAGAATTTTGGCAGCCTGGTAAAACCTATGGGACTCTTCTCAGAATAATAATAATCATACTCATGTATTTTTAAATACATGAAATAAAATGCACAGAATTAGAAAGGAAGTGAATTATACTGAAATATAGCTTATCAAAATTTCGAACAATACTTGTGATATTGTAGCATATAAACGTCTTAATTAGTGTATTTTGTAATGTGGTTAGCAGAATTCTAAGATGACTCCAATATTCCTGCCCCCTTGATGTATGTTGTTGTCTGCTGTTGAGTCAATTCCAACTCATGTATATCCTATAGGACAGAGCAGAACTGCCGCATAGAGTTTCCTATGCTGTAACCTTTACAGGAGCAGATCACCAGGTCTTTTTTTCTGAGCTGCTGCTGGTGGGTTCAAACTGCCGACCTTTCAGTTAGCAGCTGAACCCTTAACCATTGTGCCACCATCACTCTTTCCCTGATGTATACACCCTGTATAAAAACCTCATCCCCTTAAGTGTGAGCAGAACCTCTGAATATGAAGATGTCGCTTCATTGATTACATTATAATACATATAGCAAACCTAAAGGGGTTTTTGCAGACATAATCAAAGTCCCGAGTCAGTTCACTTTGAGTAATCAAAAGGAAGATTATCCTGGATGGGCCTGACCTAATCAGGTGGGTCCTTTAAAACCTTGTCTAATGGTCAGAGATTGGAAGTAGCCTAAACACTCTTTTTTCTTGTTGACTTTGAAAAAGCTAGCCACCATACATTCTACAACTGCAAGAAAATGAAGTTGGCCAACAACCACGTGAGCTTGAAAAAAGATCCTGAGCCTCAGATGAGATCACAGACCGTGCTTGTTTGCAGCCTTTGAGACACTGAGCAGAGGACCCAGCTAAGCTGTACCAGGACACCTGGCACAGTAGTTTGAAGCCACTAAGTTTGGGTTAAATTTATTATACAGCAATGGAAAAAGAGTACATATAACAGGATCCAGCAATGTGTCCGACAACTTCTATGATTTCTAAGTACTGATAAACATAAACTAGGTTTCTAGCTTATCTGCAACAACCATAATGTGATATGAAAATACATGTGTTTTCTATTGGTGATAAAGTCACAGGAACTGCTAATTCAACTAAGATATTTTGCCTATGTTCACAATGGAAGGAAATAACTAAATTTTTGTTATAGGTTAGTTACAGGTTAGTAAAAATGAAGGTATAAGTTTTCCCCATCCAAGTTCACAGATAACTGAATTCTATCTATGGATTGCTTAGAAAATACGGATTCAGGTTAATTAAGAACTGCTGCTCAAAAAGATTCTATCTGAGTAAGAATTTGTACTCAGTCATTTTAGAAAGACTTTGTTCAAACTATCTAAAATGAAACAAAAAAATCTATTCTCAGTTATTTAGAAATATTCAGTTAAACAGGGCAATCCTTTCAGTTAATATGTGTTTTATTACATTATGAGATAAAAATCGAATGATGGTTTAATGATGTTTCCAAACTTTATTCTTTTTAATTAGACTACTCCTAAAAACATTTGAGACATCTTGTGATGAAAGACATGAAGTAATGCTGCTTAAATAAAGGCATACACTGCAAATTCATATGGTTGGGAGATGGGGGACATAATTTTATCAGAAATCTAAACACTTAGTAATCTCTATACATTCTTTTATGTTAAAGTAGAAAAAAAAATTCTGCATGGATGACAGTCCCACCTTGCTCAGTACTTAAAACATTGAAGCCATACCTTTGAAAGGAGAAAGTGAACTGCAGAGACCACACACTGATTTTAGCCACAAAGTAATATGTATAGTTGTATTTTAAAGCAGAAATATTTGACACCATTCTTTTCACATTTTTGAAATTTCATGTAGTGATATTCTAAAAATACAATTTTCACCTTGTTCACTCAGAAATGTTCTCCCCAATCTGCAGGCAATAATAAAATATTGAATCACAGGAGAATTGCAGCTTGAGCTACTCTGCTTCATTGCCATGTGATTGCTAATTGGAAGAAAAATCCAATGTTGGCATATGAAATTAAATGAAACTTTGTGTGGGTTGTGCCAATTTAGACACACACTCAACACCTGCTGCCTTTTAAGAGCAATTATCATCTTTGTTAGATTGTGTGGGGTCGACTCAATGGGTTGCAGACAGATGCTTGGATCAGATGTCACTGTTTCACAGCTGGGGCTGCAGAGTCAGCATTGTACCTTTCTGCTTCATTCTTGTCTCCTTGTCAGCACAGCTGTACTTTTCAGTACATTGGGTCTGAGTGTTGATAGCACCCCCAAGCTCAGTTTTCATTTGTGTTTCAAGTCCATCTGATACAGATATCCATGAGCCTCTCTTTCTTGGGTTGATGAGATGTTGGCTTACATTTTCCTGAGATTCCATATTCAATCATATCATTTAAAGCAATGTTTTTACAAATATGGTGAAATATTAAGCCATTTGTGAACCTAAGTACAAGGTTTGTTATACTGTTCTTTAACTTCTCTTTGAATTTGATTAAAGAAAATAAAAAGAAAAGAATAGATACAAATGCTTTGAGGGTGACACAGAGTCATCCCTGAAATAGGAGAAAACATCAGTCAGTGGAACACCTTTTTTCACTCTCCATTGTAATTTTGTCTTTCCCTGCAGTCATGAGATGCGGCTCATAGTAAACTGAAATAATACCCACAGACAAGCAACCATGGAATTTCAAGGGCTAAAATGTGTAGAAAATTAAGAATCACCAAATATTTCTGGACAAAAAAAAAAAAAAACAATATGTGAGAAGCACCAGAATCAACAAACAAAGAAACAGTAAAGAAAACCTAAATAATTTCTGCAAGAAAAGAAAAACAATGGATGAGAAGCACTGAAATCAAGAAACAAACAAAAAATGAAAACTTAAGTAAGAAGTGCCACCAGGGCTCCCAAGGTAAACATAAGGCTATAAAATAAGCACTATTCATAGCTTCAGAGACATGAAAAGACATTACATCCCTAAAATAAAACAGTTGTAAGAAAAATTACTGAGTGTAGACCAAGGAAATATTTTATGCAATTCTTTTTTTGTTATAAAAAACTTAAATGGATATTTTAAATGCACAAATTTAAAAACACAGATTTTAAAGTAACTATTTTTTTAAGATTCCTAAATAGCTGAAGGGACTCAGCTAGAGCACAGACTTACAGAACAGAATATGTAAATGGACCACAACTACCATGACCTTTACCAGACTGAATCCAGTACAACTACATGGTGCCTGGCTACTGACACTGACTGCTCTGTTCGGGATCACAACAGAGGGTCCCAGACAGAGCTGGAGAAAAAAGTAGAACAAAATTCTAACTCACAAAAAAAGTCCAGACTTACTGGCTTGACAGACTGAAGAAACCCAGAAAGTATGGCTCCCAGATACCCTTTTAGCTCAGAAATGAAGTCACTCTCAAGGTTCACTCTTCATCCAAGGATTAGACAGGCCCATAAAACAAAATGAGACTAATGGGGCACAACAGGCCAGGGACAAGGACTAGAAAGCAAGAGGGGACAGGAAAGCTGTAATTGAGAACTCAAGGTCGAGAAGGAAGAGTGTTGGCATGTCGTGGGGTTGTTAACCAGTGTCATAAAACAATATGTGTACTAACTGTTTAATGAGAAACTGTTTGTTCTGTAAACCTTCATCTAAAGTACAATTTTAAAAAGTAAAAAAGAATATGTAGATTAACAATTACTGTATCCCAGAAATCAGCAAAAAAGGAAAAAAAAATTAATAGAAAAGTAAGTGACGTGAGGGTTAGATCTTGAAAGCCCCACATAATTCTAAAAGTTTGACTACAAAAAACTGAAGTAATTGAGGACATATTCAAGAAATAATAATATTTTTTAAATGTCCAATGATGATGAAAGACCCGGATCTTGGTAAGTAAAGGGTGGGTCCATAGATTGCTAAACAGGATAATGATTTTAAGACTCACTTGTAGATACCATGTAACTTTTCAGAAAAATAGAATTAATACAAAATCTTAAAACTTGCCAGATGGGAGGGAGTTTGGCTTCAGAAAAGGATTAGATTAAAATCATTCATCAAAATGGCAACCCTGTGGCAGAAGACAATGGTATAGTGTATACAGAGTGGCAAACAAAAATCACTTTGTATCTAAAACTCTATAGCCAAATTAGCATATGCGTGGGAAGGAGCATTAAGCCTTTAAATAAATGAGAAATAAACTGAAATAATTAAAAGATTTGGCAAAATCAGGATAGAGAAAGGCCGATCTAAAATAAATAATAATTACAAAAATAATAATCACAAAGAAAAACCACTTACATTCTGAAACATTTTGATGAATTAATTGTAGTCATTGGCCCCATGCATGTATTTAGGATGTTATGATTATGTCTTATAATCACATATGTAATTTCGTATACATTTTATAGTCTTATTTTCCCTTCATATTACAATGTGTTTTCCCTTAGTAAAAGTATATTACAAATATCTTTTTTAAGCTATGATTCACATTCCATTGAGTGGTTATACAGTGATTTATTTATTACAGTCTTATTTTTGGATACTTCAATTGCTCCTTTTTTTTTTTTTTTACTATCATATATAATATGGTGATCACCCTTTATACATATTTATTTTCTATGTATGTACTTACTTTGGGGGTAGACTTCTAAGTTTACTGATGCAGCCAATCTGATCATTTATCAAACATTTGTGAAACTTAAGATTTTACATTCAAAGCGTGAGTGGAGGCTCCAAATGGTCTAACCAGGAGGAGCTGGACTCAGGAAGCAATTTAATAAGGAATCAATGGGTCCTATCAAAAGCTGGGGCCTACTGATGGAAGTGAGGAACAACAAGGAAAGAAAATCCTCTTGAGAATTGTTAGCACCCAAAGGAATATATAAGTGTCTGTCTATAACACACGAACCCTGGTGGCTCAGTGGTTAAGCTGTTGGCTGCTAACAAAAAGGTCAGGGATTCGAACCCACTAGCTGCTGCATGGGAGAAAAATGTGTCAGTCTGCCTCCTTAAAGATTTACAGCCTTGGAAATCCTCTGGGGCAGTTCTACTCTGTCCCATAGAGAACTGGAATTGACTCAATGGCAACAGATTTGGATCTATAACACCTTCGTTATCAACCCTGTGTCATGTATTTTATAAGGAAGAATCTTGTGAAAACTATCTGGAAACACAGGTAAAGGTAGCAGCGGAAACTGTACGAAAATCTTTATAAGAAAGAGATGAAATTTTCTAAAGAAAGAAAATGAATAGTTGAGTTCTCCATTGAAAATATTTCCTATGTTTGCATTAAAAGATGAGGTTAAAATGAATTCAGGAGCTGTTCTAAGATGATTTAATTTCCTTGCATTATATATAAATGCTGAGAAATAAGGGGGAGTTATGTAATTGAATCTATTTCCCTAACTTGGAAGAGAAGATTCCTTCAGAAATAGGTTCACATTTGAATGAAGGGAAGGGTGGATACACAGAGAAGAAGGATCCATTATCAAAAGACACTCTTGTGTTCAAAGTTTGAGTCAAGACTTTTTTAACGTTATTACTAAATATTTGATGAAGGCTTTTTTTTAGTAAAAAAAAAAAAACTAAATAAAAGTTAATATTCTATTGAGAAATTTAGGGAAATAGCAAAGTGTGGTAGAAAGAATAAATGAACTGACATAATTCTGTTTCTCTAACCTTCACTATTCATTCACTCTGTGGGTTTGTACAAGTCACTTAACCTTTTCATTCCCCATCATCCATTTTCCATAATTTTTTTGTGAGAATAAAGTGAGTTAATATATAGAAACATTATGTGATAAGGGCAAAGTTCTATATACATGTTGAATGATGTTATTAATATTATCCAAGAGAATCCCATGGCCTATTCATCTGCTTTTTGAAGATAAACAGTATCTCATCCCAAAACATACATGTGTTCTTGAATGTGTAAAATTAAACACATACGTTGAATAGATGCTACACGAAAGGCTTTGAACTATGCATTTTATAAAGTGGGATGTGCCAGGGTAGGGAGGACACAGAGTTTATACATTCAAAGATCTGATTTATGTTCCTGAGATTTCTGACTTGCAATCCAGATTCCTAAGAACGCTTAATTCCCAGAAACCAAAGGACCTATTTAGGGACAAGTGAACAATAGATACCAAATCCTGTTGCCATCAAGTTGATTCTGACTCATTGCGACCCTATAGAACAGAGTAGAATTGCCCCATAGGATTTACAAGGCTGTAAATCTTTATGGAAGCAAATGGCCAAATCTTTCTCCCCCAGAGCAGCTGATGGCTTCAAACTGATGATCTTTCAGTTAACAGCTGAGCACTTAACCACTGCACCACCAGGGATCCTGAGCAATTAAATAGGCTTAGTCAAAAATATAAAATAACCATTTGAGCAGATAGGATTTTACGGACGATTGTGATCCAGCAGTGGCTCTGAGAATGCATGCATTTGCGTTGGCAGAACAAAACTGGTTTCTCAGCAATCCATATAACCTAAAACTCAAGTCTTCTGACTCCTTTCAGAACAGTAGATTCTCTGATGTAAAAGTTCAGAGAAGGAAAAAGATTCTTAGGAAGCATGTTTATCTCAGAGTTTATTAATTACCTTTAAGGAAATGAGAACTATAAAGTGGCAAAACTGGCAATAACTAATGTCAGGGACAGGATGGCCAGCACTGCATTGAGTACTGTAGCAGTCTGAATAGAAAATGTATCCTGCCCTCAAAAAGGTTAAAGTGTAAGTTTGATTGCCGTATTAATGGGAAACCACAGTGTTTCTCCAGCCTTTGTCATCATTGGTGTCACCTGCTGGAACTTTTACTTGTAAGTGACAGAAATTCAAATCTACTTAGCTTAAGCATAAAAGGGAATTTATTGGTCTCATTATTGAAGAGTCCAGGGTAAGTCTATCCTACTTCAGACATGGTTGGATGAAGGAACTCAAAGAATGTCCTCAGGATCTGGTCAGTTTTTCTTCATCTCTTTTCTTTTCCCTATAGTTGTATTCTCAAGCTGGCTTTTTCTATGTGGAGGCAAACGGCATGCTGGAAGATTCAGAAGCATGTCTTCACAATTTAGCAACTCCAGGAAGGAATGTAGATGGGAGGATGACAAAAAGAGCAGATGCCCATTATCCTGCACATCCCTTGTGGTCTATTACTTACAAATAGCTTAACTCTGAACCATAACTTCATTCATGAGATGGGAAATGGACAAAGAAAGGGAAGACAAGGTGGAAAGTATGGCTTTGCACAGTTAGAACTTGAGTACGCCTCAAATTTTCCTTGACAGTTAAATGTTTATTATGTCCCTTTTTCAAAGGACAAGTTTCAAAATTTTTCTCAGAAAATGTAGTCAAACTTTTATTTGAATTTCTACAGTTTTTCTTTAAGCTGTGCTTCCCTTTAATCAGGCTGGTTTTAAGTACCAAGTGAAATAGACTTGTTAACCGGGCACTGGCAGGCAGCAATGTGTAGCACTAGAGAGGGAAGTTAGAAGAACTGAGTTCAAGACCCTGCTCTGACAGTAAGTACTGTGTGGCCTTGGAATTGGGGATAGTTCTCTTTGACTTTAGCTTTCTCATCAGTAAAATGAGGGAGTTGGCCTAAGCAATACTTGTGCCCAGCCTTATTTAGAAGCCAGATAGATTGTTCCCACCAAGCATCTCCTGTTTTAAATTATTTTTATTCTGTGCCTAGGGTTTTTTTTCCCCCAGTTTTATTCAAGCATGCTTTATCACCCAAAACTTTTTAGTTCTATCCCTAGAATAAAAATAAATTCTGTCTGCACTTGCTAAAGGCTTTCCTGATTGTTATTAATGGCGTGCTTTTAAGTGATCAGTGGATTTTCAAAGAGCTAATGTTTGGGGATTACAATTTAATAATGCTACAATTGTTTTAAACCATTAGAGAAAACTACCAGTGAAACTTTGCTATTTGTTTTCTATCCCAATGTCTCTGTTGAGAAAACGGCCACTCTCAGACATGTAAATGTGTTTAGATTTGTAGGTGGGAGGATGGGATGTTTTGGGTTATTTTAAGCAGGCACATCTTGTAGTAACTGCTCATAGCTACACCTCATTGGTTTTATTGATATGATGTTCATGTTCAGTATTTGAGGAATTGTGTTTTGCTAGTGCTGTGCAAAATAGGCACCTGGGCTGTGCTAGATTTTGGAAAGGGAGGATATTTTTGGCTTAGGTCCTGAAGCTTGAAATATCTTGTCCTGAAGAAAAGAGAGGAGAAAAAAAAAAAAAAAAGGATGACCTTACTTACTGATCAGACCTTCTTTAACTCTCTTTGGCCATGAACTTCTCACTGTAAATGTCTAATGGTAGGTAAATAATCTTATCGCAATGGCAATAAATTGTACATTTATCTGGCTGTATTCTGAAATAATAATTAAAAAACTAAAACATATTACATCGATAGAAATTTATTTCCAATGAATAACTTTAGTTACAAATAATGCTATAAATTTAAATTGAAAGAGTAACATGTAGTTTCGTCAATGTTTCTTAGAAAAAATGCGCGATAGTGTGTCGCATTTTCGGTTTGGTATTAAAGATGCAGTGTTTACAGAAGCAGCCCTGGGCTTGGAGTCAGAAACCTAACTGAGGTTGCAGCTCTGGTACTAACTAGCTCAGTGACTGTGATGGTTAAGATTGCGTGTCATCTTGGCTAGGCCATGATTCTCTGTGTTTTAATGTAATCACTTCCATGATTGAATATACTGTGAGTAGCCAATCAGAAGAAGGGGAGTCTCCTTGGGGGTGTGGCCTGCATCTGTATATAAGCAGACATTCTGGCTTTTTGCTCTCTCTGGATCCTGCGGCTGTTTCCTGTCATCTCATCTCCCGTTCTTGGGACTTGAGCTGTCAGCTTATCTGCTGAACCTAGGATTCGTTGATCTGCACAGCACGTGAGCGGGAGCCTTGCTCTCCGAACTGCTGATCTTGGGCTTGCTAGCTTCTGTGGCTGTGTGACTTGGAAGAGGCCTCTACCCTGATCCAAGGACTTGGGACGTTCTAGCCTCTACAATTGCATGAGTTGTTTCCTTGATATAATCTGTCTCTATATATATTTATACACTTTACTGGTTTTGCTTCTCTAGAGAACCCAGCCTAAGACAGTGACTATGGACAAGTCGCTTCTCAGTTCTTAACCTTAAGTACTTTTTTAAAAAAATAGCAATTATTTTAATATCATTTCTTATATAAGCATTTCTTGGAAGAAGTACAGCCAGAATGTTCCTTAGAAGCAAGGATGAAGAGACTTCCCCTCACATACTTTGGACATGTTATCAGGAGTGACCAGCCCCTAGAAGACATCATGCTTGGTAAAGTAGAGGGTCAGAAAAAAAGAGAAAGACCCTTAACGAGATGGATTGACACAGTGGCTGCAACAATGGGATCAAACATAATGATTGTGAGGATGACACAGGACTTGGCAGTGTTTCCTTCTGGTGTACATAGGGTTGCTATGAGTCAGAACCTACATGAGGACACCTAACAACAGCACATAAGCATTATTATGATCTCAGTAACCTTCACTGAAATTACAGTTTAATTCTATGATGTTATTATCCTCACTTTAAGAATGAGCTGAAGCTCATTTTTTGTTTGTTTGTGAAATCTTAGTTTGTTCATGGAAATTCTCCTTCATTTGAAAATTATTTTAAAAAATATTTCCTCTAACAGGTTTTGTTTTTCCTTTCATTTTTAAAAAATATATTAGCCCATCAAGTATTCATTTTAGTTTATGTGAAGTATACTGAGTTTACGTATTCTTTCAAAACAGCTAAGCAATTCTCATCCTAGAATGCCTGACTGAGTACTCCAGCTATCCCCTACTGATTTTGATTTTGCTTGTTTCTGTTAAGTTCCTTGTAATTATCTGTCTATACTTTAACCAGTACCAATCTGACATTTTCATTTTCTAGTAAAGCTAATTCTCTGTCATTATCTTTACTTTTCAGAAATGTCCTGGCTATATTGTATGTTTTTACACTAAGGACTTTTAAAATAATTTTACATATATGCATTGATTTTTTAAATGTTTTCTTGATTAGAACTTATCCATTTATTGTTTAGCTTATTCCTACTGGTTTTAGTATGTTTTCATTATAAATGATATCTAAGATTTTTCTCCCTGGACTGAAAATATTTCCCTGGCACAACTCTATTAATTTCCATGATAGTTATCTTACTGTTTGATTGTTGTTGTTGTCGTTAGGTGTCATCAAGTCGGTTCAAACTCATAGTCACCGTATGTACAACAGAGTGAAATACTGCCTGGTCCTCACCATCCTCACGATCGTTGTTATGCTTGAGCCCATTGTTGCAACCACTGTGTCAGTCCGTCTTGTTGAGGGTCTTTCTGTTTTTTGCTGATCCTCTACTTTACCAAGCATCATGTCCTTCTCCAGGAGCTGGTTCCTCCTGATAACATATTTAAAGTATGTGAGACATAGTCTCTCCATCCTTGCTTTAAGGAGCATTCTGGATGTACTTCTTCCAAGACAGATTTGTTCATTCTTTTGGCAGTGCATGATATATTCAATATTCTTTGCCAGTACCATAACTCAAAAGAGTCAATTCTTCTTTTGTCTTCCTTATACATTGTTCAGCTTTCGCATGCATACGAGGCCATTGAAAACACCACGGCTCGGGTCAGGTGCACCTTAGTCTTCAAGGTGACATCTCTGATTTTTGACACTTTAAAGAGGTCTTTTGCAGCAGATTTGATTTCTTGACTGCTGCTTCCATGGGAATTGATTGTGGATCCCAGTAAAATGGAATCCTTGACAACTTCAATATTTTCACCATTTATCATGATGTTGCTTATTGGTCCAGTTGTGAGGATTTTTGTTTTCTTTATATTGAGGTGTAATCCATACTGAAGGCTCTGGTCTTTGATCTTCATCAGTAAGTGCTTCAAGTCCTCTTTGCTTTCAGCAAGCAAGGTTGTGTTATCTGTATAACGCAGGTTGTTAATGAGTCTTCCTCCAATCCTGATGCCCTGTTCTTTTTCATTGGATTAGATACTTCTAATTTTTGTCTAATAACACTGCTTTGAACATATCTACCTATAAAAATTTGATTTTGAAATTGCTGTTATTCAGACAGAATTAACAAAGTACTAGAATCTAAAGCTCCAAGGATTTTCTGCCTTTTTTGACCAAAGTAATCTTTCATCTAAGGAACTTGCACACACTCACATACACACACTTTCAAAGCTTTTTTAGATATTTAACACTGCCTAACCAAGGACTCTAATTCTCTTTCATGGAGGTCATTTTCAATGTTGTTGATGTTGTTAGTTGTCTTCAAGTTGCCTCCGATGCATAGCGACCTAATATATAACAGAAGGAAAAGTTGTGCAGCCCTATACTATCTTTATGATCATTTGTATCTTTGCTCGTTGATGTTTTTGAGTCTGTTGTTGTGGCTAATGTGTCAATCCATCTTATTGAGGGTTTCCCTCGTTTTTGCTGACCCTCTACACATGTGATGTCCTTTTCTAGCAACTGGTCTTTTCTGATGCCATGCCCAAAGTAAGTGAGCTGAAGTCTCACCATTCTCACTTCTAAGGAGCGTTCTGGTTGTATTTCTTCTAAGACTGATTTGTTCATTCTTCTGGCAGTCCAAAGTATATTCAGTATTCTTAACCAACACCACAGTTTGAATGTATCAACTCTTAAATTGAAAACAAATGAATTGATACATTCATTTTTGTTGCTTTCTTTTCTTTTTGAATATTTTATTGTGGTTTGGGTGAAAATTTACATATCACATTAGTTTCCTATTCAACAATTTATACACATTTTCTTTTCTGATGTTAGTTGCAATCCTCTTGATGTGATGGTACTCTACCCACTTCCTCCCTAGTTCCTTGTTTCCATTCTCCCATCTTTCCTGACCCTTCCTGCCTTCTGAAAGTTGTTTCTGGGCAAGTGCTGCCCTTCTGGTCTGATATGGTTGACTGTTCTGTGGTGCATGTTCCTCACTGGGCTATTGTTCACTTTATAGGCCTGTCTATTGTTTGGCTGAAAGGTAGTCTCTGGGAGTGGGTTCAGTTCCAGATTTGAAGGGTTTATAAGGGCCATAGTCTTGGGGGTTCCACCAGTCTCTATCAAATCAGTAAGTCTAGTCTTTTTATGAATTTGAATTGTGTTCTATATTTTTATCCGCCTCTGTCCAGGACCTTCTACTGTGATCCCTGACAGAGTGATTTGTACTGGTAGCCAGGAACCATCTAATTCTTCTGGTCTCAGGCTACTGGAGGCTGTGGTTCATGTGCTCCATTAGTCCTTTGCACTGATTATTTCCTTGAGACTTTGATTTTCTTCACTCTTCTTTGCCCTGAATGGAAAGAGACCAACAGTTGTATCTTCGATGGCCGCTCACAAGTTTTTAAGACCCCAGTCACTACTCACCAAAGTAGAATGTAGAACATTGTTTTTATGGACCATGTCCCCCAAGATTATGGTCCTAAGACCTCAAGCCCAGTGACTCTGTCCCTCAAGATATTTGGTTATAGCTAGGAAGCTTTCATAACTGTGCCCCCTGTGTGCTGTACTATATATGTGGTTATATTTGCAGCACATGCAAATGTGTATGTAGAAATATCCTCTGCCAAACTTATATATGCTCATGAGTGTACTCTAATATGGCATCTTACACCTGTTCATCTTACATATCTCACTACATATCCTTCATAAATTATTGTTTGTTATTACTGTTATTTCAGGATTGTGTATGTAATAGTATTTACCATTGTTGCCTTTTACTCTTGCGTACCTCTCAGTGTCTTCCTTTGCCTTGGTCATGTTGTGTTGACTTCCTCCATATTATGTATTGTCTTTCCCTTCACCCAAGTTAAGAAGTGTCTGCTATCTAGTTAGTGATTTCCTTTACCTCCTGCTCTCATCCCTGGTAACTATCAAAGAATGTTTCTTTCTGTGAAAACCTTTTCTTGACATTTTATAATAGTGGTCTCATACAATATATGTCCTTTGGTGATTGACTTACTTTGCTTATTTCACATAATGTCCTCCAGGTTCATCCATGTTGTGAGATCTAGTGCGATTCATCATTATTCTTTAATGTTGTGTAGTATTCCATTGTGTGTATGTACCACAGCTTGCTTATCCATTAAACCATTGATGGGCGCTTAGATTGTTTCCATCCTTTTGCTATTGTGAATAATGCTGCAATGAACACAGGCATGCATATATCTATTCATTTCACAGCTATTATTTCTCTAGGATATATACCTAGTAGTGGGATTGCTGGATCATATGGTATTTCTCTTTCTAACTTTTTAAGGAAAAGTTAGAAACTTTTTAAGGAAAAGTTTTCTCATACCATTTTACATTTCCACCAGCAGTGTATGAGAGTTTCAGTCTCCCCAGTCCCTTGCCAAAATTTGTTCTTTTCTGATTTTTTTTTTTTAAATCATTGCCATTATTGCTCACTTGAGGTAATATCACATTGTTGTTTTGATTTGCATTTCTCTAATGGCTGATGATCATGAACATCTCTTCATATATTTGTTGACTGCCTGAATGGCTCCTTTGGTGAAGTATCTGCTCATGTCCTTTGCCCATTTTTCAATTGGATTGTTTGTCTTTTGGTGTTGAGGTGTTGGAATTTTCTATAAGTTTTAGAGATTAGTCCCTTGTCAGATATGTCACTGCCAAAATTGTTTTTCCAGTCTGTAGATTTTCTTTTTACACTTTTGGTGAAGTCTTTTGATGTGCATAAGTGTTTAATTATCAGGAGGCCCCAGTTATCTACTTTATCTACTGCTGTTTGTGCATCTTTAGTTATGTTTGGAAGGCCCATAAGTTAGGGCCTCTAGAATTGTCCCTATTTTTCTTCCATGATCTTTATAATTTTAGGTTTTACATTTAGGTCTTTGATCCTTCTTGAGTTAAGTTTTTGTGTATGGTGTGAAATATGGATCCTGTTTCATTTTTCTGCAAATAGATATCCAATTTTTCCAGCACTGTTTGTTAAAGAGACTATCTCTTCCCCCATTTAATGGATTTTGACCCTTTGTCGAAGATCAGCTGTCTATAGGTGGATGGATTTACTTCTGGGTTCTCAATTCTGTTCCATTTGTCTGTGTGTCTGTTGTACCAGTACCAGGCTGTTTTGACTACCGTGGCTATATAGTAGGTTCTGAGATTGGGAAGTGTGAGGCCTCCTACGTTGTTATTCTTCAGTAGTGATTTGCTTATCCAGGGTCTCTTTCCTGTCCATATAAAGTTGGTGATTAATTTTTCCATCTCATTAGAGAATGTTGATGGAATCTGGGTCGGAATTGCATTATATCTATAGATCGCTTTGGGTAGTATTAACATTTTCACAATATTAAGTCTTTCTATCCACCAGCATTATGTTTTTCCATTTATGTAGGTCTGCTTTTGTTTCTTGCTGTAGTGTTTTGTAGTTTTCTTTAGTGCGTCTTTTACATCCCTGGTTAGGTTTATTCCTAAGTATTTTATCTTTTGGGGGGCTATTGTAAATGGTGTTGTTTTCTCGATTTCCTTTTTGGAGTTCTCTTTGTTAGTGTAGAGAAGTCTGACTGAATTTTGTTTGTTGATCTTGTACTCTACCACTTTGCTGAATCCTTCTCTTAGTTCCAATAACTTTTTTTTTGTAGAATCTGTGGGATTTTCTATGTATAGGATGATGTCATCTACAAATAGGGATGGTTTACTTCTTCCTTTCCAACTTGGATGCCTTTTATTTCCCTTTCGTGCCTTAGTATTCTGGCTAAGACTTCCAATACAATGTTGAATGAAATTGGTGATAAAGAACATCATTGTCCGGTTCCTGTTCTCAAGGGGAGTGCTTTCAGTCTCTCTCCATAGAAAATAACGTTGGCTGTTGGTTTTGTGTATATGCCCTTAATTATGCTGAGGAATTGCCCTTCTATTCTTTTTTTGCTGAAAGTTTTAATCAGGAGTGGGTGTGGGGTATTATCAAATGCCTTTCTTGCATTGATTGTTATGATCATGTGTTTTTTCCCCTTGTTTTATTTATGTGATGGATTACATTAATGGATTTTCTAATGTTAAACTATCCTTGCATACCTGGTATGAATCCCACTTGGTCATGATTTTGATGTGTTGTTGGATTCTATTGGCTAGGATTTTATTGAGAATTTTTGCACCTATATTCATAAGGGATATTGGTCTACAATTTTCTTTTTTAGTGGTGTCTTTGCCTGGCTTTGATATCACAGTTATGCTTGCTTCACAGAATGGTTTTGAGAATATTCCATCCTTTCCTATGTTCTGGAATAGTTTGAGTAGAATTGGTATTAACTATTCCCTGAATGTTTGGTAGAATTCTCCAGTGAAGCCATCTGGGCCAAGGCTTTTTTGTTGTTGTTGTTGGGGGGGTGGGGTTATGACTTCTTCAATTTCTTCTTTTATTATGGATCTGTTCAAATTTTCTACCCCAGTTTGTGTTGGTTTAGGTAGGTAGTGTGTTTCTAGAAATTTGTCCATTTCTTCTAGGTTGTCAAATTTGTTGGAGTGCCTTCATTTTTAACATAGTTTAAGAGGTACACTAGAAAGATGGTGTTTTTATACATGAGTATCTAAGAAGAGTCCAATTCTCTGAACATCACGCTATCCTAGTTGTAAATATGTGTGCTGAATTTTACAGAGCTTACCAATAATTTTAAGACATAAGGGTAAGTGATGTTATTGAAAGGCTAAATGAGCTAAATGAGTAAAGGGTGAGTGTTTTCATTTAGCTTTTAGAACAATTGTCAAAGATGTTTGTTTATTATTTTTCCTTTTCTTTTTACTTGCTCTTAGCAGGAAAAAAAAAGCACACTCAATTTAACATTCACAGAACTTATTAATAGACTGACAATGAATGTTGTAAGGGAATGGGCTTTTCAGCAAAATACATTTTAGAATAGTTGCATTTGTAATTGAGAGATGTCTCTTGTAGTGTGTGATTTATTAACTTTTGTGTAATTTAGTTCTGTGAAAGTATTGAACTCACAGAGTGATGGGAAAGAATTGCATTATTAAGTATTCTGAAGTGCACAGTGTAACCAACTTTTTTTTTGCTTACTGAGGCAAATCTTCCACTGAAGCCTTTGGTTTTCTGGGAAGCTGTTGAAAAATTATCAGTATGGTAAATTAGTCTGAGTGCAATAAAGTATTTAATATGAAAATAGGGTTAAAACTTTGTCTAATTTATTTTTTAATATTTTGAGGGAGCTACAATGAGTTCACTAATTTTTATCTTATGAGAAGAGATTTAATATTTATTGTAACCCATTTTCATAGAACTGCCACATAGGGTTTCCAAGGGGTGTCTGCTGGATTCAAACTGCTGACCTTTTGGTTAGCAGCCAAGCTCTTTAAGCACTGTGCCACCAGGGCTCCTCAATATTTATTATTGAATTATTATATATGTATTAGTATATGCTATTTTTTTAATTTCCAAAAGAGCAGAGTGGTACAAATACTCTTAGCTCCATTTAATCAGTGAGATCTCAGATTGAGTAGTCCAAGATTACGTAGCTAGTAATTAATAGAGCTATGATTAAATCTCAGACTTCTCTCTTCAAAATTTCTGATTTACCACCTCGTTTGTTGTCACTCAATATACAATACAAAGTGGCGGAAATGTTTCCTGAACAATACATCAAAGGCCAATATTATAGATTGCATAACCAATATAAATAATCTTCTCATTTAAACTATTTTAAATATTCTCTTTCATTAGCCTCCTGAGCTGTATTTGCAAACCACGTGTCTGTATCTTTCTTCCCTGTAAAAAGCTTGCTAAGATCATGTTGAAATCCCAGCTAGATGCCATTTAAAAAAAACAAACAAAAAAACATCTTTTGTTCTCTTTCTGTTTCCATGGGAATATTCCCTATTTCCCTCCATGGAGCACAATTTGGTTTAAGAAGCCATCCCATGTCTTATTTCTAAACTAGCTTCAGTCTTTCTACATGGTTCTAGAGGGCCCCTAGGTGATCCTAGCAGTGTGGTGGGGTTGCGCTTAGAATTTCAAATCTTACCTTCTTAGAGATCTTGTTTTTTTTTCCCTTAGACTTTATCTTTCCAATATGTTTAACTTCAGGTGTACATCTTCATTTTTTATTTCATCCTTAAACTAACAAAGTCAGCCTTGAAATTATATTCCAGCACAGAGTTTCCAAATTCAGCAATATTGATGTTTGGGGTCAGATAATTCTCTGTTGTGGAAGGCTGTCCATTGTGTTGCAGGATATATAGCAGATGTAACACCCCCACTACTAAATTGTATCAACTACCACTTGCCCAGCAGACATATCTTGCAACCTTCTTCTTTTTCTAGTTGCAAACATTTCCTTCATCATGTAGGTACTTTTCCCCCTGCACTCTGTTTGTAGGATGAAACATATTTACCTCATCTGCTTCTCCTTTGATGCTTCTCCAGGCAGGTGTCCAGCCCTTTTCATTACATCATTTTCACTGGGAATCATTAGAAGGATAAAACAACAATAATAACACACATACACAAGTGTGGTGGAGTAACACAGTCTTCCCTCCTTCCCCATACAGCAAGGGAAATATAATTTTGCCGTGCTAACTTAAAAAAATATAAAATTTTTAAAAGTCTCAATTTTTACCTAGAAAGATTGCTTATGTATCAGGTATATTATGGACTTTCTGGGTTGATCTAGGAAGTTAGTCAACCTTTTGAAGTTGGCTTTAAAACTAACCTCTTTGAAGTTAGAAACTGCTATTCAGTCACATCTTCACAGTAGATATGACCTTGATATTTCTTTTCTATCCTGTGATCACTTTAAGAAAATTAGGCCATCGTTTAGCTACAAGGTAAATCAATAAACACTTTAAAGTGTATTGGGCTACCTGAACAATAATTTTATACCATGAACCAAATGCTTAAGTGACAAACAAACACTATTTTTTCTAAGAGACTTACAAAATAAAATACGTTTGCCACTTCTGAACTTTGGACAGTGAGGCTTTCAAAATGTGTTTGCTGTTAAGGGTACAGAAAATAACTCAATTTCCTGAGACATTGTATGCCAATTTTAGGTACCATAGTTGACCTCAGATAATTATAAAATATAAAGTAATCTCCATAAGTTCAAATTTTAGCTCATATGTTATATTATCGAATTTTTACAATATGCACGGTGTGTTGTAAATGCACAATTACTCAATAGCAAATTAACTCAACATAAAGTATTATTGAAATGGAAATATCATGGTTGAGAATGGGTTTATTATCCATTTACCTCATCTCTGCCACATAGGTTCTACATTTGAATAAAAATTGGTGTATAGATTTTTTTTAAAAATGTTTAGACATTGTTAATAGCAACAAGAAAAAAATATTTTCAATCTTTTAAAGATAACTTTCAAGAAATACTTGATAGGGTATTTTTATATTATTATTGATATTTCTGTCCATGTTTTTCATACTACTAAAAGCATAAAAAACCAAAATGTTAGTGGAAGATTTTATTCTTCCTTATCTCATATGATGGAATTGGAAGGGAAGAATAGAGATCAGTGAAATAGTATTAGATTATGAAAAAGCTTTTAGTGGAGGTCGTTTTTGGAGGCTGACTTTTCCCTGTGAAACCCAAATGACTCCATTGACGCAGTCTGAAAACTCATAAATAATTTATGGGTGGTCTGATGGAGATGTCCTCCTTCAGTGGGTTTTTTTACAAATTCCTTCTCCAAATCTCAAAGCATTTATTAGAACGTAAATCATATACCTTCAATCAAACCTGTTTACACTCTCATTATAATGTAGCAATTCAGAGATTGGAACAGAAATTCAAAATGATGCTTATTAACCCCAATTAACGGGTGAGGAAAAAGAACAAAACTGCCTGACAGCCATAATTGGATATTTTTATTGGATGCAGAAATAGGACTGAATCTTTCATAGTGATGCCTGATGTCCTAGTAATCCTCATTACAACTCTATAAATTAAAAAAAAAAAAGTATAACTCTAAAAAAAATATTGTAAATAATGGAATGGAATTTTTTTATAGAGAATACAAGGAAGAGCCCAATCAAGTGTCTTATTCTAGCTTTTCTGCCTCCAAAACATATACAGGCAGTCTCCGACTTTTTACCAACTTCTGCATTCTGAAATTGATCAAACACGCAATCAAGAAGCATTGATAATTACTGGTGATTAGAATGTGAAAATTGGAAACAAAGAAGAAGAATCAGTAGTTGGAAAACATGGCCTTAGTGGTAGGCAGACATAATGCTGGTGATCACGTGATAGAATTTTGTAAGAACAGTGACTTCTTCATTGCAAATACTTTTTTTCACCATCATAAATGACGACTATACCCATGGACCTTGCCAGATGGAATACACGGGAATCAAATTGACTGTATTTGTGGAAAGAGACATGGAAAAGCTCAATATCATCAGTCAAAACAAGGCCGGGAATCCATGACAGAACAGACCATCAATTGCTCATGTATAAGTTCAAGTTGAAGCTGAAGAAAATTAAAACACATCCAAGAGAGCCAACATACAACTTGAGCACATCCCACCTGAATTCAGAGACTATCTGAAGAGTAGATTTGTTACACTGAACACTAATGACCAAAGACAAGACAAGTTATGCAATGAGATCAACGACATCATACATGAAGAAAGCAAAAGACCATTAAAAAGACAAGACAGAAAGAAAAGACTAATAAAAATGTCAGAAGAGACACTGAAACTTGATCTTGAACATAGAGTGGCTAAAGCAAGTGGAAGAAATGATAAAGTAAGAGAGCTGAACAGAAGATTTCAATGGGGGACTTGAGAATACAAAGAAAAATATTCTAATGAAATGTGCAAAGACTAGGAGTTAGAAAATCAAAAGGGAAGAACATGCTCAGCATTTCTCAAGCTGAAAGAACTAAAGAAAAATTCAAGCCTCGTGTTGCAATATCAAAGGGTTCTATGGGTGAAGTATTGAATGTCTTAGGAAGCATCAAAAGCAGATGGAAGAAATATACAGAGTCACTGTACCCAAAATAATTGGCCAACGTTCGACAATTTCAGGAGGTATCATATAATCAAGAACTGATGGTATTGAAGGAAAAAGTCCAAGCTGCTCTGAAGGCACTGGTGAAAAACAAGTCTCCGGGAATTGACAGAATACAAATTGAGATGTTTCAACAAACAGATGCAATGCTGGAAGCATTCACTCATCTATGCCAAGAAATTTGGAAAACAGCTACCTGGCCAGACTGGAAGAGATCCATATTTGTTCCCATTCCAATGAAAGGTGATCCAACAGAATGCAGAGATTATCAAACAATGGCATTAATATTACATGCAAGGAAAATTTCACTGAGGATAATTCAAAAATAGCTGCAGCAGTACATCAACAGGGAACTGCCAGATATTTAAGCCAGACTCAGAAGAGGACATAAAAGGAAGAATATCATTGTTGATGTCAGATGGATCTTGGTTGAAAGCAGACAATACGAGAAAGATGTTTACTTGTGTTTTATTGACTATGCAAAGGCATTCAACTGTGTGGATCTTAACAAATTATGGATAACATTGCAAAGAATGGGAATTCCAGAACACTTAATTGTGCTCATGAGGCACCTGTACGTAGACCAAGAGGCATTTGTTCGAACAGGACAAGGGATTACTGCTTCAGGGTTTTATCCTTTCACCATACTTATTCAGTCTGTATGCTGAGCACATAATTCAAGAAGCTGGACTATATGAAGAAGAACACCATATCAGGATTTCTGGAAGACTCATTAACAACCTACAGTGTGCAGATGACACAATCTTACTGAAAGTGAGAACTTGAAGCACTTAGTGATGAAGATCAAAGACCACGGCCTTCAGTATGGATTACACCTCAACATAAGAAAAACAAAAATCCTCACAACTGGACCACTAAGCAACATCATGATAAACAGAGAAAAGATAGAAGTCGAGGATTTCGTTTTGTTTGGACCCACAATCAATGCCCATGGAAGCAGCAGTCAAGAAATCAAAAGGTGCATTGCATTGGACAAATCTGCTGCAAAAGACCTCTTTAAAGTGTTGAAAACCAAAGATGTCCTCTTGAGAACTAAGCTGCGCCTGACTCAAGCCATGGTATTTTTAATCACCTTACAGGCATGTGAAATCTGGACAATGCATAAGGAAGACAAAGAACTGATGCCTTTGGGTTACGGTGTTGGTGAAGACTCTTGAATATACCATGGACTGATAGAAGAAGGAACAAATCTGTGCTGGAAGAAGTACAGCCAGAATGCTCTTTAGACACGAGGGTGGTAAGACTTCATTTCACATATTTGGACATTTCTTCAGGAGGGACCAGTCCCTCGAGAAGGACATCATGCTTAGTAAAGCAGAGTGTCAGTGAAAAAGAGTAAGACCCTCAACAAGATCAATTGATATAGTTGCTGTAACAATGCCCTCAAGCATAGCAACAATTTTGAGGATGATCCAGGATCAGGCAGTATTTCGTTCTATTGTACAAAAGGTCTCCATGAGTTGGAACCGACTTGAAGGCACCTAACACCAACAGCCCCTTACTTTCCACGGAGTTCTTTTCTGAAGACTCCGACATAAGTCAGTTCTGATGTAAATTGAATACCTTTTTTTTTTTTTTAGTTTTTATTATTGTTGGTTTGATTAATAAATCATAATATTGAACATCTCTAAGTGAACATCTAAAAATGATAACATCAGCAAATTATGCCCTGCAATATTGTATTTACTACATATTACTAAAGATAACATGTACAAAAAAAAAATACAGTTGTAAGTGCAGTCTGTAGTAACTCGAGTGTGTCTTATTTCAGGGACTACCTGTATAAAATTTGTTCATTTAGGTCTATTCCCTTTGTCACCCTTTTAATTAAAGACTCCTTCTTCAGCTTCCTGGAGCTACTGTAAGAGCCCCCTACTGCTTCCACTCTAAATTCCTTCCAATCTATTCTCTACTTTGAAATCATAAATTACTTCTTATAATTGCTTCCTTTTACAATTAGAATAATGCACTTTCCCAGGTCTTACGAATCAGTACGTTATTCTGTCCTTGCTTAACCCTCCAATTCATCTTATGCTCCTCTCTCCCTTTTTCCAGTCACAGAAACCTCTTTAATTTCCTAACACTGCAATCTTGCTCAGAACTCAGAGCTGTCACACATGCTGTTCCCTCTATTTGGAATTCCAAAGCTCCTGCTCTTCACAAAGTGGGCGTTCTCACATACTTCAAGATTTTTCAGTGTTGCTTTTCATGTGACATCTTTCCTGACCACTCTATATGAGCAGTTCTTTTTTTTTTCCCCCTCTTTATTTTTTGCTTATTTTCTTTAGAGTTATTTATCATAATTCATAAGTATGAATAGAAACATGTACATGTTATATACACATATATAAATACACACATATATATGTGTGTATAAGTGTGTGTATATGTGTACACACACACACACACACACACACACACACAGAGAATAAGTGGGAGAGAGGTAGTAGGTAGATGACCATTATTGTTTTGACTTGTTAATTTGACTGTTGCTAACTCCAGAGGGCAAGAACCACACGTTTTTTAGTCAGTATAATATAGTCAGTACCAAGAACAATACATGGCACATAGTAACTATTCAATACATTTTTGTATCCATAGTGGATAAATGAATGAATGAAAGGATGAATATCTAATTCACACAGCTAGATGGTTGTGAACCATGTGTTGTTGAATCTCAGCCCAAAGCACTTTTTACTATGCAAGGTTGGACTGCAAGACACAGCAGAATTCCCAGCTCCTCTGTACAGTTTTACTTCACTGCTCCAGTTAAAGTTAATTTCTTCTTTTTACTGTATTCCCAGTGTGCTTGTTGTAAGTATACTAAAATAAAGTATATTGTTAAACACTCTGATTGTGCCTTACGTTTTATGTCCTGAACTATATCTAAGCTACTCACTGATAACCTTCAAATCTTAGACCTTATTTTCTTTTAAGAAAATCTTTCCAAGTTTCTAACATAATGCAGATCCTTAGGTAGATTCCTATTTTTAATATGTGCTCATTAACTTTGAAATGTATCAGAAGGGAACAAGGTTGACTCAAAGGCAGGACTTTCAGTCTCAGGAAAGCAGAGCACATCTCCCAATGTTAATTTAGGCTTGACAAATGAGGGGTGAATTTATTTATAAGAGAGTTCATATCATCATTGAGAAGCATTTATTCTTCCTTGAAAGGTTATTTTCTGAAAAATAAGATATATGCTGCATCCAGGCATCCTGCTTGGTCTGCAAGAGAACAGTCCTTGGCATTTAGACTAAGTATTATGTCCTCTAGCTAGGAAATGAGTTATGAAGAATATTTTTCATTTCTAACTTCTGATCTTAGAAACATTTTCAGTGAGCTTATGAGACAGCAACTGCTAAGCAGGTTAACATTCACTGGGTCATAAAATCACATATGGGTAGGAAGAATTCAGTTACTGTTATAGCTGAGGGAACTTTCTCTGATGGGAAGACTGTGGTCTCAATAGAGTCAGACAGATGAGAGTCCATATCTCAGTTCCGGTCTTTACTATATGTATGACCTGCGGCAAGTTGTGTAAACTCAGTCAGCCTGGTTTACCCATATATTGTGTTATACCTTCCTCATAAGGGTGCTAAGGTTTTTAACAGCATATTAGATATTCAATAAACTAGAACTTTTAAGTAACAACAATAATAATGTAGACAAGTTACATTTCATAAAGCACCATAGAACTGAAACCTGGACCTAGAAAAATATCAGCATATTTCATTAATTATTTTATTCATTGATTGTTTCAAAAATATTTAACTAGCTCTACTATATGACAGACAGTGAGATAGGTTTGAATTGTTGAATAAAACTACAGGCTTGTCTTCCTCATGGAACTTATACTCTACCTCCTTTCTGTTGTTTTAACTGTAAAGATTTTCAAAAAAAAAATGGTTTAGTTTTTAAAACTATGTTTTTTAAAAATATAAGCCAGTATTGATGTTGCATTTTCTCAGTTTTATCATCATCTTTTTTTTTTTTTTTGTTTAAGTGGTATTACTGTTGGAGTGTGCCCTCTTCCTTTAGGAAAACTACGGGCCATGGAGGTAACAGGTGTCTCGCCAATGTGTTCATGTGACCATAATTACTAGTTTAATTGTCTCCTCTAGCAGACTAGAAGCTCCTTAGCTATAGGAGTTGTGTCTGCCTTTTTTGCTGTTATATACACATAAGAGGCACTCACAGGATATACACTGAATGAATGAAAGAATGAATAGATGAGTATTACCAGTGATTACACATTACATAAGGTATGGGCTGGAAGTTACCACATTATTTGGAAGTGCCAAACTAAAAAGAAAAGAAAAATAAATTATGCAAATTCAAGAACTACATTAATGGCATGTTTAAACAATTTCCACTAAAAGTGAATAGAATTGAATGTTAGAAAATAAAGTGCAATTAGTTTAACATGTTTTCAGTAAATTGTCAGATTATCAAGGGATTTTTAGGAAATCAATATTCTCAAATAAACAAGCCCCCTAAATCAGTAAAGCTGACCCTCTGTACTTTCTACTGATGTGTGACAGGGATAATGTGATTAATTCAGCCCCCAAATAATTCTTTAAGTACTCACAGTCTTTAATTTAATCGTTGTTCAAGAAATTCAAGAATCTGACTGGAAAAGTTAGAGAAATGAAGCAGCATGAACTTTATTACTTCTCTTTGTCAAGTCTGCCTGACCTCTAATGGGTAAAAATAATTGTTTAAATATTGGTTACAAAGCCAAAAGAAGAAAGCCAATTTTCTATAATATATAATATATAATATCCTCCTGAATAGTTAAGAATTAATATGATATTAAAGGAGAGCATATGCTTGGCTTTCCCATAAATGATGCTATTTACAGTCATAGCATACCTTCCTTAATTTATATAAAAAGAGATAAATATAGACAGCACCTTATTGAATTTGCATTTTACTCTCTCTTTTAACATATAATGTATTATTCATATAGTGTTCACTGCCTTCACAGTAAAAACTGGTGAATGTAAAATACCTTAGAAATGTGTCCTATTATCATTAACTCAAGACTGTCTTTAACTTATTCTGAAATGGACTTCTTAAAATTTAAGGTAGATAAAGAAAAATAAATGGAAATAATGTGCTGTGGTACAAGAACTCTTCTTTCGGGCTCAAGAAAAATTATCAATGTTTATACATGCATTTAGATGTTTTGCATTTTAACCAACGTACACATGAGAATAGCGTAATGTTTTCTTACTTAAAAAATGCAATTTATTCCCAGAAAAAGGCCATCAAATCACATCAGAATAACTTTGTGGCACTTGGTAGACTAATGTAAGTAGTTTACAATACAAGTAAATTGAAATGAACAATGAATTTTGGGGAAAGGAAAGTGAAAGTTAAAACATTTTTATTATTATAAACATTGAAAGTACTCAGTCTATTAATTCAAGATGTGTTAAAAACGAAGCTAATTCTTTTTATTGTAGACTATATAGCTCACCTCTATATGATAAAATATAAAATTGGAGGAATCTAAAACACAGGATTACAATTGGACCAGATAGGCTAGATAATTCACCAACAAGAATCAGTCAATCCTCATTATTTGCAGATTCCATATTTAAAAATTCACCTGTGCCCATATTTGTAGCCCTGAAATCAATCTCACAGTGCTTTTGTGGTTATTCATGCACATATGCAGAGTGGCAAAGAGTTTGAGTCATCAGACATACACATCCAGCTAAGGTTGAACTAGGTGATTCTCTGCCTTCTTGTTTCAGCTCTCATATGGTAAAACAACTGTGCTTTTCACAGTCTATTTGGTGACACATTTTTTCACAGTTTTATGATTTTTGTTTGTGATTTTGCTGTTTAAAATGAACCCCCAAGCATACTGCTGAAGTGCTATCTAGTGTTCCTAATGCAAGAAAACGGTGATGTGACGTGCTTTACAAAGAAAATGTATGTGTTCGGTAAGCTTTGTTTAGGCATAAGATACAGTGCTGTTGGCTGTGAGTTCAGATCAAAATAAGAATTGCAACCTCTCTCCCTTCCCAACTCTCAACCTATTGATCTCCTATGTCTTTCTTCTTTCTAACCAAGTCAAGTACCTTAAAGCCTCTCTATAAATGAATGAATGAGAAGGCTCCCAAGATCACATAATTTTAGACATCGGGTCTTGCAGAGCAATTAAGGGAATCATGTCCTCATACAAAGTGTTCATCAAGTTTAGTTCCCTTATCTTTCCACGGCAACTGATATAACAGTAGTCCAAAGCTGAAGAAACAGTTCCTGGTGGTGGAAAGAGCATGAAGTTCAAAGGCAGACAGATATGGATTAAACCCCTTTACACCATTATTATTTTTAACACAATTTTAGTTTTAACACATTTGAATCGGAGTCTTAATTTCCCAACCTGTGACGCGAAGATAATACCATATCTCTCACATGGAATTTGTGAATACAATTTGGGATTGTGGAGCCTTGGTGGTGCAGTGGTTAAGAGCTAGGGCTGCTAACCAAAAAGTCAGCAGTTTGAATCTACCAACCGCTCTTGGGAAATCCTATGGGGCAGTTCTACTCTGTCCTGTAGGTTCACTACAAGATGTGTTGGAATAGACGCGATGGCAATGGGTTTGGTTTGGTTTTTGGTATGTAAAGTTCCTAGCCCAGAGTCATTTATCATTATCTTGGGCAGAGAGGTCTGTAATTACTGGTCCCATAACCAGGTTTTTCAAGTTAATGATGTCAAAGCACAATTAAGAAATCTAATCCCAGCAATGCTGTAGGAAGAAAATAGAGAAGGCACTGAACATCTTTTCCTCTACCACCTCACTCACTATCTGACCTTGAGACACGGAACCTTCAGTCCACTAACCATTTCTTTCCCCTTGTAGGAAATGAAGTAGTTAAAGGAGGACTGGAACACTGAGAAGTCTGGGTTGGACTGGAGCTACCTTCCCACTGAGGAAGCACATTCAGGGCACTGCTAATCCTGCTGTGTGAAGGGGAAGCCCTGGGGCGATCTTTTAAAAAGATTTAAAAACCTTCTGACATGTTTGCCATCTAAGCAAGTCTGGTGCTGCTCCAGAAGCAGCACAGAGAAGCTGAGAGCAGCTTTAGAAAATGTGGAAATAATGAGCTTTGCTCCTGTTCTGCCAGAAGGGCATTAGTGGCTCTTTGCCCTCCCTTTTGCATGCCTAGAAGGGAGAGTTTACTCAGGACACTATTCATCTCCTCATCTTTTCTCCTCTGTTTTCCTTCTTTTCTCTTCTCTGCTTTACTTTTTTTTCACTCTTCTTCTTGGCCCCTCTTCCCCCTTGCCAATAAAGCAATATAAATTGGTCATCCACTACTTGTAAAAGACCCAGTGGTGTCAATTTTGATAAAGAATGCAAATGGAAATTGCCCCTGTCCTTCTCCTGTCAGCATCTCCTGGTGGAAGGGTAAAAGTGTCTTTCCACAGAACAGTGCCTTATCTCCCAGCATTGCCTAAAATGGTCCCTTGCCTTAATGAGGGAGACTTGATTTATCTTTTCTTATAGACATCTTATGCGTTTTTCCTCAATGACACCCAACAGTGCCTCTCATACCCATCACAGTTCCTTAGCTAACTCAGGTCACCTCCTTTAATAAATCTAACATGATCAATGTCAGTTCATGTTATTTCATTGTCTGGAAGTCCAGTTGGAATTGCAAACACAGTACAATCCAAAGGGAACCCACCAACCCTTTATTGTCACCAGCCCTCAGCACATAGGATATTTTCCTCAGTTCTTGATGTCAGGACACAGTCCCAACCAGAAATCATTTCTTGTGCCTTTCATTCTACATTGAAACACTATGCAAATCTTAGAAAGTCTATTATGTAATAGCCTTCCTATATCTCTCTCTCTATTTCTACTGTGTTTTTTCCCAAATCAGACCCTTCATACTTCTCTCCAAGTTACTTATATTAGCCTTCTAACTGACTTCTCAATCAACACTCCCTTCTATTACAGTCTCCTCTTGATCACCAACTGGATCTTTCTGAGGATTAGATTTCTTCACATCACTTTATTATTGCTCAACACAGTTTGTAGTTCCTAATTGTCTATATATAAAAAAATTAAACTTATTAATTTGAACCTCTAGATTATCCCTTTCCAGTTCTGATTCTTCAAGACTTTCCTTTGCGTTTTTCAGGCTTCAGCACAACTGCTTATCACATTGTCCCTGGTTTGTCCTGAACTTTCCCATCTGTGTAGCATTTGCTTACACTGTTTCCTCTGTCATACAGATTTCTCCTGGTTGATACAGATCGTGTCCCTGTACTTGGACACTTGTGATTTGAGTGCGTACTGACAGCTTGCCGAAAGGGATTTGAGACCCTAGGCATAGCTCTCAACCGACGACAGAAACAAGATGTAGAAAAAGTGCCTGGATTTCCTTCCCCTCATTGTAGGACAACTCTGTGACTTGTTCCTCTCTGTCTCCCAGAAGTCTTTAGATGTACTGAGCTCCAGTTGCTCACAGTGGCAATATGCTCCTTAAGTCACTTTTATGGTTTCCTTCCTGTCTCCATCTTACTTCCTAATTCCCCTACAGAGGCTTCATGGGATCACCTCTCTTGTTCCAGGGTTAGCCTAAGACAATAGTCATACTTAAAAGTCACCTCCATACAGCATTTCTCTTTTATCTGCAGCTGTACACCTCGCTATCCACCAATGTGCTTCTCTTAAAGTGTCATTATTTCCTGTTTTGTACACATTTTTGTTTTTGCGTTTTCTAGTAATGTTGCCTCCAGCTAAGCAGGAAATGATTTAAAAACCTTCTGACATGTTTGCCATCTAAGCAAGTCTGGTGCTGCTCCAGAAGCAACATCACCTTCAGCTTCATATCTCCATTTCTCTGTCATAATAAGTGATAAGTGATTTCCTTTTTTTTTCTTTGTTTTTGTCTACCCTCTCCCCATTCATTTTTTCCCTATGTAAGAGACCTATTTGATAGTCTGGGTCACCGCTTAGAGTAAATATTTTAGTTGGTAAAAAATCAAATTCTTTATTTACATTATTTTTCCTTGCGGAGACCTTCAGGATGTAGTGAAAAAGGAGGAAGCTCCATTGAGTACAGCAGTAGAGACCCTCTGAAGGTACAGTTTTTAATGCTGCCTCAATATCCTCCCATTTTCCACTGGCAGGGTAATGTTTCGGTGCTTATTTTCCTTCCATTGTTTTCAATGCTTGGAAAAAGTTGCCTATTCAATGTTAGAAAAGCTAAATTCCATTTGTCTTACATTCTACATTGACACACTAGCGAAATCTTAGAAAGTCTACGTATGTAATATTCTTCCTATCTTCCTCTCTCTATTTCTATCGTGTTTTTCCCAAATCAAACACACCATACTTCTCTCCAAGATGTTTACATTAGCTTTCTAACTGGCTTTCCAGCCAACACTCTTTTCCATGTTGTTACGTGGAACAGTACCATCTTTTTTAATGCCTTTAGAATCTTGACCTTTTAGATTTTCACAACTCTCCCTCATTTAATATCCCCTTGCTTTCTTCTTTTGTCTCTCCTCACACAAAAATCTGCCCAAGCTATTGGAATATTTAACCTCTTTCTAGTTACATAGGTTAGTGGCATGGTTAGGCTACCTCTGGGGATTTAGTTTATCTCATTTCTTGCCCCTCCATTGCATACACTCTTCTCACCCAACAAACCAAAATGTTAGCTGGTCCCAGAAAGTACTGTACTTTCTTCTCTGTGTGTCTTTACGTGTGCTATATCTCCTAGCTGTGACAAGGTACCTATTTCCTCCTCTCCCATACTATTACTGATATCAGACATCATTCTACTCCTATTTCCGATGTCATCGAATTGATTCCGACTCATAAGGACCCTATAGGGCAGAGTAGAATGTGCCATAGGTTTTCTTAGTCTGTAATCTTTATGGAAGCAGACTGCCACATCTTTCTCCCTTAAAGTGGCTGGCAGTTTCCTCCTATTAAACAAACAAAACAAACCGGTTGCCATCGAGCCAATTCTGGCTCATAGTGCGTATAGGACAAAGTAGAACAGCCCCAAAGAGTTTCCAAGGAGCGCCTGGTGGACTCAAACTGCCTTTTGGTTAGCAGATGTACCTCTTAACCACCACACCACCAGAGTCTCCTCCTATAGCCTTCTGTAATTACTTACCCAATCCAGTCTGGTTTGGATGTCTCCCTGATCTACTTCTTCAGCATCTGGGTTATGTCTCACTTGTTGCAATGACCATGATCAACGACTTCTTGACTTTCTTTTCCATGGGATATCATAGACTAAAATATCTTTCATCGCAGGGATTATGATTTGTTCACTGATGTGTTGTCAGCTCTACCATAATGATGATTTCTGACATGTATGGTAGATAATAATAAATGTTTGTTGAATGAATGGATGGATGAATGAATTGTTGCTTGAAAGTGCAAATTGGCTTGTAAACCCGGGCTACATAATATCCTTCCTTGACCTACTACCAAGTATTTTTAAGGAGATTTCAAGCAAATAGTAGTTTACTCTATAATTAAAGTATAAAGGAGGACTATCATGTTTGATAGAGCCTTGGTGGCACAGTGATTAGGAGCTTGGCTGCTAAACAAGGGATCAGTAATTTGAGTCCACCAGCCACTCCTTGGAAACCCTATGGGGAAGTTCTACTCTGTCCTGTAGGGTCACTATGAGTCGGAATCGACTCGATGGCTATGGGTGTCATGTTTGATTGACAAGCTCATATATTCTTATATGCACTCCATTCACATTTAAGAAATTGTTTTGCATCTTCTTTGCTGAAGGCATAGATAAACCAAATATGGTAGTAATTATTGAGATTGGGGAATTCCATCTTAAGCCTCTATTTTCAATGTGCAGTAAAATAATGTGGAAAGATACCTTATGAAATATTTAGAGTCATGCTTTTAGTAGAATTTGGGAAGAAAAAATGTGAAGTCTGCAAAGCAAAAATCTGGCTGAGTTGGTTACTTTATCATTTGAATAGCTTACTGTTGCATCTTCTCTAGGTCATATTCTGTATTCCGCTGTGGTAACATTTGGTCCTTGGAGCAGATGCTCAAAAGACAGTTGCCCCAACATAAGCAATTCAAAGACATCTTTGGGATACTTCCAAGCCGGTTATAAAATACAGCATAAGAGGCACCTTCAGTATGTCCTCTGAAACTCCTATTCCCACTGGTACAGTTAGCATCTCAGCAAATATGTTTTTCAAAATTATTCTCTCACACTGTTCCTATCTTAAAAGTTTAAGTATACTTGTCCAAAATACATTTGCATATGCTTTGCAGTTGAATATGTTCGATACAGTCCATCAAAATAGCCTCACATCTGTTATTTGTAGCAGAAATACTCCATTTAGGTGTTTAGTTTCCCAAATACTTGCTTCCAGCTTTGTTGGCAGTGGGGGCTGTCCAGCATTATGAGCGTAGTAACTTACAGAAAGCAGCCACATTTAGGTTAATGCTTTATAATTTTTACTAACATATCTGATTCTCAATCTCTTACCCCTTGTCTGTAGGCATCCAACATTTTATGCTGAAGGCCTGACCCTGCTCACGTTGCTTCCTCTGCCCTCCCCACGGTTGCTGGGTTACTTAACATGGAAACCCAGGTTTGAAACTCCCCAGCAGAGGTTCAGTGACATACAATGCCAAGGGGACAAGCAGGACTATGTCTCATAAATGCGTCTATAATAAATGTTGCATGGGTCTGAGATAAAATTGTTGTTAGTTGCCATCAAGTCAATTCCAACTCACAGCAAACCCATGTGTTACAGAGTAGAACTGCTCCATAGGGTTTTCTTGGCTGTAATCTTAATGAAATTAGGAAAGAAAAATAATAATTTTGCACTGTGGTGTTTTTCATGAAGTTAAATTTGGTCTACTTAAAGAATGGCCTGGTCTCTGTATAGAGATAATGTCAGTTTCAACCATGGTTTTAGGTTCCTAACTTTTTGGTATTAAAATGTCCTTACTTTCATGAAGAGATATTGATATAAAATTATAATCGATTTTTTAATGTCCTTGTTTGGCAAAATTAAAATTTGTCAAACCTGTATTGGTCATCAAAATACGCTTTGTGTAATTTTATCAGGCTCTGAATTTCAAAAGTAGGGGAATCATTATCATAGGCAGTAATCATTCTTGAGAAACAATGTAAAAGTTAACACTTAGTATGTGCTGGACCCTATTCTAAGTGCATTACCTGTAGTGACCCATTTAATTCTCACAATAAACCTATCAGGCAGGTAACTATTAGTTTAGGGCTGCTGTAACAAATTACCACAAAGTGAGTGGCTTAAAATGATAGAAAGGCATTGTCTCACAATTGTGGAGGCTAGAAGTCCAAATTTAGGATGTCTCCAGTACCATGCTCTCTTCGAAGACTCTAGGGGAAGATCCTTTCTTGTCTCCCAGCTTCTAGTGGCTCCAGACCTTCCTTGGCTTGCAACTACAGCATAACTCACATCTCTGCCCCCATCATTCCATATATTCTCCCCTGTGTTTGTGTCTGCTGCTGTGTCTGTTCTCTTCTTTTATAAGGACACTAGTCATATTGGTTTAAGGCCCACCCTACTCCAGTATGGCTTCATATTAATTGAACTAATAACGTCTTCAAAAACCCTATCACATTATATACCTGATTTTATAACTGTTGTTGTTGTGTGCCATCAAATCGATTCCAAATCATAGCAACCCTGTATGACAGAGTAGTACTGCCTTATAGGGTTTCCTAGGCTGTTACTCCTTATGGGAGCAGATCTCCTGCAGAGCTGCTGGTGGATTTGAACCACCGGCCTTTTGGTTAGCAGCTGAGCACTTAACCATTGTGCCACTAGGGCCCCTTATTAGATACCTATAATTTATTATCTTGATAAGCATGTCATTGACCCAATTGCCAGGCTTTCTACTCTTTTTGTACTTTTCATTCACGTTTCACATTTCAAGCGTTCTCTTAAAATCTTGTTCCCAGCTCAGCTTCTGGGGCCTCCCACCTGCTGACAGAGTTTCCCATTATTGACTCCAGTTTGAGTGTATAACACTGCATATAACCGGAACTTGTGCTAAGCTAGTATGTAAGAAATCTATAGCCACATAAGACAGCCTTAGTGCCAGTTGTGTTACTAGATTCTTACTTCTCATTTGTCATCATACCTCCTGGGTAGCACATTCTGGGTGCTGGCCATTCATAACCCGAAATTGATTCTGCTATCTCACTCTCAAATCTATTTCATATTCCAGCTGGCAGATCTACTTAGAAATCCCAGTCCTTGCCTCCCTGTCCTGTCTCACTATAGTCAATGGTCCTCCTTCTAACCAGTTTTTTCCTTGTGTTATATCTTTAGACTTTTTTTCCATTGACTTTTCAGAAATGGGCTTATATACTTCAGACACAAAAATGTTCTGTCTTATACATTCACTTCCTTTTTATAATGGTTTCCAATCGTACCTGAGTTTTGATTCTGTCTATCCCTCTGTATCTCACTCAGCCAAATTCCTACTTCTCAACTCAACACCTTTGATAATTTTCCTCCCAGAATTTTAGAAACCATAAAAGTAGTGCAGTAAGGATCTTTAGAGGACGTTTGGTGTAGATCTTCTTTTTTTTTAAAAAACATCTGTATTTCTGTACTCTTGGCAGGGATGCTAAGACAGAAGACTGGGGTGAGAAATAAATCTCAATTCTCTTAACTCTGGGATCAGAGTTTTTTGTCACTATAATAGCGGTGTTTAATTTTGTAAGGTTTCAATTCTGTAATGCTTAGATACTTACATTACAAAAAAATTAATAACCACATTAATTATTCATTGATATTTATTAAAATAGCTGATAACTCAGACTTTGTTTTCCTTCAAAAATGTTTCCCTTCCCTAAGGCTTTGTTCCAGGTCTTCAAAGTAAGAGAGCTTTAAATGGATAGACTTTGCATAATGACTGTCACTTGTTTTCTAGAACAGTCTTTGGACACTGTTGTTGTCCCATTTTTCAACAAGGCATTCAGGGACTGATTTGTTATAAAGTTAATGAAGCTTAAGCTTTAGGCTCCATGATTGTACAAGGTTCTTCAAAGGCCATGGGAAAGGTCCTAGCAATCTATTCACATGGTCATGGATTTTTGTAAAATTTGAAAAAAATAAAATATTTTAACTTCAGTTGGGTAAAAGAGCAATTTCATTATACTTGTACATCCCATTCTGTTTAGTACTATTATTGTAGCAGCGTTTTGGGGATCTATCTAAAAGGAGAAGTTGAATGGAGGCTATGTTTATTATAGATGTAATGGGGTATGTGTACATGGTTCACAGTCAATTGTTGTGTCTTATACACTCACTTCCTTTTTATAATGGTTTCCAATCTTTGGAGCATGGACCTGTAGTACTGTAATCAGTACCTGCCCCCTGGATGTCATGATATAGAGGTACAGTCCTAGTGGTCTAATCAAGAACTGAACATGTTCAAAATTCCCAGCAGATGAAATATCTGAATGATAGAAGAGAAACAAGGTTTGAAATATGTAATAGCAGAAAATGATACATGGAAACTCCTCAAATTCATTAAAAATAAAAATTATTAGCAGAAGATTCAGTTCTTACCAGCACCTAGTCAACACAGAGGAATATACCCCCCAAAAGATGGCATACTCACAGATATAAACATGCCATAATTTCTTTTTCCTTTTTGATGGGGATCTCAGGAAATAGAATTTATCAGAATTTCTGTGTTTTTATAGGAAAAAAAATCAGTTAACAGTACAGCAAACACATTCATGTGTGATGTCACATGTTTTATGTAGCTCAGTATATCAGATTATATCGTGGACTATTAGCTCATACTGTCCTGAAAAAATCCAGCCTTACTAAAAAAATACCACCAATGCAGGGAAAAGCCCTAAAGAATCAAAGGTTCCCTTAAAAAACTTTATACATACGCATCTCTAAGTCAACAGAATTAGTAAATGAGGTGTATTAGGTAGTTTATTAATAAACACATCTAATTTCCTAAATTGTGTGTGCTTGTGGCAATTGTCAGCTTTTCGAATTTGTGGATTTTTTTTCTTTCAAGTAAATACTTCTGTCCCTCATTCTTTTTTAATTTTCTTAAAATGAAACATCCATGTTTCAGTACCCACATGTCTAGATTTGCTCCCACAAGCTGTAAATAGAAAAGTAAAGTAAGTTTCTCCTTCTTGTGTGTAAAATCTAGAATCAGGGATATTTCAGGATTGACAGGGAACAAGAAGTCTTATAATGGGAAAAATATTGAAGAGCAAACCAGACTTCTAAGAAAAGGGCAAAGAGTTTCACTGTATTAGAAAGATGGAACTGGTGTAAAGGGACTTAAAAGGTTGCAATTTGTGAACTTATATACCTTTAGAAATTATCATTCTGAGTCAGGACTGGCCTGCAATATTGCTTGATGCTAATTGCCTGGGTTACACTCTGTGGGCAGCCAAATGAAGCTGTCTTTAATCAATTTCCAACTACTTGAGATCATAAGTTATAGGAACAATGGTCACAGAATTAAAAATACAAAGAGTCATTTAATAGGATTGTGATAGAATAAGAATATTTTCATAGCACTAATTATAGAACAATTTTATACAGGAAAAAAAAATTACTAAAATAATTGAATGTGCCTTCTAAATCATTAAGGATGAAATTATTTCAATCATGATATTTTTGAGTAATTTATAGTCACACTCAGATGAATTGAAAACCTTTTGCTTTTCTCTAATACAGCTATTGATATTTGCTACCATACCTTTATGCACCACCTTCTTTTGGGAGTGATGGAATCCCAATGCAATCTATTTTTCTTTTACTTAATTTTTTTTTTGTCATGAAGCAGTAATTGTTACATAGAGTTTCATAAACCACAAATTGCTCCAACTCATCATGTTTCTCTAGCAGAAGCAAAAAGTGTTGAAAGATAGCCCTTAAGGATTCCGATGTCTTAGCTGCAACAAGAATTAAATGCTGGCAAAAATGAAACAAAACAAAACAAAATAAATCACAAAATCAGATAATACAACACCTAATAAGAAAAAGTAGCCCAGGCCGTGCTAAGAACACGAGGATCTTTCTAGCACATAATTATCTACTTCAAACTCAGATTTTCAATATCTTTATAAATGAAGAAATAGAGCACAAATGTGGCTTTTATGTTCAATGTAATATTGGTTATATGATCAAAAACATTGGAATCAACTTGGTATCCATGTCTCTAAAATACATTTAATGACATTATTGCACATTTATCCCAATTTCCTCACTGTAAATTACCTGGCTGAATAATCAATAATTTTTATCAAGCACATATAGTGTCAATTGGCTGAATATTGCTTGAGACGTCCAGCATCTAACCTCTGGATGACAGTAAAACAAAAAGAAAGGAAGTAAGGGAGAGAGGGATGGAAGGAGGAAGGGAGGAAGAGAAGGACAAAAATAAAAAGATGAAAGAGAGAGAAACTAGCATTCAGAGTTTAGTACTCTAATGAGAGGCATCGCCATTAAATGAATTGGATCTGTAGTCTATAGTGGGTCAGATCTATAATGGTTCAATCTGCAATCTGTTGGATTGGATCTCTAAGCATTAAACCTCATGCTCCTAGAAATTTATCTGTGTCTGGTTTATAGTTTCTGTGGAATTAGAAAATTTATACTCATAACAACTTGTGGTCATTTATCCACGGCCAAGATAGGCATTGTATTCGCTTATTCCTACAAATATATGTAAATAAGAAGAGGGTAGTGTGAACGGCTTGTAACAATTCAAGCTACAGATATCTGGCACCAACTGATGCCATATGCAGCATTGCGATGAGCCACAAGTCAGTCTGGGAATTATATTACTCAGGTTTTCAAAAAGAAATAAATGACTCATTTAAATTAAGAGATTTGAGGTGAGTGTAATCAGGATATATTTACAAAGATGAGGGTATCATATAAGGAATGCCATACCCTGGGACTAACAGCTGCAGGATCAAGAAATAGCCCTAGGTATGAAGAAGCAATAGAAGCGAGTAGGTAACAGACGCTAAAGACATAGAAGGCTTTGTGTGAAGGCTGGTTGATAGGAGCTGAGACTTTGGTGCAGGGATACACTCCTGAGTAAATAACCCAGCCTCACTTTCTGATCTCATACAAACCTTTTATTGGTGAAACCAGTACAAAAAAGGAAAGAAATGGTATCTCTTAGGATGTATTCCCTACATATCAGTCTCCTGGGGAACTAAGCAGGCAGAGGGAAGAAAAGTTACAAATGGATCTTGAGGTCAAACAAGTTGCACAGCATAGACGGCAAGAAGTTAAATAATATGAACACTGTGTGACTTTTTTTTTTTCTTTCACTGATAGATTATAAACTTCTAGTTGACATACGTAAGTTAAGAGTTACCCTTAACTACTCATCTAGGAGAATATTAAGCCATAACTTTTTAATCCATTAAAAAAAAAAAAAAAAAAAAAACTCTTAGGCTAACTCATATGACCAAAAGCCCCTGCAGATAGCTATGTATGGGAGTCTATTTTATTTTCACAGCTGCTATTCCATTTTTTTATAACGTTCCTCACTTTTGAATTACAGTTCTTTTTTATGTTTCTCCATGGATTTTTTCAAAGACAGCCCAAATTATATATTCCTCACTAAAAAGTGAGTAAAAATCTATTTTTGCTAGTATACAGGGTACTATCGAAATAAGTGATTAAGAATAGTCTTGGCTGTCCTCTATTGAGTTTATTGTTTGACTGTTGCAGGTAGTATTTTACTCTCTAATTTCCCTCATTCTTCTGTATCGTTGCACTCTTTATGCTTGATCAATAATATCTTTTTGGAGAAATAAAAAAAAAAAAACATGGTTTTTGTACAGCATTGAGTGATTTATTGCACCATGATACCACTAGACTTGCAATATTTTCTGTGAATTTTGACATAGTAGAGCATAAACGCAGTTGATCTTCTTTCTCACAGGAGTATCTAAGCAGTAAATCTGCCAAATATTATAAGATAGAGTGCTTTAAAGATGGTACCTCGGAGGAGAACCAATATTCAGTCACAAATGTCCAGTGAGTGTATAAAATAATGCTCACTTTCTAGTTATCAGGACAATGCAGTATAAAACAATCCGATTAGAAAAAATTAAAAGGACTGTTAATAGCCCAGCTGGTGGTGCAGTAGTTAAGAGCTATGCTAACCAGAAGGTTGGCAGTTCAAATCTACTAGCTGTTCCTTGGAAACTCTATGGGGTGCAGTTCTACTCTGTCCTATAGGGTCACTATGAGTCAGAATTTGGTTTTTGGGTTTTTTTTTTTAAATAATATTAAAGAATTGTGGCAGTGGGAATGGTGTTCTTTATTTTTTAAACAAATTCCTTAGACCATGATACCTAAATGTTCTTCATCAGCTTCTATCATATTCCTGAGAAAATTTCTCGTATTAGTCTCTATCTCAGTTTATAGGCTTACAGTGAATCTCAAGTACCTGTGCATAACCATGCAAAGCCACCGCTGGTTACTAAGTACATCTAAAGAATGTGTACATATATTACATGTGGTCTGATGGAATCTTATTTCTGAGTGTTGTTCTCAAAGATGTAGCAGTTTAATGTAGAAATCAGAAGAGAAGGACAGTGTATTTTTGGGGAAAACTTTCAAGCCCACATAGCTTGATTTTAGGAGGCTTTATTCAGAACATGAGTTGGAATTGACTTGACGGAAAGGGTTTGGTTTTGGTTTTGGGTTATTTAGAACGATGATCAAAAACCTTGCTAGAATAGACATGGTAGGGGAGTTTTCAGGCTTCACCATGCTTGAATAAAGAATCATTCATCAAACATTTTAATCTCTTTAACTGTAAAGCTAATTCCCCTCAGCACAGCCTGGGAGATTTTTCCCCCTAAAGATTTTTTCTTTACCATAATAATGGAAGGTATGGTTCAGTGATTTGAGGTATTGAAAAGAGAATGATTGGCTTTTCTCAAATTATTAACATTTTAGAACAAATACACAATTTAATCAAATTTAAAATAAATCTTGATCTTAGATGTGTATATTTGTCTAACCACCCCAACATACGCCAACACACACACACACACAAGCATGCACCCACTTCCCTGCCTACACATGGTCACATAGGCGCTGCATTACCAGGATATCCCTCTGCTTTAAAGACTTAAGAGTGGAAAGAGGGAACATATGAACCAAGCATGATTTTTTTTTTTTAGATAAAGAACAAAGAGATGAACTTTCATTTTAGACTTAACTGTGCATTGCTAAGAAATAGCATGATAATAAATGAAATATTGATCAATTTTTTCTTTCCTATAAATTAACAATATTTCTTTATCAGCTTCTGGCTTTTCTCTCATACACTAAAAACATAATCCAAACTATTATTTCTCTATATATCTGGACAGTGTTCTCACTTAGCTATGTAAAGAAAAAATAATGATCACGATTACCAATTTTTTAATTTCTTGTCACTGTATTAATTAGTTTGAACTTATATTACCTTCATTAGAATCAGGAATATCTCTTAGTAAGTTGAACAAGTATGTATATGAGAGAGTTTAAAATAACTACTTTGTGGTACTATTATAATTATATAATCATAGGTTCCAATTCATACATATATTAATGTTTCAAATAGCTACATACCCAAAGGGGATATTATTGTGCACATTTTAGTCCATTAAGTTTATGTTGAAATCAATCAGAGACATAAGAGCTCATCTAACCTCTGAACTTTCTGAAAAAAGAAAAAGACTTGAGAGCTGACAATGAAGAAATGCAAATTATGCAGATGTGACATAACTGTAATTACAAAATCTCTATTGGTATTTTAACCTCAAAAGGAAATCCTTAGGCCAGAAGAGTCATTACCCACATAAGTTGCTTCCTACAGATGCCTTTTTGATATGAGCAGTCATACCTCTCTGTCAGTCTGCACATACACATGCACACACACATACACAAATTTATGTATGTATGTATGGGTGTGTGTGGAGCCCTGGTGGCCCAGCGGTTAAGCATTCGCCTGCTAACCAAAAGATCAGCAATATGAATCCGCCACCTGCTAACTGGAAACCCTATGGGGCAGTTCTACTCTGTCCTATAGGATCTCTACGAGTTGGAATCAACTCGAAGGCAACGAGTTTGGTTTTTCGGTAGATGTGTGTGTATACACACACAGAGAAACATTCACTTGAACTACAGACTTTGAAAGTTCTCACTATGCATTTGGGACACTTCTGTTTTACTTCTTACCTTCTTGAAAAAGAGAACGTATTTTAGCAATAAAGTTATTCATCTGAGCTGTAATAGCAAAGAAAGTGAAGATTTTAAAAATTTTCCTTCCTGCAACTATTTTTAAAGGATCCCTGGTGGTGCACCTGTTAAGCACTTGACTTGACTGCTAACGGAAAGGTTGTTGGTTCGAACCCACCAGCGGCTCCATGGGAGAAAAAAACCTGGTGATCTTCTCCCATGAAGATTTCAGCCTAGGAAACCCTATGGGGCAATCCTACTTTGTTCTATAGGGTCACTATGTGTTGGAATCAACTCGATGGCACAAAACACCAACAATAACACAACTATTTTTTTCTATTTTAGATTTTTGTATTTACAGTAGGTTTTTCTTATCCCATTAAAAAATCGTGAAGGAGATACGGCAAGGGTCAGAAGAGAAAGAAGCTTGAAGAGTATACGTAGCAGGGCATTTTACAGTCACATTCCATTTTTCCTTACTTTTTTCAACCTTTTTATTATGGTGAAAAATAAAAGCAATTCTGATGTGAAAACTAACAGAAAAGTTATAGAATGTTCTAAGGAGATCTGAGACACAGAGATTTAACCTTTTGTTTTCAATAGCTACTGACGGTAGACTTTCCTCTGTATATTTATTGAAACACATTTACTATAAAAAACAGCTGTGCCAGTTCAAAACAATTTGAAGTAGCAACCTGGCAACAACAAGATGACGTGTGAGTTGTCCAGGCTTCCCATCAGAATTTGGGAACAGAAGCTAAACAATTGCAATTACAGTGTTGCACATGACCTCCACCAGTTGGAATGTTGCCCATCGCCACTGCTGCTCACCTTGGTTAATAAGCATTTCCTCCAGTGGATGGATGATTAAAAAGTAAGGTTTTATGTTTTTTACCTTGGCTATTAATTTCATCTGTGTAAACATAGATTATAATCTGTGACTGACATGCCCATAATTTCAAATGAAAATGATATGCAAACTGTGGAAATATGACAAACTTGCTACTCAAGATTCCAACAATGTATACTGTGAAATATGTGCTCACTATGCAGGAAAAAAAAAAATGTTTCCTGAACCTGCTGATGGTCTTTTTAAGAAAGTGTTGAGTGACAGCTTAAGCCAAGGCTTATAAGCCCCAGGGTGAGACCACCTCCTAGGGCAATGGAAAATTTTTCACTGTCAGCTGTAGGGTGCCTTGTACTTGACACTTCTTTCCCTTATGTAGGAAAGAATGGTCCTATTCTAAGGCACAGAAGATGGTCTGGGAGTTACTGTCTCTGTTTCATTCTCTGCTTTTGTGAAGAAGATGATCATGATGAAGATGAAGATGATACTTACAATTTTTTCTAATATTTTAGTGGTGGGGGAATACAGCATATATTGAATGCCGGATGCTCAACACTTATTATCACAGAAATGGGTGTGACCAAGATTTCAGATCTCTTTTATATGTATTTTTAAAAACTCTCTTGACTCTCCATCCTATCCCATGGGGAGAGGGAAGTCCAGTATCCTCTCTCTCCCTTTAGTAACACCATGATCATCTGAGGTCTTGCATCTCTCCTGGGTGTTTGCTAAGATTCCTTACTTCCACCAAATTCCAAATTATTGTTCTGTATGTGTCCCTTTCTTTATTCTTTAATAGTAACTTATATTGATCCCAGAGTAGAGTGTGGCTCTACTTTCTTTAATGCCTCCTAAAGTGCAACTGGAGCCCTGGTGGTATAGTGGTTAAGAGCTCGGCTGCTAAACAAATGTTGGCAGTTCGAATCCACCAGCTGCTCCTTGAAAACCCTATAGGGCAGTTCTACTCTGTCCTATAGGGTTGTTATGAGTCGGAATCGACTTGATGGCACACAAACAACAACAGCAAAGTATAACTAGGGGCCCTGGTAATACAGCGTTTAAAGTGTTGGGCTGCTAACAGAAAGGTCAGCGGTTTGAATCTACCAGCTGCTCCTCAAGAGAAAGATGAGGTAGTCTGCTTCTGTAAAGATTACAGCCTTGGAAATCCCATGGGGCTGTTCTAGTCTGTTATATAGGGTAGTTTCAAGTCAGAATCAGCTCGATGGCAATGGTTTTAGTTTCTGGTTTGTTAATGTACAACTAAGACAAGATGATTCCTGGAAATTATGGGTAATGACGGGGATGGGGCACCAGGCACTGCTCAGAAACCAATGCAAAATTTAATGCTTTATAAGCCAACCTTACTTTTGAAAGTCTCTGTCCCAGTATGCTGCTAGGTATTCCCCATGAACTGAGCTGCTTTTCCTTAGTGCCTGGTTTCCCACCATTTATGGAGTCACATGTATCCCTCCTTCCATTTTTACTTTTTTCTTGGTTTTCACGCTTCCTCCCATAATACCTACTTCATGGCATCTCTATCTTCTCTCTTTGGTTTTCTTTAAAAAAAAAGAAATACATTCATTTGTTCAGCCCTGTGCTCTGGGGCCCACCTCACCATAAGGGATTCTGATTCAGGACCTCTGAGTGGAACTTGAGAATTTGCATTTCTTAGACGTTCCCAGAGGCTGCTGATGCTGCTGGAACTCAGACCACGGGTGGAATAGCACTTCTATAGAGGTGGTTCTTTGTTTCAGTTACGATGAGTTTTACCTGAAAGATCTAATTACCTGAAAGCCGGATAAACAGTGTCTTAGTAATAAAAGAATTTAATAACATCATCTAACAAGCTATATGCATGATGGAGCTTCTAGACCTGGTCCAGTGGCCCAAATATGTCATTAAGAACCAATGCTGTTTTGATACTTCAAATTACCCATCTCCATCAAGCTGGCTTTTCATCTATCTTGCGGACTGGTGTGTCATGTTTTAACAATGATTGTCACAACTTCAAAAGTGAGGGGAGCGGGGTAAAGGAAAGTATCGGATTGTCAGGGCAGCAAAATGTTGCCTTCTTTATCTCTATTAATAATTAGAGGGAAAAACATTCCAGGAGGCCCAGAGGGCATCTTATCTTTTGTTGTCTAGATCTACCACATGGCTTTCCCTTGCCATAATGGAAGCTGAGAAAGTGTGTATGTAGCATGTGCAATCCCTAATCTGCGCAGGCTCTGCCAGCAAGAGAAGGAAATAGCTAAGGGCTAAGCAACCAACTTCATCTAGCACATTCTAGAAGAATAAAAAAGAGTTTATCAGGTTGGAATGAGGCTAAATACCATTCCAGGACAAGAGAATAGCATACAAAAACACAGAGTTATAAAAGAGCATAGAATATTCAGGAACTGGAAATAAACTTATTTTGACTGGAATATAGAATATGTGGGACAAAACTTATCAGGGAGACAAAGCTGAAGAAGGAGGCAAGCAAATATTTTTTGCAATTGTATCTTCATATTTTAGTTACTTACGATACTCTTATTCATATTTAGTACAAAATTGTGCTTTATCTCAACTTAGGATTGAAGGATCCCATTTCAATTTTTCCAGTGATCTTATGGAAAATTCTTTCCCTAAGAGCCTCTCTTGTTATTGGGGTCCCAATAAATAACAGAAATTCGATACGGATGATTACTAATAAAGAGGTATGCACACAGCCTTCACTTGCATCTTCTTTCATGTTGTAAATTTAGCTGTATTTATGTTTGTGAGCAGCCAGAAGGGAGAAACTAGGAATTGCTGGGAGAATTTAGGTCAGGTGGTACTTTATGTTCACCAGCAGAGAGTTCATAGAGAGGAATTTGTGGATTAAATAGCTACTGTGGCATCTGCCTCTCTCAGCTGGTTTATCAGATCCGTAGAACATGAAAAGTTTTAGAAAACACGATCCAGGATCCAATCCTATTGTTATATATTTCTACCTTGGGAAGTAATAGAAATTCACTCCTCTGGCGAGAGCATTTTCTTTTTCTCCCAAGTTAGCTGTAATTATCATTGCTGGCAGCAGACCCACTTAACATTTTAATAGGTCCCTGTCAGCGTCTTCAAAAGCAAAAGTGAGAAATCAGTGGGATGGCATTTCAGAACCACTGTGAAGTCCTGAAAAAAAAAAGATTAATATATATGAAAGGTGGTGATTTCATTATTTTAAAGATGCCTTTGGAGTTTTCCCCTGTAGAATCAGAGAGATCATGCAGGCCTTACAGCTTTTATTCTTTTCCTTGTTTTAGAGTTTCTCTCTGACTAAATACAATTTGCAGAATGGTAGGATCTGAAACCACTCAGCATAAGAGGCTTGGAAAATCAATATAGCTCCTATCAGTGAGAAACACCCACCAGAAGATTCATTTCATGCATCAAACACAATGCCAAGCCACGGATTCCTCCACTCCTAGTGAAATGTGTTTCAGTATAGATACAGGAAGTTAATACAAACCTAACGTATCGATTGGGTATTGACAGGGCTATTTTTCTCTCTGATTAATGGTCTCACCTTCCATGCCAATGCTGTACCAAGCCGTTTTTGAAATTTTCTACTAGTTTTTGAAACTAGCCTATCCATTCTTTCTCTGGTGTAGATTTCTTTAATCACAAAGGATTTCTACTACTTGAATTACCCATAAGGAGCCCTGGTGGCAGAGTGGTTAAAGTGCTCAGCTGCTAACCGAATAGTCAGAGGATAGAACCCACCAATCACTCCGAGGGGGAAAGATGTAGCAGTCTGCTTCCTTAAAGATTTACAGCCTTGGAAACCCTATGGCACAGTTCTACTCCATCCTACGGGGTCACTATGAGTCAAGGTCGACTCAGCGGCAGTGGGATTTTTAATTATCCATTAAGGGTATCATATATCACAACCCACCCTCTTACCAACACTGAATTTAATATATATCTTCAGCATAAAATTATCGCATTTTATTGCCATTATGTATTTGTATCTCATACTTTTGACCAAGAACTGTGTGAATGCAGGGACTATACTTTAACCATTTCTGATCTTCAGGCTTGGCTCAAAAGCTAATTAAAAAGAAGAAGACATAACCAGCTTGAAGGAAGAAGGAATGCTAGTACTTATGTATATTGGGAAGGTAGGAGTGGTGCAAATGAAGTAGCTCCACACCCTTTAAAAGCAAGCTATAATTCCAACTAAAAAATCTAGTGATTTTTTTAAATTTTCTTTCTAGCTAATTAGATAGTTGGAGTCCCTAGGTGATGCAGACAGTTAAGTGCTTGGCTACTTAACCAAAACGTTGGTGATTTGAACCCAACCCGAGATGCCTTGGAAGAAAGGCCTGGTGATCTTCTTCCAAAAAGATCACAGCCTAAGCAATCCTATGGAACACAGTTTTACTCTCCAACACATGGGGTCAACATGACTCAGAATCTACTTAATGGCAACTGGCTAGTAAAGTAGTTGTTAAGTTCTTTCACAGTGGTCACTAAATAGCATTTCTTTCCAGGGGGAGCAACAATAACATAAACCTTTTCACTGTGTGGCCATTTAAACAATCTAGGACTAAACTGGAACAGCATCTCTTCTCGCTGGATACATCCCCCTGCATGTCATCAGATCCGTTTAGGCTCTCTGCAGAGATAAGGAGCTTTTGGAACCTACAACTGACAGTATGTTTGTAAATGTGTTTTGTCCCTCTTTAGCTTAAGTCACCTCTGACTCCAGGGATTATCTCCTATCTGAAGATGATTTGAAAAATAAATAAATAACTGAGGATCCCAAATGACTCTTTTTTCCTAGGGCACCAGGGTGTCTATTTCCTACAGGCGGTTCATGTGCCCTAAGAAATTTTATGTGAAATTTTATAAATTGACGAGTGGGTAGAGTTTTCTCTGGGTAGAGTGTTTATAATTTTCATAAGATTCTTAAATAGACTGACAACTCCCAAAAATTTAGGAATCACAGTGTGTGAGCTATTGCATAGTGAAAATAAGCATTCAAGTTCTAAAGTAAGGATGTAAGGCAAAATTACCTTTTGAAGTTTCCTGAATCTTTCACACAGATATTGTGCCTCTCTCAATCAGTCCAATAGAGATAGTTCGTGTGTGTGTTTCCTCGTAAGCATTGCAAAAGTTTGCTCTTTATTTGGCCAAGCATCATATGAATTCAATGGCTCATATTTAGGACAGTGTAGTCATTGTGAGAGAAAGAAGTTGTTTCTTTTAAAAAATCACACCCAGAATGGCAAAATGCTCCTATTTTGAGCAACACACTGCCTCCTCCCCTCTTAAACACTTTCTGCAAGGTATATGATCTTTAAACGACAAGCAAAATTGCTAACACTATTAATTCTCTCTCTCACTGTCTCTCCCCTACTTGAGAAAATGTTAAGTAACTAAAAAACTAAAGCCAAAACTAAATTTTCATGTATTTTATCTTAAAAATTTCAACTTCTGGTAAATAAATTTAATCTCTCATTTCACACATGTAGAAACTGATATCCAGATAGTTACAGTCACATATCTAAGTTCTGACTACCTGATTGGTGACAAAATCTAGAATTCAGATTTGGTTTACCAAATCCCAAATTTAGTGAACATACTAAAAAACAATCCAAAAACCCTACCAGTTGCCGTCCGGTCAATTTTGACCCATCGTGACCCTATGAACACACTAACACGTGTGTTATCACGGTGATACGCGCCTACTTTTTATGTTACCCATGATTTTAATCCAGAAAATATTGCTCTAATAAGGATTTTCTTTTCAAGGTACAGATGGCTATGGAGTAAGGCAACGACTGCTTTGCTGTGAGAGGTGCTTGTGGAGGTGGAAGTGGGAACACCTGTTCTTGGTTGTGTTTATTATGAAAAAAATATGTATACAGATAGATTGATAGAGATGTCTTTCTTATCTAAAACTTTCACTTTATTTATTTACACGCACACACGCACTGATTTTATGGAAAGGCAGCACAATCTCTTTTTTCTTGTTTGCTTGTCTCTCCCCATTGTATATTCCTCCTATGTCTGCAAGCTTCCTCTGCCCCCTGTAACACATTCCCTTCCAAGTTTCTCTCTTTACTACCATAATACTATACAGGCACACACATACACAAACACTTATTTGTACTTTCACACAGAGTGTTATTTATTATTACTAACTTTATATAAATCCATCACACCCTTTTGTATCTTTCTCTTCTCACTCAAAAATACCTTATGGGGATTCCTCCAAGTTACCTGATATAGCTCTAATTGATACAAATTTTAATCTCAAAATATTATACCATGTTGTGTCTGTACCATAATTATTTAGATCTGTTATTTGATTTCCAGATGTTTGTATGTGTGATAAAATGCTGCTTTAAACATATGTCCTTAACAGCTGGCACTTACATTTCTATGGATAGATTATCATGTGGAAAATTGATGGGAGAAGGGTTGTATATTTTTTTATTAAAACCAGTCTTGCCACAAGGCTTGAATGCCTCAAACTTTGATTATATGTGTATGGGAAACCACCCTTCCCAAATAGGAATTTTTCTAGACATCTTTACATGGGGAAGCAGAACTCATTCTGACAGAAATCTACAGCGGGCTTTAGGAGATTTTCTTAGTTTGTGTTGTCTGACCCTGAAGGGAAAGTATTATGTAAATATCCTGTTGGTCACTTGGAACATTGGATCTGGCACAAAGAAAAGAAAAAGAATGGTTTTCAAATACCACAAATGCCACTTAACAAAATTATCCATTGCCTTGGTGCCAAGATTCAGAGGTATTTTATAGTTACTTGAGTTTCACGAGGATAGGCATTGCAAATGTTTCCCAGGAAACAACTCCCTATGGTCAACATTTTAATATCCTAACCAAGCCAATAAGTAAAAGTCACTCTTATTCAATCTCCTTTCCTATGAATAAATAAGAAAGAATCTGCAAATAGCCTTGGCAACTGGAGGAGAATAATTTAAATCTTTGTCCTTTTTGATATATTTTTGGATTAGAAACCTGACTATATTTATCTTTTTTGGTAATTCACAGAGCAGTCCATTTCCTAAAGAAATCATTTCAAACTTCTGAGTATGGCATTCAAAAGTTTTGATAATTTGAATCTCACCAACTTTTTCAGGTTTTACCCAATAGCTCAGTGGGAACCTTATATGTAAGTTACTTGCTGATTTGAAATTTATATATACTCAGCACTTTTCCATCTCCATTGTCGTTACTTATGCTATTCCCTCAACTTAAAATTCACTTTTTCCTTTACTGCATTTAATAATCCTGTAAATCTTTCAAGGACCAACTCAAATATCTTTTTTCCATGAAACTTTCCATGATGGTTTAAACTGAAGGTCATCTCTCTTAATGCCGTACTCCTATCATTTTGTCCTATCACATTTTGCTAATGTTTATATTTTTTCAGAGTCCTACACATAGGGGTGACCAATAAAATATATGCTGAGTTTATTTATTATAGAGAGACAACATTTACAATATTTTGTCATTGACGATATCTAGGTTTGAAGACTACCTTTACCATATACTATCTGTGTGACCTTGGAGAAATTACTTAAACTCTGAATTTTTGTTTTCTTGCTTGTAAAATGAATATAATGCCACTTACCTTTCTGGGTGGTTATGATAATTATATGATATATGTAAAGTATCTACAACAGTTTGACATGTAATTGTAGATAATTAATATTATTATTATTTATTATTTAAAAAGATATTATTAGTTAAGAAGAAATAACATGAAATGAGTCAATATGGCTGTTATATTAAACAATTATTTATATATAGGCAAAAATGCCTCAAACAGGTTGAATGCAAGTCTGTATTTCTGCAATTATTATTATTATTATTTTATTTTATCTTTGGGGAAACAGAACTTCTTGAGATCTAACAGCACTACCCTAGATATTTGAATTTTTATGAGATTTAAATCAATTCTGATTTCTGCACCAGAAATCAAGGAATGGTTCCAAGAATAATGGAGACAAATCACAAGAATATAAGAGTCAGCTTGTAGATTTTTCCATTGGCTCAATCCAGGACAAGTAGAGCATCAAATTAAATAATAATTATTGGGAAAAAAAAATGCTATAAGAGGTTTATGCATCCAAAAACACATGAATATAAAAAAACAGCCCATTGCCGTTGAGTCGATTCTTACTCATAGTGACTCTATAGGACAGAGTAGAACTGCCCCATAGAGTTTCCAAGAAGTGGTTGGTGACTTGAACTACTGACCTTTGGGTTAGCAGCCTGAGCTCTTAACCACTATGCAAAGTCAGCCATTAAAAAAATACGAACTTTCAAAATCAAATATAAAATGAAGAAGTGGAGAGAATATACAACATGCAAATTCAGAAAAGGAAGGAAAAATAGCTGTAGGAGGAGATTTCATGCAGATAATGAGATAAGGTAATTTTTTCTATCTAGATTTACAAAGGGAGACTAGTAAAGGCACTTAAGGCTAATGTATGAATTCAATCGAGCACAAAAGGATGAGGGTGTTTCTTAACTGTCACTGTTTTCCAGGAACACAGGGCTCAGGTAAATGTTAACATTATCTGTGCCAAACACTGTGCTAGATAACAGTTTTACTTAGAGAACATCCTTTAGGTCAAAGATTTCAGTTTTGTGGTGAAACACGTAAATAAATACTATACTATTAAAAAAAAAAAATACAAAGCTTTAAAAGAAGGATGGAGAATAGAGAAGACATTGATAGGAAGATAACTATTAATTTTAGCACCTTGATATGTACGGAGGTTTTGTGTTGTAAAATCAAAGCAGTAAGACTATGTAGCCTACAGCTACTTATGAAAGGTCTTTATTAGGAAGAATTGAAACATATGATTGCTTGGACGATGTAATTTAATTTCCATTACATATCTTGCATAAAAATGGAAATAAGAAAAACACATTTAAATATTTTTAAGAAATTCTCTTTGTTTGGTAATTGAGCAAACCCTGTACACATAAGAGGAAACAATGAAATCTGAGTCAAAAAACTGAAGCACAATAAAATAAAAAAGAATAAAAGTAAAATAAGAATCACTTTAAAGGCAGTGAAGAGCTATCAAGGCAGCAAGCACTCAAAGTGCCAAAATCTATTTGAAGATATTTATATTTGAAGATATACATGTGTGTGTGTGTGTATATATATATGTATGTAAATATGACCATGCATGTTATACATGGTCAATAAATGTTATCTTTCATTTATGATGTATTATGGTTACTTAAGATAATTTTGGAGATGTGTTTATTGTCACAAATATTCAGGAGAAACATACTAAGGCATGGAGTGAGGTTTCCTAATTGGAAGAAAATGAAAATGTGCCTTGACCTTCATTATTTGTCTTTGCTACTGAGACTAAAGGAAACCTGGAGCATTAATAACTGTCTGATTATTGGCTGATTCCTGTATGTCAGTGAAAATCACAAAGCCTGGGAGATATCTGTTGTTTTCTTAACAGCGAACTATTTTAATTTACTTCAAAGAAGAATGTGAAGAGCACTAGAGACCTACATTTTAATAATGGAGAAAAGTGAAGAATTATAATAGAAACCTCTTCTATATGGAACGCATTTTTAATCATCTCTAAGGCCATGGACAGATTCCGGGGTTTTTTTGTTCGTTTGTTTTCAGATAGGCTGTAAACTGCATCAAAGTTTTCATTAATAGAAATTGTATGTTTTATTTAAATGAATTACTAACATTTGGCTTCAAGGATTTACATAATAATTTTTTCCCACTTAAAATTCATAAAAATCTGGGTTAGGTCAGTGTTAGGATTGCATTTTATAGATAAACAAAAATATAGAGTCTGAACCATTTTCCTGTAAGTATAAAATTAAACTTTCAACTCATCTTTTACCAAAACCTATTCTTTCTATGACTTCTGTCTCAGTAAACGGCTGTGTCCAACATTTGACTAAGCCAGAAAAATAGCACCGTTATTAACTACCCAATTTTATAATTGGAAAATAAAGATTACAATACCTATCTTGTAGTTTTGCAATTGCTATGTGAGAAAAATGGAAAAAAAAAGTGTGTGTGTATATATATATATACATACAAATATATACACATATATATTCATATATACACATATACATACATATATACATGTATATATACACGTATACATACATATATACACATATATGCATATATACACATATATATGAAATGCATGTATGTATGTGTATATGACACTGGGATAAATACATCTTTTTCTCATGGTACTTATTAAAAAGTCTGCTCAAATTTCACTGCAATTACTGTATTTACTGATCAATTTTCATAGAGGTTTTATTTCTTCCAATACCTCTTTAATACTAGTGGACACTTTTAGGTTGAATGTATGGAAGGGAGTGCCTTTTCAAGGGGTTTTCTTCCCTACTAATCAGGGTAAAGCCCCTTACTCTCTGGTCAGATTCTACTCGTAGGTTTGTTCCCTAGATGTCAGAACCTATGTCTCTGAGATACTTTGGTCCAGATGATATCTCTTGCTGTTAAATTTCAAAGACTTGGGCAAAAAGTGGGGTGATAACCATGGAAATCTCTATTTTCTAAGAAGCATATGATAAACTATGTTACGCATGTAGGAGGTGTATGATATTGCTCTGGAGCCTCTCTAGAGCCTAGATGATGCTCACTGTGAAATAAAACTTTTGTTATAAAACTTTTGATTTGATAATCTCCTTTTTGAAGAGAGAAGAACAACCAACATCCTAGCAATTGAAATTTCAATTAATCTAGATTTTACTAAAATTTGAGGATTAGTGATTATGAGGAAAGTGGCTGCTGCTGAGGGGAAGCACTTACGGGGCTCTCATGCCTTTTCTCTCTGTGTTAGACAGGGCTATGAAGAGCTAGAAAAGCAGCTGAAAGAAGTGTTTAAGGAGCGAAGCACCATCCTCCGTCAGCTGACAAAGACATCAAGAGAACTTGATGGAATTAAAGTCAATCTTCAGGTGAGATAAAAACTCATTTTCCCAGCAGCAAAGGACAAATCACCTGATTTACCTCAGTGGATTAACATGTAAAGACTCCTGCATTTTTAAATAGTTTTGAATATATTTCTGGGCTCAATCATAGCAGTTATTATTTGTTGTTATATGAGCTTTGAAAGGAAATGTCATTTGAAATGCTGTCTGGGAATTTGTGATTTGCAAACACAAGAGAGAAAATTGTGTGCTTGGCAAAGCCATCAATTCCTCACAGCTTTCAAGATCAATTTGACCTCTGTGTTTTTCATATTATAACATGATGAAAACCAATTATGACCAAGTGTTAAATGAATATAGGAATGATCACCAGAAGAGAATTTTAAATTCCCTACAGGATAGTTCTGAAGATTCTTTAATAAACCTCATTACTGAAATGAGTAAATGCCTTAGGAAGGAAAATGTCATCTGTGGAAATGTATTAAGACTTGGTGAAGTCTCAACCAAAAAAAAAATCAAAGGCAAGATCTATACCTGATAAGTTTTTAAAATATCTGATAATCTTTTTTAACATTTGACTTAGACATTGCATTTATTGCGTACCTACTGCGTGCAAAGAGCTTTGCATGTATTTTGTAATTTAATTCTCATAACATACCTATCAGGTAGGTGATATTATTAGTTATTTTTTTCATGTTGCCTATATTTAATCAGGCTTAGAGAGGGTAAGTTATTTCTTAATGTCATAAATTTTCTTAGTTTCCTAAGGGCTGACGTAACAAAATACCAAAAAGTGGGCAGCTTTAATGTGTGCAGAGATATTAATGAAACACTGCCTAAGAGGTGCTTGGGTGGAAAGAAATTTATTTCTTCACAGCTCTGGAGGCTAGAAGTCCAAATCATGGTCTTGGCCATGTCTATTCCTCTTGGGGGCTTTGAAAGAGAAACTGTGCCGAGCCTCTCTCTAAGTTCTGGTGGCTGCCAGCAGTCCTTGGCATTAATTTGCTGCTTATAGATGTGTGTACCCTTCTTATATGGCATCTGTCTTCCCTCTGTGCGTATGACTCTGTTTCCATGTCTGTCCTGCTTTTTATAAAACATCACTCAGAAGGGATTAAGATTAGGACCCACCCCTCTCAGTATGACCCTGTTAACTGATAACATCTGCAAAGAAAAATGCAATTTCCTCAAACAAGTTCACATTCACAGGTACAAGGGTTAAGGACTACAACATATCATTTTGGGGGACACAATTCAGTGCACAACACAAAGTGAAGTCAGACTTTAAATGGCAACAGTCTGTCTCCAGAGCCTGTCTCTTACTCCTTGCACCCTAGTGTTTCTGCCCCATGTGAAGTCACCAATGTCCACATTCTTCAACTTGGCTTTCTACCGCTGTGATGATGGTGAAGATGATGATGACGGTGTCAGTAACCACTATCGCTAATTGAACATGGTCAAGGTTGTGCATTAGGTACTCTTCCTACAATTTTTATTTCATTTTCACAAGAAGACTGTGCCATGATTATTATTAGTCTCATTTTATAGGTGAGAAAACTGAGTTACCATATTTTATGCAAATAATGCACTACTTTTGCATTTGTTTGCCAACCGCCCCCTCCCCCCATAAGGTATTTACATAAGCACACCATGCTAATATTTTTACAGCAACATGGAAAAAAAAAAAATGGCATAGCAGCGCTTACAATAATACCTTGCAGGAAGGGCTTGGTTGGCAAACAAACATAGAAGGCACACATTATTTGTGTAAAAATACAATATAAAAAGGTTAAGAAACTATGAGCATAGAGATAGTTTAGGGGAAGAACTAGTATTTGAATTTAAAGTCCAAGCTCTTGTGCCAGAAGTTGTGTTACAATCTGAGAACATGGAAATAAGAGGGAAAACAAATTAACCCACATTCCAGTGGGACACAGACCCAGGCAGCAAGATGATGACAGTACAGGAATAAAAGTGCTATGATGGAAGCATGCAGAAGTGTATTAACGAATATTGCCTAAGAGGTGCTTGAGTCGAAGGAGGTGAAAATGATTTCTATAGGGAGTTAATGCCTGAATTGAACCTTATCAATAAGTGGAAATTACCAGGTGTATAAGACTGGGGAGAATAACCAAGGCACCTGCACATTCTCAGAGGTGTGAAACACCTGGCACATTGAGAGCATTGCAAGCACATGTTGACATGCCCAGGAGGAATTAGTATTTACAAAATTCCCAGGACACTCAACCTCTTTATATCAGTAGCGTAAGTAAAGACACCTAATCACAATCTAGAAAATTGCTTGGTAAATGTAAAATTTCATGAAGTTAAATCTTCTGAAAAAATAACAATCCTACCACTAAAAGTAGTTATAAGTTTTTAAGTGTCTTTTGTGTAGCAGCCATTGTGCAGGGTGTTTTTCATTTTTTATCTCATTAAATCCTCTTAAAAATCTCACCATAAACTTAAGATATTATGCTCATTATACAAATGAGGAAACGCATTTAAAATAGGATACACGAATTGCTCAAAGTTATACATCTAATAAATGGTAACTCCAGTTTTCACACTCATAGTTGAATAACTCTAGCCCTTTGCAAGTATTTTTTCCAATGGACTTTTCATGAAAGTAGGAACTTTGAAAGACTCTGTTCATCCCACCTAGATGGAATAGTATCTTAGAGAAATCACTATACCTTGTATTGCTTAATTAGGAGGTATATAGAGCTTTGGTATCCTTAAAGGAACTGAGATAATTTTCCTGGGAAACCCACTTCCCTGGACATTGCTGGGGAAATGATAATCCAGCTCTTCTAACAGGATACTCCTTGCTGCCCACCACCTGGGTATCTGCCCTTTTCATTTCTGTATCTCAAGTTTTTATCTTAAACTTCTTAAGGACAGTCCCCTGACTTTTACGTACTGGTTTCCCTCAGAATGCCTAGAATATAACTGGTGGCCAATAAATCAACAAGCACATTTTTATTGCACTTTTTAATAAGTGCTTTCAGATATATTGTCTCCTTTGAGTTTTACAGTAACTTTCTAAAGCAGGCTCTTCAGAATTCTCATTCCTGTTTTTCATATGAGGAAGTCAAAGGGCAGATTTTGTGACCTGCCCGAGGGCGTATAACCATGATGCACTTTGTAAAACCCATGATTAATGATCTTTTCACTAGTTTACTACTTCTGCTTGCTTTCTGTGAATTCTCTGTGAAGCAATTATTTCCAAATAGGCAGAGCATCTTTTATTGGCTGCTTCCTAATGATAATCTTAGACCCAACATGCAGTCATTGTAGGAAGGAGATTTCTCTTGGACAATTCATCTAACTGTATTCCTATTATACTTACACTACTTTATTAAAATGGTCTGTTTTTAACATTAGACTGAAACTTTGTGAGGGTAGGCACCATGCCTTTTCATAGGTCTTTACATAATTCATGATATATTTTTGTTAAATATTAAGCGCACAAAGTGTTTGGCCTTTTTGCTATTGCCAGTCCCCTACCTGTCACAGCTGCTCTTCCTGCAAACAATATTATTGCTTTTCAGTTTCAATTTTTAGTATCAGTAAAAAACAGATGACCCTGTTAGTTGAACAGTTGAATGAGTATAAATAGGAAAGTTCTCAGGGAAGGCTTAATGGTTTTTTTTTTTTTTTTTTTGCTTTAATTCATTGACTGTGAATACTGAATTTTCCAAATTAAATATACACTAATGATGGAGGTGCTGTATTTTTCCCCTTAGTATGCTATAGACACTGTCCAGTTAAAATTTTACATGGCCCTAGTTGTTCTGGGTATTCTAATGACTTGCTTATAAATAATAAATAGACAAGACCAAACTGATATATGCTTTTGACTGCTTTGATCTTAAGTTTTGTCATTTCCTGGATTATTCCTTTTATGTTCCCTTGTATTTGTAGAAACCCAGCTGGAGCTGGATTAACATGCTTGCAGAGAACACAGCAGAACTTCAAAAGAAGAGCAAAAGACATATTTCATATTCACTTATAAAAACATCAGATACTTGGAGTTTCCTTTCCCCTGCTTTGAACCTCTAAAGGCTGAGGCTCGGCTTGTTCTCTTTGACTCGCTGGGCAGCGTGTGCACTAGTTGCTGTCACAAATTCCTGTGTGTCTGCTTAGAGCCATGAGGACTAGAACAGCCTATTTGCACATTCTTGTTCCGGGGTGTAGGTGCAGATATACTCTGTACCATAGAGTCAAAAGTAAAGTAAGCTTCTGTTTATCACCTGAATAAGATCTCCTTTTCCCACTTTTCTTGTCAGTCTTTGAAAAATGATGAGCAATCCGCCAAAACTGATGTTCAGAAGCTCCTGGAATTAGGCCAGAAACAAAGGTAAGGCTGGGTTTTCCATTTTTTTTCCTTGGTTCTTTTTGTCATAGTGGCTTCTGTGAGGTTCCATTTTTCCCATAAAATCTATGAAATATACTCCAGTTATGTAGGCAGGATTCAAGGGCAACAGTTTAAAAAGAGGGATAAAAGTCTAGATTATTTTAGTATCACATAAAGCATTAGATAATGCTTTCTATCCTTTACCCAACAACTGGGAAATAAGAAGATAATTAAGTCCATAAATTTACAGTAAACAGATCCCAGTGAAGTTTTTCAATGTGTTTAATCTCCTAGTTATCCGAAACAGGGCTTCTCATACTTCAATGTGCATATGATTCATTTAGGGTTCTCGTTCAAATGTAGATTGTTATACTGTTGATTTGGAATGGAGCTTGAAATTCTGCATTTCTAATAAGCCCTACTGATGCTGATGCTGTTTGTCTACAAGTCACAATTTGAGTGTTAAAGATCTAGAGTACTTTGACTCTATTTACCTTAGTAAGATGTCCCTAGGTAAGTCTGCTTATAAAGAGACGGGTCTAGTGGATCATTTTTATTAGAATCAAAACTTGATCATGGTGATAATGATGGATGTGGTAAAGAATGAATAATTTTATTAACCACACACACAGAATTAATATAATAATGTTAATATTTGTTTACTTTTGAGAGCAAAGTATTATGAGATAGTTTTCTACATATTATAAAAGGCCATGTGATTCTGAAGCTGCTTGTCGAAGTAAAAAAGAAAAAGAAAGCAGGCATCTGTTATGCATTTACTAGAGCCTTAGCTAGATGCTTTATATATATTGTCCTGCTTAATCCTCATAACTACCTTATAAATTAGGTACTATTACCTTCATTTTACACATAGAGTATTGCTGTTGGAAGTGCTGAGAATCATGTTAAGTGAATTTAGGTTTAAACCTGCTGCTATGTCTTAGTACCCATGTTCTTCCACATTGACACCATTATCACAAAGTAAAAGGTTCTTAAAAAGTTTACATAGAAGATGCTAAGTGGAGCAGATTCCAGGTTCCTTCTCATCATCTTACATCTTCTCCACTGACCTCACCTCTTGGCCAGAAATATCTTATTGACATGTATTTGGAGTAAGTCATCAACCTTTGTTTAAAAATTTCAGCGTCTCATGTTGACTCTTATTTTATTATTTACAATGTAATGCTTATTATTTCTTTCGCATGAAATTCTCTTCAGAGTCAAATATTAAAAAGAACTTGAAGGAAATACTGGTCTGAGCACATGTTTTCAAAACTGCATCGTTTAAAAAGATTTTAAATAGGTTTGAAATAAGCCACCTTTAACACACCTACGCTCAATGTTAAGCAAGGGTTTGTGCTTCATTGAGTTAGTGATGGATAATTATAAATGACATTCTGAATAGAAATAACTAGTTAGAGGACACCAAGCAACACTGAAAATGATGACTGTACAGAGCATTTCATGTTGGGAAAGGAGGATAAACAATCGCGTGAAGATTAAAATGACCTCTGCACGCTACACATGCAGCAGCAGTGTAGGGGCTGCAGTAACTGAAGAGGATGAGTGAGTCAGGAAGATCAACAGTAAAACTGAATGCTTAGAGTGGAACCAGAGGTAAAACTCTTAAAGGTTCACCTAGACTGGATGTGAGTAATAAGCAATAGAGAATTCATTTAAGGTAGTGCTGTAGAAGAATGATATAATGAAGAAAGTATTTTAAGGCAATTATTCTGCCCACGTTGCCCAGACTAGAAAGCAAAGAGACTTAGACCAGGATGGGAAAAGAGGGCTTATACATGGCAACAGGAAGATTGCCATGGTAAGGACCATGGGGTGAAAGGAAAGAATAATAAATTCAGCTTTTCTTCATCCCAGGAGGGACACAGATGAGGAAGCAGGCTTATCTATGATGTAGATAAGAAAAAGCGTACACCTACCCCTCACTTAATGACTATCCCATTATCTGACATTTTGAATTTATGACAATGGTAAAAAAAAAAACCTACTATCCTCCTATTTTGCCTGTTAACCATGTATGTCTGGTAGTAACAAACGCCATGGTGCGAGATGAGAGCAACACTGAATGTGATGGTTAAAGTTATGTGTCAACTTGGCTAGGCCACGATTCTCAGTGGTTTGGCAGTTATATAATGACGTATTTTGGCAGTTATGTAATGATGTAGTCATCTCTCATTTTGTGATCTGATGTATCATCTCCCATTTTCACATAACACCAATTTTCACATATTGACCTGGTCTTTAGCACCTAACCATATCAATAAGTAAGGAGTAGGTATATTTTTATAGTTTGCTGATCTTTTCTTAAATTAGCTATAGCTGTTCCTGTACACTATTGTTTATCATAGGGTCACTATGAGCCGGAATCAACGGCAATGGGTTTGGTTTTTTTTTTTTTTTTTGGTTCCTACATGACACACGGAGCACCCACGTAAACCAGGAAAAATATGGTCAAATTTATTAAGAATTAAAGATAATCATCTAGACATTTGGCATAGTATGCAAACTATCTAGATGATGGACCAAGTATTTCATTGAAAAGACTAAATGAAGCAGCTATTTTGTTGCTCTGATTTCAAAGCATTGTACAAAACTAGAAAACTGGTTTAAAATACATAACTTGTATTATTTACATAATTAAAGTGATAAAGAAAAACTCAATAGATTCTAACAATAGGTAATTACTCTAAAGGATGTAATATTTGCTATGTCAAATTATGCTGTTTACTTAGAAAAATAATTATAAAAATCATGTTTGACTGTGAAGAAGAATCAGTATTTCATTTCCAAAATTATAGATGTTAATAAACAGCAAAAGAAAAAATATAATCTTAGGATATGAAAAATATTAATTGGTTGCAAATTCAGAAGGATTACCTGAATCTGAAAGAGTGCAATGTGTTGTAAATGTCAAATGGCAATATGCCCAACTCTCAATAATACCCTTATCTTTGGATTCTTGCCATCTCACCTTTACCTGGAGGAATGATCCTTGGAAGCCTTGCTTTTTTCATGTGTTCTGACACCCCTGATCGGTTTATGGTTCAGAGATGGCCACCCAAACCTGATTCAATTAGAATTCCCCTCTTGGGAGTATAACCAGGAAACAAACAACTAATCAGTCTGTTTGTGTAACTGGAATTAGAATAGCAAGTAAACTCAGGGGTTGTGGATTGGCCATATACAACCATGTAGAGAGAAAACAGAGTGTTCCTTTCTAGAGAGAGAGAGAGATCTGTGTTGACTCTTGAGTGTCACATTTTCAGAAGTACTTTGATAGCCTAGATAATAGTCACAGAACAGTCCCCAAGTTGGTGGAGAAACTTTTAAATCATGTCATGTGAGGAGTGATAATGTGTAACAAAACAAACAAACAAAAAGCTAGGGGGTTGGATAGTGCACTAAAGTGTCTGAAAAGCTGTCTTGAAGTAGAAGAAGAAAAAAATGCTTTATTCTCTAAGGTGGCTGGTTGGGTAGCTGTTCCAGAAAGGCAGTTTTAGACTCAGTGTACGAAAGAGCTTTACACAAGTGTTCTCTGAAAACTAAAAGAATGCCTGAGACAGTGGCAAGTCTTCCATCTATTATGGTATTAAAATACAAGCTGATGACCACTTGAAAGAAATGCCATCCTGTAGAGGGATATGGGTTATTGAGTTTTTGTATTTGTAATTTAGGATGGAAGAGGTACAAAATATCTGTCATTTAAGATCCTTCTTACTATGAAATTCTATGCTAAAATGTACTTGATGTTTGATAAACCCATCACAGATGCTACTAGAATCATAATTCTTTAGAAATAAAGCTTCAGATCAGTATCAAATAGGGCCATAGAGTAGCTAGACATAGATTAGGCAAATTCCATTTGGTAGACGAAAGTGGTTCCAAAACAAGTCAGGAATCATCTCCCCTAACAGGACAACTTAGTCAAGTCTGTGAGACAGGAATTTGGGGCTGCCTAAAATATGAGAGCAGTGAGCAAGCGAAGAAATAAAGCTGGAATGTAGAAAAGAAGATAAAGAGATTCAAAAGACAAAAGGCCCACTTTACCATTCTGACTGCTAGCTTTTCTTGGCATGAAAATGCACAGAATTCTCTACTTTCTCCAGTTCTTTGTAACAGATGTTAGTCTATTTTTTGTCTTGTTCCCTACATTGCCTATAGTTGTCATGGGAGATTTTTGAAACTATATCTTTCATTTTGGAAAAAAAATATTAAAAAGAGTATTTTTAAATTCACATAGCTTAAATGAAAAATAAGAATTAATTACCATAACATTCTTCCAGTTGGAAATATAGTAACTTAATTTATGCTTTCATTCAGTGCCTGCTTTCCTTCTTTTTCTTTCGTTCCTTCATTCCTTCATTTGTCAGTTCCTTCCTTCCTTCTTCTTCCTTCCTTCTTTCCTTCCTTCCTTCTTTCCTTCCTCTCTTTCTCTCTAATAGAGGTAGTATAATGTCTCTCTAGAGTTTTAGAGCATAGCGCCTGGAATCTAGACTTTGGGGTTTGATCACAATTCCAACACCTCTCTAAGCGTCAGTTTTCTATCTGTAATTTGATACCATAGGTTTATGTCAGACTTAGAAAAGTGACTGGCATTTTGTAAGCCTATAATATGTGTAGATATTACTATTTTATTTTATATTATGCCACAAATTCTCTTTCTGGAAAATATCAGAAATAATAATGGAAGTCCAGATTTTAAATATCCACATATGAAACAAGTCTGATAAACGAATTCTTGTTGAGGCAGTGATGGAAGTTGAGGTATAAAATCCACTATAAGCAAAAGCATCTTATGATAAACTTCACCCAAGCAAGCAATAAATCATCCAAAAACCAAAATATCTGTAATTATTCTATAACTTGTTCCAATTATACTTTGCTTTGCCAAAAAAAAGTCCAAATTGATTCCAATGACTGTACATACTCTCATTCATATTCTTGAAATTGAGACCAGTAGCTATGAAGAGTTTCTAGAGTAAGAAATGTGGACGTATCATTAACTTCCTCTGGATGAAAGAGCAGCTTGCAATTGTTTAAGAAGTATGGTCAAAGAATGAACATAGGTACCTAGAGTTTGTTGGTAGTTATGGTAATAATCTAAAATTTTCGAAGCAATTGTTTGCCAGACATAGTGCTAACTGCTTTGCCTGCATTTACCTTTTAAACTTCATCATAAATCCATGAAGTAGTGCTATCACTGTGACCATTTTACAGATGAAGAAACTGAGCCTGAGAAGATTTCTATCGCTTATCCAAAGTTCTAGAGCTAGTCTTTTAGCAGCACGCTGGAAAAGTTAAACTAGTCTGGGTACAGGTAGGACTGGAACAGGTTTCTGTGTTGTTGCTGTTGCTTTGGGAGAATCTATTTCTTTAGCCACAATTCACACACACTCACACATATACACACATACACAAACACTAAGCTTTATCTAATTTCTGATCCTTTCTGAGTGATAGCTTAGACACCGAAAGATAATATGATTTGCCATAAATTAGTAAATCCTGAACTCTTCGAAGGTATGCATGTTTCTATTTTTGCCAAGTAAGACATCGTCCATATTTATTAATGAGCTTGGGACACAATGTGTATATGTATATCCAAATATGTATGTATTTGCCAACAAATGAGGCAGATCTCAAGTTAGAAATACATCTATTTTCACGTTATTTTTAGAAAAGTTCTCAGGCTTTATAAAGGATGTCTAAAGTACAAGGCTTAAAAAGTAATTAATTAGGAGTATTAAAGGGGAACAGTAATTTTGTCTGATCAATAAATGTCAAGTACCTTTTTCTAACTGGCATGTTCATACTCTGGCACTCTGTCAGTGAAATTAGCTTTTCAACTCAAATTATTATAATTTGACTTGCTTTAACACATTATGCAGCTCACAGATGATTCACACAGTTGGATTCTTATCAGACCCACTAGCAAGGTGATTTACTTTAAATTCAGCTTGCTTTTAGTATTTGCATGGAATAAAAGACCCTTTATTACCAGACTCATTAGATATATCCTGTACGTTTAACTGTGGTTCTAAACAATTCTATTTATCTGACTCCTAAAAGCAGGTAGTAAAACAAAACCTCCCTTCCTAATATACAGAGGAAATCACAGAATTATGTCTCTCTCTTTATTTTCTCGGTTTTCTATTAAACTAGAGAAGAAATGAAGTCTCTCCAGGAGGCCCTTCAAAATCAACTTAAAGAAACAACTGAGAAAGCAGAAAAACACCAGGCTACTGTAAGTGTGTTTCTCTCTGTACCCTTTGCTTTGGGGTGTAGAAAATTATTTTCTTTTTCCAAAATAACTATAGAATAAATACACCTATGAAAATGGAAATACGATAAAAGAAACTTTAGTGACCATGATCGAAAAAATACGTGATCAGCATCCATACCAAGAAAAGACTAATATTGTATTTGATTCTTAGTGGGTCTTTTAATTCCTAACTCTAATTTTATGAATGAGAAACCAAGATTAAGAGTGGAGCATAGTGCTGGTATCAGCCCCACATCAATGGTCCTTGGATTGTGAGATGTATCAGAAATGACCGTGAGGTAAATTAAGCTATGCAGATGCCTAAGTCACACCTCATATCCACTGAATAGAAATCTCTTAAGGGTGGGAATAAAATATCTGAATTTTTAATCAGCTCCAGAGGTGATTCTGAAGTACCTTAAAGTTTAAGAATAAAACTTAACAAACTACTGTATAGATTTTCTTTCTCCGAGGTGTGATTCACTTGACTCCATAATTTAATACTTGTGACTGACATTGACCGTAAGGAGGAGGGATAGTGCACTTGACACCAGTTCTGAAAACTGAGTTTCTACCTTGTTCTCCAGACCTAGTACCTACTTTATGCACCATTTTTGGGACTGGACCTTTTATCTTGTTTCCTCAGCCCAAGTTTCTGTAAATTGGATGAGACCCTAGTTCCTCTAAGAACTGGCAGCCTGTCTTTCTTTTTCAAGACTTCCTTTAACAGCCTTGATTAAGGTGTGGAGCTTTGCTTCTGAAATTCAGCCAGGTCTGTTATCTGGGACACCTGTTTCCTAGGGACAGGCTTTCTAATATTGATTGCCCACTTCCCTAGGGCCACGATAGCTTCCTGTTAATGGATTTGCTGTTATCTAGTTTGCCCACCTGTAAGGACATGCCTGTTGGTTCTGCTTTGCTACACTGTGCCAACATTAACTGCTTACTGAAATGCAGCCTAATATCTGGCTCTCTGGAAACCAGATGTTCCATACCAGAATAGACGAGTTTTCAGCATCAGCAGCCCAGCCTTCTAAGTAGCCCTAAATGCAGTATCATTTTTGCCTTGACCTATCACATTTAACCTGGCTTTCTCCATAGCCTGAACACAAAGGATGATATTAGAACATAACAGCAGTGTTCACACATAGTATTTTCTCAGATTTTCATATTAAAACTACACACTTTTTTTTTTTCCTTTTCTTTTCTGGAAACGGACAAGTCAGAGAAGGTTAGTTTCTAGCTTATATTTACATAGCTATTAGGTGGAAGAGCCAAGCAAGGCATTTAGGTATGAACCAGTGATCATTTCAATATTTTATACAAACTTGTGTCTAATATCCAAGAAAAAAAAACAACAACTATAACTTTTGAAAGAACAAAAGCCAAAGTTAAAATATCTGAGAATGAGAAATAACATGGACAAAAAATGTGTAATTTGGAAGAGAAAGGAGTCAGGATTGGCCAAGTCACCTTCATCAAACACCCTCATCTCAGAGTGCTTGCACTGCCTTCGTAATGGCTCAATTCTGAATATTTAGAGAGGGATTTCCCCCACAAAAAAGAAAAAAAAACAAAAGCTCTCCTAAATGAGAAATTCCCAAATGGCATTCCGTCCTTAACATGTAAGGAACTCTGGTGGCACAGCAGTTAAGTTCTCCACAGTTAATAGAATGATTGGTGGTTTGAACCCACCCAGAGGCTCTGCAGGATAAAGATCTCCTTCCATAAAGATTATAGACAAGAAAACCCTGTGGGGCAGTTCTACTCTGTCCCATGGAGTCCCTATGTGTTAAATACTAACTCCACGGCCCTAGCAACAACATCTAACTAATGTCATTCCCCTCCCTCTCTCCTTCTCATTTCTCTTTCAACTCCATCAGTTGCTAGCTGGGTGAATATAAGCAAACAATTTTATTTTTCTGAAGCTCTTTCATCATAAATAGCAGGTCAGTACTACTAATGTAACAAATGTTTTGATAATTATATGAGGTGATATGTGCAATGCATTGAGCAGAGAGCATATTGGATTGTAAGCAACCTCAACATGGTAGCAATTATTGTTGGTAGCATTAGTATTAGCATTAGTATTACTACTTATTTTTCAAACAATTTAAAACTTTTGTTACCTATTAATTCCATAGCAAGAATTATCAGGAATGGATAAGAATGAATATCTGACAAAAGGAAGACTAAAACGAGATATCCTCGTGTTCATAATTTAGAATGCTCTGTTTCCTCAACTCTCCTTGTGCTGTTCAAAATCGTCTTGTTATAACATTGGTTGCCAATACATGCTCTTAAAAGCAAATTTTGATCATTGGAGACTTTTCCTTAGGTTCCCAGAGAGTTAGGAACATTCTATTTTTTCTGGGAATCAGTCATTTTATTAATCCATTTGTCATCAGGTTAAACCTGGCTTAATTTTCACTATTATTAACCATTATTTTTAATGATTATTTCTTGTTTTTTATTTGCTATTGTTGTCAATTTTGGTTTTTAAAACAATAGATTTATATATTTTTATGCATACATAAGTATATGTATATACATACACAAGGTATATATTTGTATATATTTAACACGTAGTTATATGTATGTGTGTGTACATACACATGTGGGTATATGCGTGTGTGTGTGTTGTGTATATATACTTGTATACTTGTGGGCCCGTGTGTGTGGAGAGCGAGAAGCATAATTTATTTCAGAACAGTATTCTTATCAATTTTATTTTTTAGAAAATTAAACCATAAAAAAATAAAGACTGGCATATAATGTATAATCTTTCAATTAGAAATGGAAATCTTGATATAACTAGGTAATGTGTTAAGCAGAAAATGTATAGATTACTACAGGAGCAGCTCACTGTTGAGACCAAAAATTTCAAATGTCCAAGTTTGGAGTGAGTCCTATAACTCACAACATGAGTCCCAAATTGGCATTCAAATGCTAAAGCATATGAGACTTCAGAAGCATTGCCACACAAACCTCAATTTTGAAAATCCTATTGGAGGAAATACTCAGCAAAGAGATAAAAACAGGGCAAAATCTATAAAACTTGTCTGGAGTAATAGTTAGTGAATATTTGACAAACTTAGTTTTTTCATTAGCAAATACAGAACCAGAGGAAAGGAAAACAAGCTTGATTAGGGTCAGGGCAGGGTGACCAAAGGGACATGTGTTAAATAGCAAGAATTTATTAGGAATTTCCTGAATCCTAACTTAGGAGCAATTACTGTAACAAAATTAGAATGCATAACTTTGAAACCTCAGAAGAAAATTTGATTTATTTGAAGGCAAGAAATAAAGAAGGGAGAAAATAAAGTAAAATGATTCATCCAATGGCAAGAAAAAGGAAGAAAAAGATCAAATAAGATAACAAAAGTAAGCTCCAATGTATTACAAATCATGGTAAATTAAAATGGGTTAAACTCAGTGACTGATTTTTTAAAACAACACAAAGGACTAAAATTAAGTGGATAGGGCAATATATACGAAAGTATTAATTTAAAAAATTGAAAAGATCACATACTTAAAATAAGCAGATGAAAAAATGTTGCAAAATAATACGGAAAATAGAAGAAATATTAATGCCTGGCAAATATAATTTAAGGTGCAAATATATTATAATGGGAGACATTATATTTTTAGTAATATTAAAGAAATTAGAATGAAATGATTATAGCTATAACTATAATAATGACATATGCAGCTTCAACGTCCATCACTCTATCAGTGACAGGATTCCCAGGAAAAAAATCAATGAGCTGATACATTAAAGATGTTAAAAATACAATGAATAGTTTTGAACTATTAAAGATATAGCAGAATCTCCAACAAAATGCATATATTCTTTTTGATCACACATAGAACATCTATAGAAGTAAAATATGTATTAATCCACAAATGAAATTTTATAAATTCATAAGTATTAATGGAGTGCATAATATGTTCTTCAACTCCATTGTAATAAAATTGAAAGTAATTTTTTTTTAGAAATGGCCAAACAAGTCCTTAAGTTTGAAAAATATACAACATATTCTCCATTAACTTAGAGTTAAAATAAATTTAAAAATACTTAGAATAGAAATGTGTCCTATGTTTTGCATTGAATGACATATGTTCTAACTCACATGACAGAAAGAGATGACAGAAGTCTTAAAAATATGGGAATAGCGTATGTTTATTAAAATTATTATTGGTTTTCTATTTAACATGCATCCGGTGGAACCCAGGGGTAGATTCATTTTACATAACTGGGAATCACCACTATTCTTCCATATTTTGATAAAGACTCAAGTAAACAGAATACTTGGTGCTTTTTTCTCTCTGTTAGAAAATGCTGGGTTAATTAAAATTAAAATAAATACATAGTTTTAAATATTTTTTATTGTTTTAAATCATTCTAAAATTGCTTTCTCTGCTAGGCAGACTATCTTTGGTGTAATTGAAGGCTGAAAGATTCAGATAACTGTAATTGCTATTTCTCAAAGAGAGAAAAATAATTTAGATTTGGTTTTAAACATATCATGCTATTGTAGATTAGAGCAGATAATATTAATGTGTTGCCCTTGATTACATATCTAATTACTATGCCTTTTTTCCCTAGACATAAAGATTATATATATTTTATGCTAAAGATAATTGCTAACCCCCATAGTATTCGGTAAGTTCATAGTAAAATACTGTGAAACATGATGGTGATTTTTCTTATCATATTCCAAAATATGAAAGAAAATAAATTTTTGAAAAATTTAATTGATAGAGCAGTGAATTTTTCTTTTTATAGATATGTTGGAAAATACTTTTTATAAATATTGTTATTAGGTGCCATTGAGTTGATTCTCGTTCATAGTGACCCAAAGTACAACAGAACAAAACACTGCCCTGTCCTGCTCCATCCTCACAATTGTTGTTATGCTCGAACCCATTGTTGCAGTCAATGTTTCAGTCCATCTTGTTGAGAATCTTCCTCTTTTTCACTGACCCTATACTTTACCAAGCATGATGTCCTTCTCCAGTGACTGGTCCCTCCTGGTAACATGTTCAAAGTATGTGAGACAAAGTCTCACCATCTTTGCTTCTAATGAGCATTCTAGCTGTACTTCTTCCGAGACAGATTTGTTCCTTCCTCTGGCAATCCATGGTATATTAAATATTCTTCTGCAGCACCATAATTCAAAGGCATCGATTCTTCTTTGGTCTTCCTTATTCCTTGTCCAGCTTTCACGTGCATATGAGGCAATTGAAAACACCATGGCTTGGGTCACACACACCTTAATCCTTAAAGTGACATCTTTACTTTTTAACACTTTAAAGAGGTCTTTTGCCACAGATCTGCCCAATGCAATACTTCTTTTGATGTCTTGACTGCTGCTTCCATGGGCGTTAATAGTGGGTCCAAGTAAAATGAAATATCGACAACTTCAGTATTTCCTCCGTTTATCATGATGTTGCTTACTGGTCCAGTTGTGAGCATTTTCGTTTTCTTTATGTTGAAGTGTAATCCCTACTGAAGGCTGTGGTCTTTGATCTTCATCAGTAAGTGCTTCAAGTCCTCTTCACTTTCAGCAAGCAAGTTTGTGTCATCTGCATATTGTATGTTGTTAATGCATCTTCCTCCAATCCTGATGCCCCATTCTTCTTTATATTGTCCAGCTTCTCAGATTTTTTGCTCAGCATACAGATTGAATAAATATGGTGAAAGGGTGCAACCCTGACGCACACCTTTCATGAATTTAAACCACACAGTATCCCCTTGTTCTGTTCGAACAACTGCCTCTTGATCTATGTACAGTTTCCTCATGAGCACAACGAAGTATTCTGGAATTCTCATTCTTCACAATGTTGTCTATAATTTGTTATGATACACACAGTCGAATGCCTTTGCATAATCAATAAAACACAGGTAGACATCTTTCTGGTATTCTCTGCTTTCAGCCAGGATCCATCTGACATCCTGGTTCCATGTCCTCTTCTGAATCTGTCTTGAATTTCTGGCAATTCCCTGTCGATGTACTGCTGCAACCTCTTTTGGATGATCTTTAGCAAAATTTTACTTGTGTGTGATATTAATTACATTGTTTGATAATTCCCACATTCTGTTAGTTCCGTTTTCTGAGGAATTGGTACAAATATGGATCTCTTCCAGTCAGTTGGCCAGGTAGCTGTCTTCCAAATTTCTTGGCATAGAACAGTGGGTGCTTCCAGTGCTGCATCCATTTGTTGAAACATCTGAATTGGTATTCCATCAATTCCTGGAGCCTTGTCTTTCGCCAATGCCTTCAGTGTAGCTTGGACCTCTTCCTTCAGTACCATCGGTTCTTGATCATATGTTACCTCCTGAAATGTTTAAACATTGATTATTTTTGGTACAATGACTCTGTGTATTCCTTCCATTTTATTTGATGCTTCCTGCGCCCTTTAATGCCTTCCCTGCAGAATTCTTCAGTATTGCAATCCGAGGATTGAATTTTTCCTTCAGTTCTTTCAGCTTGAGAAATGCCCAGTGTGTTCTTCCCTTTTGGTTTTCCAACTCCTGGTCTTTGCACATGTCATTATAATACTTTACTTTGTCTTCTCTAGCCAGTGTTTTAAATCTTCTGTTCAGCTCTTTTATTTCATCACTTTTTCCTTTCACTTTAGCTACTCTACATATAAAAGCAACTTTCAGAGTCTCTTCTGACATCCATTTTGGTCTTTCATTTCTTAGCCGCCTTTTTAACGACCTCTTGCTTTCTTCATGTATTATGTCCTTGATGTCATTCCACAACTCATCTGATCTGGTCTTCGGTCATTAATGTTCAATGCATCCAATCTATTCTTGAGATGATCTCTAAATTCAGGTGGGATATACTCAAGGTCGTACATTGGCTCTTGTGGACTTGTTCTAATATTCTTCAACTTGAACTTGCATATGAGCTATTGATGGTCTGTTCCACAGTCAGCCCCTGGCCTTGTTGTGAATGATGATATTGATCTTTTCCATTGTCTTTTTACACAGATGTATTCGATTTGATTCCTTTGTTTTTATTCCTAAGAGAATCATGGAGTGGCAAATATTTCAAGCTTGCGTTCCTCATGAAAAACCCTAACAGACAGCAAGGAAGAATGAGCTTTCGGCTGTAGCCAGAGTAATTAAAGATATTAATGTTCATTGGATGTATTTCACTACTCTCGTTAATTTTTACGGCTTAACTTGCCCTAAGTGAGACAAAATCAGTTTAAAGATAAAAGTTGGCTTCAAGCTTTGACTCATTAGGAATAAAGAATTGCTATGTTCTTCCATTCTCTATTCAAATAAATAAATGACATTTTCTGTATGTGAGAATATTTCATAATCATCCGCTAGGGATGCTTATTTTTTCAGGGTTGTTAAAACCTGCTTGTATTCTAGGTCAATGGTCTCGAAATGCTAATGCTTTTGAAATGGTCTGAATAATTTTTAGGACCTGCATATTAACATATTGCATTCTCATAGTATTTCTGTCCCTGTTTAACATTTAAATAATTATAGTCTTGACATCCCAATATATTTTCATTATACTTTCAGTTACAGTTGGTTTTTAATTAAGGATAACAGATACTGAACACTACCAAAATGTGAAGATTCAGGGAATATAATGGAATCAGTGAATAAGCAGTTTAATAATATAAGCAAGATGTCTTTAATTAATTCATGACTTAAAGACAAATTTGTAACATATCAAAAATTTATGGTGCTAATGGCTATAAAAGCTATATATCTAAAAGCTATATTTAGAGGAATCCTACTGTTCTGCATACATGTCTAATGGTGGAATGGTGTCAAGTACTTCTACTTTTTTTTTTTTTTCTCCTTAACTGCCTTGATCTACCTCTGGGAACAGTGAGTGTGATCGTTTTTGGGTTGCTGTCTATGAGTCAGAATCAACTCAACAGCAATGGATTTTTTTTTTCTTTTAAATTTGGTCAGTATTTTTATAGTTCAAATTTGTCTTGAAAACTAGTACAGCCAAAGCAATGGACATGACAGTTCTCAGGCTGCTGCCTGTGTTTTAAATGTAGTTTCACCACCACAGATTTACCTATTATCGTCTGTTTTCTCTCAGACCTACTGAACATCATCAGCAATTGTTTAAAAATAAAGGAAAGTGAACACAGATGAACAGAGAAAGAAAGAAATATTCAGAAACAAAGGAACCTTTGATTAATAAAATTTTTTCCACTATCAATGGTAATAAGTCTCTGGTGTTAGCACTGTATACATTTCACCAATATCTTCCAACATGCAAACTGAAGAAATTAAATTTTTTACCCATTATCATACTGTGAATTTTTATCATAGAAGCCCTCTTTGACTATAAAGTCCTAAATCTTAACCACTATGCTGTACTGATTTTTGTCTAAATACTCAGGGCTGGTAAAACTTGTCTAAAGTTACAGATCCTGACAATATCATATACAGGAGGAGGCATCATTGTTTCTTTGGTACAGTGTTTATATGCTTCCCTATTTTTGTGGTAAGGAAAATCACTATGCAATTGCTTTCAAACCTAGTCACAGGTCAAAATTGCCTGGTATTTTAGAGAAAGTGATTCCTATGCCCAACCACAGAATCTAGGTATTAAAAGAATCACATTTTTAAATTAGGGTTTAACCAGATAACAGAGACACAGTGTGCATAGTTTCTCAGTTGAAAAAAAAATATGAATCTTTTATTACATGAATATTTTTATATAATCAGTGAATATATATGCAAATTGAGTCATGAATGTTTTGGTTAATGAAAATTGTAATTTTTGTTCTTCTTAAATATTTATGGATAAATAGGTAATTGTTTCACAATACCTCCTAAAATCATGAAAATAAATTTATGAAAGCAATGGAAATTAATTTAAAATTTACTCACATAATCTTCTCTCCATTTTCAGATTAATTTTTTAAAGACTGAAGTGGAAAGGAAGAGCAAAATGATCCGAGATCTCCAGAATGAGGTAAGATTTCTATTTCAAACAAATTTTTTAGAAAGAATGCACACATGCTCACAAATGCTTTGGTATCAAAATTCAGCTACAGTACTCTGATTATGACATTAAAATGGCTTCTCAGAGCTGACTTTCTTATATCAGCATCTAGTGTAAGCACATGGCATGTTGTATCTCTTTAGGTTATGAATTTAACTTTGCTTTTATTATTTCCTCAACTAGACGCGGACTCCTTGAAGTTAGAAACTTTCCTTCCCTACAATCTTAAAATTCACTTTTAGTCCATGACTGAAACAACACATAATAATAATTTAAAAAGGTCAGTAGCCACGGACTTAGAGAAAATACTAGTGAATTTTAAGGAGAAAAACCATTTGATCCAACTCTTGTGGCTGTAAATCTCTCTAAAATAAATTATTCCATATCCTTGCTTCAATAAGCACACTGAAGTGAAGATGATAAAATATTTCATGTGATAGAGTGCTTCAGAGTCATCATTCTGAAAATGGTTTCTTATGCCTGCCTGCAGATGAATAGGCGTAGGAATTTGAGTCAAATATGTACTGAGTCCAGGACATGCCTGAGATGTTTTTAAATGATCTTATGACAACGTTTCACTTTACTTCTGTTGACTGCCTCTTTTGAATTCTGATTCCTGAGAAATTTTTGTTAATCGGTTTTTCTGGTTAATTGTGTGCCAGTATTTAAAGTTGACTATAATCCATCTCTGATATTTTATGCTTTCCAGGCAAATAGCTTCATCCTTTTGTGTTTTGTTTTGTTTTTTAAGCAGAGAGGGGGCAAGTTTTTATTAGGTAGATGTAAGTCTTAGCCATTTTTTTCAACACTGAAGAAAGGAACATTTTAGTAGGTATAAATCTGTCTACAGAACTACTCTAATATTACCAACTTAGAATGCATATACAGTAAAGTTTATTTATCTCTATATATTAATTCATAGAATAAAAATATGCTTAATTCGAAATATTGTTCCAACATTGTGCTAGATTCTGAAGAGATACAAATATTGATAAATTTCAATTATACAAAACAATCTCTGACCATGAGGAATTTAATGAACAATATTAAATAATAATTATATGATAAACAATATTACATTATAAACAACATATTATGCCATAGAGTATATGATGGTACAATAATAACTACAAAATTGCTCAAAATAACTATGATACAAAACAGATTTGGATGAGTGTGGTTCAACATAATGCTGTAATGGGGCTGATGAGGGCAATAACCTATCCAACTGTGGTGACCTCTGAAGGCTTCATGGAAGAGGTGGCCTTTGAAAGGCACGAAAGGATTAGAATGTATGATAAGTCACTCACAACCAGGAATGAAAACATAAAGAGGTTGATGCCTCAACATTTCCCACGGTAGTGAAAAAAATTGTTACTTGTTTTATCAGCATGAAGAAGACAGTTAATATTAACGGTTTGTTACAGCTGAATCCAATTCCATGCCAGCTTACATGCAAAGAATACATTTGCATTTTGCAAATCAATGTTATATGTATCTGTTATAAGAAAGTCTTGAGATAGCTATCTGATTGATACAGCCAAAGCATAATATCCAGAAAAATAAATGTTTCAAGTTTCTCTATCAGATATAACTACATAAGAGAACTCTTAACTTTGCAAGGACAAAGAATTTTTTATTTGGCATTTCAGAGGTAAGTAATGACTGCTGTCTTAAGTGAGATTACTATCTACCTTAAATTTTATTTACCATTACTATCAATTAATTCTATTGAGTTCTAATTTTCTGCTGCAGAATGAATGGCTACCCATATTATATGTAATCTTAGAGCTGACTCAGTGGAAACTGTGCTTGCTGCCCCCCTGGCTGCATTTGGCTCATCATTTTTCTTGTATGACTGAGGAATATCTAGTGTTTTCTGGCATGTTTCAGTGAAGGAAAAGGAGGAGGAAGAGGAGGAGGGGAGGAAGAGGGAGAAGAAGAAGAAAAACAGAACAAAGGAAGGGAGGTAGGGAGAAAAAAAGCTTGAGAAAAGTAACATGGCTGGACTTGAGTATCAGGAAAGAAAACTTCGCCAGCATCCAAAACTTACACACTTTGTCTCCTTGGGAAAGTCATAACTTCTCTGAGTGTCATTAGTGAAACAAGGAATTGAAATGAGAAATTTGAAAGAGGCAATCCACATCCAACTTTAGGATTCAACAGCTATAAATTCTCACTTCTCAGAAACAACAATACACAGACTGTGAGTTAGTAATAGCTGAATACTAACCTCAATCAGGGTAAATTCAAAGCTGCTGACCATTAGTGTTTCAGATAATTGCTAAAGGGACTATAAAATATTTTTGGTTTTGCCTAGAGATTTTCTGAGTGTTATACACGTGCTAAAAAAAGAATGTCAAAGTCAGCTTTTCCCTAGTGCATGCCATAATTATGTGTACCATGCTATGTTATCAGGTCATCAGCCAAGTTTATTTTTAAAAGATTTCATTAGTCAATCATATTCATGGTGGCAAAAATTTAAAGAATATCAATAAAACACATTACGTATATATATATTTTTTCTTCTTCTGGTGAGTGTGAAAATTCACAGTGTTGGAAACATGTTGAAACACTCCCTTTGGCGAATATAAACTGTTTTCCCTTGGACATGTCGAAAACACCAGTGCTTAGGAGAGAATCATAGGTGCCAGGGGAAGAAAAGTGGCAGAATTAAAAAATAGAAGTAAAAAAAAAGCAAAACACAACAAAAAACCAGTAGACCAGCTGCAAATCACATCCCTGTCACTTACTGTTTGTGTTACTTAACTGTCATTATTGAGGGAGAAACACCAACACCCACCTGCCACAGTTGTTATGAAAGTGAAATGAGATAATAGTTGTAAGAACAGCTATCACTTTGCCTCACCTTGTTCTTCTAATAAATGTTCTATGTTAATACACAGCTGTTCACAGAGCAAATTTTGCTTTACAAACAGTATATTCTTTAATCAGCTCTTATGTGGAAATTGATGGATTAGGCTAAATAATGTAATCTCTGGAATCTGTAAATGTCACTTGATCTGGAAGAAGACTTTGCAAATGTAATTAAGTTAACCATCTTGAGATTGGGAAAATTATTCTGCATTTTTTTGGGTAAGTCCTCAATGTAATCATCAGTGTCCTTCTGAGAGAGAGCAGAGGGAGATTTCACATACATACACACACACACACACACACACACACGCACGCACAAGAGGAGGCAATGTGCAGACAGAGAGTGATTTCAAGATGCTGGCCTTGAAGATTATATTGACGTGGCCACAAGCCAAGGAGGAAAGGAACAGATTCTCCCCCAGAGCCTCCAGAGGGAGTGCAGCCCTGTTGACACATCGATTTTGGCCTGGTGCTGCTGGCTTTGGACTTCTGGCCTCCAGAACTGTGATAGAATAAATTTCTGTTGTTTCAAGCCTCCAGTTTGTGTTAATTTGTTACAGTAGCCACAGGAAACTAATACAGGTAGGAATGGGATGGACTAAGGACCCAGGTTCTTATTAGCAATAATTACTTAAGTATACTATCCAATGACAGATTTTTTTTTTTTTCCCTGACATTAATTCTGAAACTAGACTGAAACACTGGTCAGCATTACATTTGTCCAAGTGATAGAATTTATAGACGGTGATTAAACAACCATTTGTTTCATTTTCAACCAATATTTACCACGCTCCTGAAAGGTGGGCACTGTGCTAAACAGGGCAGAAATAGGATCAATAAGATATCCAAAGTCCTATTGCAAACCTCTGTGCTGTATACGAAAGAGCTCTTAAAATGTATAATAAATTGATACAATAGTAGTATAATTTATAACAGGACCAAAATGTTATTCATTTACTTCACCCACAAACAAAAATATTGAGCAGGAAATTTGCTAGCACTGGGTTGATTAACAATAACAACAGCAACGAACAGTTTATTAGTATTTACTATGTGTTTCCTAAGAAGCCCTGGTGGCTGCTAACTGAAAGATTGGCTGTTGAACACACACACTTGCTCTGTGGGAGAAAAGCCCTGGTGATCTGTCTGCTTCCATAAAGACTGCAGCCTAGAAAACTCTATGGGGATATTCTTCTCTGTCATATGGGGTCTCTATGAGTTGAAATCTCCTCAACAGCACCCTGATACAACACACACGCACACACACACGTTTACTACCAGCCAGGGTGCAAATCCCCATGCTGAGAGCTTTACGTGTGTTGTTGTTGTTAGTTGCAGGAGCGTTGATTCCGTTATCACGCTCAGTTTAAACGGCAGGACTTCTTGTTTGTTCGTTTGTTTTTAAATGTAACAACCTCTGGTGCCCATAATCGAATCCGTCATATTCTGTAGTTCCTGGAACATCTTCATCATTGGTTCGGTACAGTTCTTTTTGATTTAGTTATTTTTAATAACCAAAAGTGAAGGCACGAGCCAACGTGTGAGCTAGACCTTGCCAAAAACCCCTTTTAGCATCTTCATCTGCAGTTTGTAAATGAAGAAATTGAGGGAGAGAGCGGTAAATGTCACACAGTCAATCATGCAGCTGGAATCTGAAACCACACTGTCTTACACAAGAGCTCGTGCTCTCTGCTCTTAACTAAAAATACTACTGTAGATGTAAGTGCCTGTGTTCCCTGTTTCAGCATTTTTCCATTAAGCCTAATTGAAGTTCAAAAAACCTACTACCTCTTTTACTGGTAACTTCAACCATCAGCTGCAACTTGCTGCTACATTTGCCCTTTCTTTTCATTCTTCCTCCTCCTGTGAATTGACTATTCATGTTGATATAGCTATAACCATAGATTTATGTTAACCTTTGATATTTTGAGCTCCATTAAACTAAAATAAAAATTGCCATTATTTAAATAGATTGAACCTAACCTATTAGGCCCCTCAAAACCATAGCAGGACCTTTCTGACCATGTATCTGAAAATTTCAGAAGGCAACAATAGGTGGAGAACTTCCCTCCATTAATCACAGAGACCTGTGCCCTAAAATCTTTATAACCAAAAGCAATAGAAACCAGATAATATTCCATTTTCTCCAAAAAATTAACTTTTTAATAAAAGATCACAGTGCATATTAATAACATAAAATCTATTTCAGAAAACTATGAATGAGCTGCAATAGAAAGGAGCTTTTTTATACAAGAGGAACTTTAAACACATTAATCATCCTGCCTCTAAAACCATATATTCCACACTATATTTAACATTTCACGTTGATTCATAACCACTTTCTTACTCAATACATTTTTTAATTAGGTATCCTCTGCTGTACTTCTTTCCGAACCTTCAATATACATAAGAATCACCTAGGGATCTTCTTAAAATGCTGTTTCTGATTTATTTAAGATGAAGCCTGAGATTTTGCATTTCTAACAATCTCCCAAGGGATGCCAATGCAGCCAGTGCACATACCAAACTTTGAATAGCAAGGCTGTAAACAAGTGGTTGACAAATGCTGGTCAATGGGTAGGTGTTGGCTTGCTGTGAACCATCATTTGGAGAGCTTCTTTAGTATGTACCTTCCTGAAAGCTGTTTAGAGATTTAGAATCAATAGGTGTGTCTTGAGGCTCAGGCATCTTCATTTCTTAAGTTTACATAAGTGGGATTTCATACAGAAATGACTGGAAAGCTGAAGACTCTGTAACTCTCAAAGTCGGAGATGAAAAATCTTCAACAGTAGCCTTTTAGCACAAAAAGTACAGGCCTGAGAGCAGCTGTGGAGAGGCTGTGCCACAGTCTTAAGTCTCATGCGTGTTTTTGGCCAAAGGAGAGCAAGGCAATTGGTTAAATGGTCCATCCAAACTCTATGCAATGAGCAAGAGGTAACTCCACAATACTAAATTTCGGGGTGCCATTGGGACTGAATTCTAGGTAGCCAAAAATAACCAATGGACCTAATATATAACAGAGACATAAATAATTTTCTGGTCATAGAAATCGAGCACCTGGAATGTCATAAAACAAAATCCAGATTTGGAAGCCACTGCATTTCTCAAACTAGGGCCTGTAGACATAATCTCAGCAGTTAATACATTTCATACATTATCTAGGTTTAAGAATACAGATTTATGTATTTTATTCCCAATTGAGAAAAAAAAAAAAAACACATGTGTATGTGTTTGTGCAGCCTACTTACCTCACTACCTCCTCTTATCACCAGATAAATTTAAAATAAGGTAGCGTGGCATATACAACCAAATGCCTAACAATGTCCATTCTCCCGGTCTTCCCTTTGGTAATAGAAATGCTGAGTTTTAAGTGGAAGTGTATAGCTATTTAGGTACGAAATGTATTTCTTAGACTCCTGGCATCCCTTACGGTTAGGCAGGACCACCTGACTATGTTCTGTCCAGTAGAAGTGAGCAAAGTCTGTATACGTCAGTGCATGGCTATATAACCCTTTCAAGACCTAATTTTTTTTGTGTTGTGAATATTTTGTGGATGGCATGTATTTTCAGTAGTGGAATACATGCAGATTAATGGATTGTGTTAAAATTTTTGGTTGTTAATCTAGATTTTGAGAAATAGCACATGGGCATACAGTTTTCCGTAAGATGTTGGTAGTAGTCTGATGCCATGTTTAGTGGGCTCTGTCTGTCCCAAGGTTCTTTGGAGGGTGGCACCTTCCATTTTGTTACATTGGGCACCTCTGGTTTTCTAAATATGACACCCACATCCACTAAGTCAACCCCACCAGGGCTCCCTAACGATCACACAGGAAGCCATAAATATACTTGCAAGGCTTATTAGCTGTAGAAAAGTCAAAAGGGACAGAAGTTTGACCCAATCACACTTCCTGGATGCACTGCCTCATACATAAGCCTTCTGAATTTTTACCAAAAAAAGTTTCTTTCATTTTTCACCATTACACAAGCCCCTACTGGAGGGCAGCGTATACTTTTAGTGGGACAAATAGCTTCTGAGAAACCTGAGAACTCAAAAATGTTTGTGAAAGTATTCTGTCCTAAGATTCAATAAAGGGATAAAACAGAGAAAACTGTGGTAGCTGCAGATAGTTAATTCTTTTTTACTAAGAAACTAGTGATAACTTTTTTTCCCTATGGCTAAAGGATACGTTCTTGTTTAGTCTGGAAACTCTCTTTATACCCAACATTGTTACTTTCTTTTAAGATTTCTTTCAGGTGATACTTAAGAGGTCTTCTTATCTTTCTTCTCTTGTATTATCTTATCTTATTGTTGTTAGGTGCCCTTGAATCAGTTCAGACTTACAGCAGTCCTGTGTACAACAAAACGAAACACTGCCTGGTCCTGCACCATCCTCACGATCATTACCAAATTTGAACCCATTGTTGCAGCCACTGTGTCAATGCATCTCCTTGAAGGTCTTACTCTTTTTTTGCTGACCCTCTACTTTAGCAAGCATGATGTCTTCTCCAGAGTCTGGTCACTTGTGATAATGTGTCCGAAGTATGTAAGATGAAGTCTCACCATACTTGCTTCTAAGGAGCATTCTGGCTGTACTTCTTCCAAGACAGATTTGTTCATTCTTTTGGCATTCTATGGTATATTCTTCAACAACACCATAATTCAAAGGCATCAATTTTTCTTCAGTCTTCCGTATTCATTGCCCAGCTTTCACGTGCATATGAGGTGATTGAAAATACAATGGCTTGAGTCAAAATCTCCTTTGTCCTCAAGGTGACATCTTTGCTTTTTAGTACTTCAGAAAGGTCTTTTGCAGCAGATTTGCCCAGTGAACTATGTCATTTGATTTCTTGACTACTGTTTCCATTGGGGTTGATTGTAGATCCAAGTAAGATGAAATCCTTGACAACTTCAATCTTTTCTCTGTTTATCACGATGCTGCTTATTGGCTCATTTGTGAGGCTTCTTGGTTTCTGTATGTTGAAGCGTAATCCATATCTTATTTTAGTCTTGTTTTATGCTCTTGCTCAAATAAAGCCCAACACTGTCTTCAAAACATGAATTTTTATCCTTCAACTTTTGTGGAAGACTTTGCTTCATCCCTATAGATTCTGCAAGCTCTTTGTCAGAGCTACATTAATGCTCATCTATGTGTTCCTATAGTACACTACATTTCCAGAACATGTCCTAATTTACTGTTCTTATCTGCTGGGAAGTGACAAGAACCAATTTTGGCTTTATTCATCCCCAGTAGCTAGCCTTGTACCTGGTACAAGGTACATGCTTAATAGGTAGCCATTAATGAATGCGTAACCTGAATCCCCCAGGTCTACTTTTATGTTTTTTGTGATTGTTTTTCTCCCTTCAGGATCAACATTCTGGAATATGCAAAATGAAACCCATTTAGATGGGATGGAGGCTTGCTACATTACTTCGGATTTATATTAAAAATAGTGCCATTTGTGTCACATCCAGTCCTTCCTTACAACTGCATCATTAAATACACTCCTAGACATAGAGCTTAAAATTATTGCTGAATCACTTCATGATCAATGCCTTGTGAATCGTCAGAATATAGCACAACTTTTATGTAAACAGACACAGAACTTTTTTTTTTTTTTAACAAATTCACGGGCAAATTTTTAAGGTAATTAAATTTCCTTAAGTGGATACAAAATCTACCTTGATGTCTTTATTCCAACATTTTTCTTTTATTTAGCTAATTATAAGTTTAGAGTAACTACTATAACTTCTTTTTGATTGAGAACTTTTGAAGGTTGCCTTGAAAAAAATTGGTGGCAATAATAATTTCTAAGGATACATTATTGTCAGTGTATTTAGTTAGTGGTCTTGATTCTGTTAAAAGAGTTTGTGTAATCATTTTTCCCTCCATCCTTTGAAAGTTACTCAATGAATCTGCCAAAAAAAAAAAGTAAATCATTGTCTGTTCTTTTTTTTTCCCCCCCAAATAAAAGTGCTTTCATTGTCTAGCAATAGTAAAGCAGAATCTCTGTTGGTTTTATCAGAATATCAATCTCTTTCTCCAAAACCATAGGGTGAAACACTGTGGGTTTATGAAATCCATATTCATTCAAAAGAGTGTCTAAACCCTCCACCTACACAGGGCGATAGTGGATGGTGAAGATGTTGGATTAGGGCTTCTTGCACCACACCCTTCTAACAATACAAAGGTAAAATCTGCACAAAAGTTAAACTTTGTGTCACACTTATCTTCCTATATATTATCATTTTTAAAAATGAGTATATGATAAGGCATACAATATTTATGTATACCTATATATAGATATTTGCATGTATTTACATATGCAAATATCTAGACATAAGATAGAACTCACTTAACTTTTGGGAATCTGGTCAAACATGATCCAAATCTGAATTCTACATCTTGGTGAAAATGTAGAGCCCATTCCAAATTTCTGTAGAATGGCTCACACACACCTCCCTCCCTGTACTCATACACCATGTAGACTAATTTCTCCTTGAAAATAATCTCCTCCATGATGCCTTTCTGATCCCTCCCATGAAAACAGATTTACTTCATTCTCTATTCCCATCATGGTTGGTGCATATCACTCTATTATGGCTTTCATCACATGACTGTCCAGTTTTGTTCATGTGACTATCCTATCTGCTACACTCTGAGTTTCTAAGGGCAGGAAAAAAGTGAGTAAAGAAGAAAGGAAGGTGTCAATAATCTAATGCTTGCATAAATGAATGGGCGGGTGGATTTATGATAACGTGTTAAAAGGGTGTTCCGGCTTTGATTGTAAGTGTAAATATGTGAATTATTTATGAATATATGGACCTTACTTGGGAATGTTTACCCAAGTTATTTAAACAGTCTGTGACCTGTAAAGACATTGTTATTTACTTGGAAGTATTAATGATATATCTATAGAAGAGTCTGACATTTCATTAGGAAGTTTAATGATCTTGACAAGATGATCCTAGTCGTAAATTCCAATCCCAATATGCTATTACATTATGATTAGAATGAAGGAGGAAGAAAAACTGAGCTAAGACAAATACGCATTATATCTGACAATAAAATTATGGCTAGGCTTCTGCTTACTCAATAAACCGTTAGAGCCAGAAGGAATCTCAGACAACATCTAGCCTATCCTTCTCCTTTTAAAGATGAAAAGCTGGTGTCTTAAAGAGACTAAGGCTGACTCTACGTGATTGCTCTGTTTTTCCCTGTAAACACTTTGTTTCAAATTGGCACTAGTTATAACTCACATAACCTATACTCATGACTTCCTGCAAGCATTCTCCAAATATAATTATTTAAGGTTGTGTGTACATGCTTTAAGTTCTGATCCTTCAGGTAATGCTGAGAGTGTGGCACTGAGCACACTTTTGTATTGTTTTCTTAGTGGAAACATTGGTCCCCCACTGGCAATGGGAAATGATTACATTTTTTATTTAAGCTCTCACAATTCTCTCCAGGCTGTGAAGAGATTATAATAAGTGTCTCAGGGAAACCTAAAAAAAGAGGACAATATTATGTATTTCATTATATATATATATATATATATATGTATGTATATATACATATATACACACACATAATTAAGACCTTTTAAAAGGTAATCTTTATCTTTTCCCAATTATAATGGCATGCATGTTCAATACAAGAACAAAAGTCCCAAACCAGTGAAAAGAGTAGAAAATTATGTTCCATTATCTTACCATGCCAAAAAAAAAAAAGTAATTAGACTATATAGGCATATCTAAAAAACATATTTAAAAATATAGTCAAGACTGCTCAACAGATAGGATATGTATAGTTTTACTTAGTGTGCATACAAATGTTCTCATGGTACTAAAATTTTTTTGTAAACATTATATTATACGGTGGCATAGTGGTTAAGAGCGATGGCTGCCAACCAAAAAGATTGGCAGTTTGAATCCACCAGGTGATTCTTGAAAACCCTATGGGGCAGTTCTACTCTGTCCTATAGGGCCCTATGAGTTGGAATCAACTCGACAGCAGTGGGTTTTTTATTTTACTTACAAAATCTTTTTTTCCACTGGAGACTCCTACCATATATAT
>NW_004443942.1:16416113-16456908 GCF_000243295.1 Trichechus manatus latirostris
ATATATTGGGAGAGGATGTCTAAATATTTTACCCAATAGCAACAGAAGTTTAAACACAATTGCTATCCAGTTCTCCACTTCCTCTGCTTTAATGATTACAAAGACTCTCTATTGGGGAATGAATTAAATACACCCCTGTATTGTGTCCTAGTTATTTTTAATCTAAATCAAATTTTCAATAAGAAAGCCCTATTACAGTAAATAAAATGATGCTATGTGTTCATTGTTTAATAGAATTTGTACACTTGGAAAATAATGACTGTCACTAAAACACAGCAGGATTGACAGCCTTATCCAATTCAGGCCCAATTAATCAAAGCAATTGAGGAATAAGTGTTTGGGTTAATTGAATATTCTTGTTAAGTCAAGTAACGCAAACTCAGTCCCATACTCCTTGATCCCTTCAAATGATTAAAAAAAGACCTTATTATTTCAAGAGCTATAACTAAGCATCTTTCTGAAACTCTGGACAATTAATTTCTTTCAAAATTAAGCTCCTTTGACTATTTAGAATCTTCCAGAGACTCAAGATTATAATTTAAGTTGTGTTTTTCCATGACTCAGAATGTTTAAAGTTTAAAAAGATTGAACTGAATGTGTGTTGATTATATACATTCAGCAATTAAAGGGGACATTCTTGTCTTTGTTTAACTGTAAAATAGGGAAAGTCATAGTATCTACCTCACAGGTTTATTGTGATACTAAATGTATGGAAAGTGCTTAGACAGTACCTGGCCCACAGTCAGCATTCCATTATTGTTAGCTGTAATTACCCTAATTATTATTATCATTGTTTAATATTAAAATGGATAAAGTTATATCTTATTGTCAGGTGATCTTTCATTTATATTTATTAAAAGAATCAATGTGAACAATGATAAGACTGTAAACCAAAGCTCTCAATTGATGTTTCTAATTTATTTGCTTGTGGCTGGTCACAGTTTTCGTAAATCTTCCTTCAACACACACTCCTACTTTGTTTTCTTTGCAGAATCTTCCCTTTTCTTACATTTATTTTCTTTTCAATCTGTTAAAACAGACAGGAAAGTCAGACTTTGTATTCATTGATTCTTCTTTCAGCTTATAAAGCTATGTCCTCAAAGCAACACACTTGATTATGGTGTACCTGGGGCATCAACATAATCATTCTTATCAAAACTATGTTACTGCCAATATATGCCTGTGTGCAAAGATGCTCTTGTTGGAAGATCTGGTGATGAGGATACCAACCAGCATTTATTCACTCAGCCTCACTAATAGAGGTTACTTCCCACAATTACCTATGAACCTCACAAACAAGACGGGATAATTAGGACTGAATGCAGAGTCCTGAAAGAAAGTTGATCGTGTTTCACAACCATTTAAAGCACCTCAGCATGCAAGAAGTCTAAGTAAAGACAAGCCATGAAAAGCAGTAATTAAATTTATGTATTCAGTATTTCTAGGTTCATCCCCAGTTCTATTTCTCATCTCTATCTCTATTTTCTACGTCCTCACTAACTTATCTATCTAATGATATATATATTGAGGTCTCCAGGTGGTGCAATCAGTTTGCACTTGGCTATTAATTGAAAAGTTGGCAGTTCAAAACCCACACATCCCTGACATGGAAGAAAGTCCTAAAGATCTGCTTCCCTAAAGACTGCAGAGAAGAAAATCCTACAGAGCTTAGCTCTGCTGTGTAACACATGGGGTTGCCATGAGTCTGACTCGACAGAAATGGGTTTGGTTTATCTTAGTTATCTAGTGCTGCTATAACAGAAATACCACAACTGGGTGACTTTAATTAACAGAAATTTATTTTCTCACAGTTTAGGAGGCTGGAAGTATGAATTCAGGGCACCAGCCCTAAGGGAAGGCTCTGTCTCTGTGGACTCTGGGGGAAGGTCCTTGTTACTTTGCAGCTTCTATTCCTAGGTTCCTTGGCAATTATGTGACATATATCTTACCCTCCCTTTGTGCTTGCTTAATCTGGTCTTTCATATCTCAAAAGAGAATGACTTAAAATACACCCTATACTAATACTGTCTTATTAACATAACAAAGAAAATCCTTTCCCAAAAGGGATTATAATCACTATAAACCCAAACTAAATCCATCGCCTTTGAGTCCGTTCTGACTCACAGGGATCCTACAGGACAGAGTAAAACTGCCCCACAGTGTTTCCAAGGAGCCGCTGGTGGATTTGAACTGCTAACTGAAGTGGTTAGCAGCCATAGCTCTTAGTTAGGATTTATAACACATATTTTGGGGGACACAATTTGATTCATAACATTCCACCCTTTGGCCCCCCAGAAGTTATGTCCTTCCCACATATAAACACATTCACTCCACATCATCCCAAAAGCCTTATCCCATTCCATCATCAACTCTACGTCCAAAGTATCTTCTGAGTCATCTAGATCAAGTATGAGTCTGGGTGTGTTCTGTTATGGGGCAAAATTCTTCTTCATCTCTGGACTTGTAAAACCTAGAATACAAGTTATCTGCTTTAAAGTACAATGGTGGAACAAATACAGGGTAGACATTTCCATAACTAATAGAGAGAAACAAGAGTTCATGGGCACCAGGCAATTCCATAACCCAGCAGAGCAAATTTCATTCACTCTCAAGCCTTGAAAATAATCCTGTGTTCAAGGACCTCACCCTCCAGACTCTTGAGTGTTGACCACACTTTCCTGATTTTGCATGGAGGCCCCTTAGCCCTGGGCTTCACCTCTGCCTCCCAGGCCCACTGGGATGGCAATTTGGCTCCCTTGGCTTTGGGCAGTCCCATTCTCCTAATGCATCTGAGTGCCAACCTCACACTTTCTGCCCAGGTAGTCTCAGTTCTCTGCCCATTGGGCATGGCAGCACAATCCCCCCAACTTTGGGCAGTGACCCCACCTCTTGGCCTACCTGAACGGCAGCCACACACTCTGGAACTGAATTGGTGGAGATCTGACTCCTTGAAACCTAGGAGGTTGTGACTCCACCCATTGAAACTGAGGTAGCCCTGCTTCCCGTACTCCTTCCAACTATTCTGCTGATCTCTGAACTGCCCCAGGGATGGTCCTTTTCTTTTCTTGGAGGTCAACAGATGTTTAGAACCAATTCGCTCCATTGGCTGGTTTCTTGCCTGTTAAAAATTCTAAGAGGTAGGCAGCTTTTCTTTATTTTGTACTCTCTCTGACCCTTTCAGTGTAAGCTGATGAGGTATTTGCTTTGGTGATTGGATAAATCTGCCAGTCACAGGCTTAATATCTTTAACAAAAAATCCAGTAACTAAATCCTTGGTGAGAGTAATAGGGTATAGGTCATTAATTTGTACAACAGAATTTTCCATATCTTTAAGTTCTGTCTGGTTTCATTTTGCACAGTTCAGTTTTTAAAAAATAACATTTTATTGTATTTTTGGTGAAAGTTTACACAGCAAGTTGGGTTCACCTTTGATGATTTCTACACACATTGATCAATGATATTAGTTACATTTTTCACATTGTGTCAGCATTCTCATTAATTGTGTTCTGGTTTTTCAATTTCCGGTACGCTGGGTTATCTGCCTCCTTATCTTCTCATCTTTGCTATGAATTAAATGTTGACCTTTTGGACTTACACAAATTTTTTTTTTTAGTAGATCACCAATCTAACAGGTAATCTCCTTTATTTTGTGTGTCACTCTACTTTTCTGTTAGAAGGTGATCTCGGGATAGTTTTGGCTCAAGGTTTAAATAGCATCTCAAGCAATAGTCTCAGGGAGTCCTCTTGTCTCAGGAGGTCCGGTTAGTCTGGAAATTTTTAAGAATTTGAGTTTTGTTCTGCATTTTTCTCCCATTCTAACTGGGATCATCTATTGATCCCTTAGTCAGATAGGTCAGTGGTGGTAACCGGACACCGTCTAGTTTTTCTGGTCTTAGGAAAGTTAAGGTCATGGTTTATGCAGGCTTCCAGCCTTGTATGCTTGTTTCTTATCTGTGATATTGGTTATCTTTCTAGTCTTTTGCCACTGACAAGTAGAGACCAATACCGTAGTTTTATCTTAGATGGCTCCTCACAAGCTTTTAAGACGCCAGATGCTACTTACTTCACTAGGATGCAGAACATGAACTTTGTGGGCTGTATTATGCCAACTGACTGAATTTCCCATGAAAGTATGATCATATGCCTTCAAACCCAGAAAACCAATCTGAGGAGTATCTGCAGTTGTGCCTTCAGTGAATATGTGTATCTTCCAATTCATGTTTGTATTTACACGTACATGTAGATACTTCTGTCTGTTCTCAGGTATGTGTACAGCTGTACCTAACTGTATACATATATGCCTACACCCATCCTTATGTGACTCTAGACTCATTTTTTTGTTCTTTGTTGAATTTGTTGCCCTCTTATTATGTCAAATTCTTCGCTATGGGCATCCTTTTCTCATGAGCACTTCGAAGCAGCATCATTTACTTTGGTCATGCTGTACTGACTACATTCATATTTGGTGCCACTTTTCCCATCACCAAAAATAACAAGTATTTATAATCTAAAGCTTGCTTCTTCCTCCTTCCCCTTCCTGGTAGCTTTGCCAACATTTCTTATTTTCTGTTTTTATCTTAGCCATCCTACAAGAAAAAAAAAAAAAAAACGATGCTGTCAAGTCAATTTGGACTTACAGCGACCCCCATAGGACGGAGTAGAACTGTCCCATAGGGTTTCCAAGAAGCAGCTGGTAGATTCAAACTGATGACCATTTGGTTAGCAGCTGAGTTCTTAACCACTACACACCAGGGCTCTGGTAGCATCCATAGAACTCTTTATATATGTTTATGTTTGTCTTCTTATAACAGAGGGATCATACAATATTTGTCCTTATGTGCTTGACTTATTTAACTTAACATTATGCCTTCCAGATCCATCTATGCTATAATATGTTTCATGGACTCATCATTGTTCTTTATGATTGCATAATATTCCATTGTATGTATGTAACATATTTGGCTTATCCATTCCACTTCAGTTGTTTCCATTTTTTTGCTATTGTGAATAAAGCTGTAATGAATATTTGTTATTAGGTCCCATCGAGTCACTTCCAACACACTGCAACCCTATGTACAACAGAATGAAACACTGCCCCCTCCTGCACAGTCCATACAATGGTTGCTATGTTTGAGCCTATTGTTGCAGCCTCTGTGTCAATCCATCTCATCGAAGGTCTTGCTCTTGTTAGCTGACCCTCTACTTCACCAAGCATGATGTCCTTCTCCAGGGACTGGTCCCTGCTGATAATGTTTCCAAAGTACTTAAGATGAACTCTTGCCATCTTGGCTTCCAAGGACCACTCTGGATGTATTTCTTCCAAGACAACTTATTCGTTACTCTGGTAGTCTAAAGTATATTCAGTATTCTTCACCAACACCTTAATTCAAAGGCATCAATTCTTTTTCAGTCTCCCTTATTCATTGTCCAGCTTTCCCATGCATATAAGGAGATTAAAAATATCATGGCTTGGGTCAGGCACAGCTTAGTCCTCAAAGTGACATCTTTGTTTTTCAACATTTTAAAGAAGTCTTTTGCAGCAGATTTGCCCAATGCAATATGTCATTTGATTTCCTAACTACTTCTTCCATGGATGTTGATTGTGGAGCCAAGTAAAATAAAATGCAATGAATATAGGAGTGCATATATCTGTTCATGTCACATTTTTAGATCTTTAGGGTATATCCCTTGGAGTGGGATGGCTGGACCATAGAGAAGAGATCCATATTTGTACCCATTGCAAAAAACGCTGATCCAACAGAATGCAGAAATTATTGAACAATATCAGAATATCACACACAAGTAAAATTTTGCTGAAGATCTTTCAAAAATGGTTGCAACAGGGAACATTCAGAAATTCAAGCTGGATTCAGAAGAGGACGTGGAAGCAGGGATATCATTGCTGAAGTCAGATGGATCCTGGTTGAAAACAGGGAATAAATGAAAGATGTTTACTTGTGTTTTATTGACTATGCAAAGGCATTCAACCAAGAGGATTGTAACAAATTATGGATAACATTGTGAAGAATGGGAATTCCAGACCACTTAATTGTGCTCATGAGGAACCTGCACATAGACCAAGAGGCAGTCGTTTGAACAGAACAAGGGGATACTGCACGGTTTAAAGTCAGGAAAGGTGTGTGTCAGGGTTGTATCCCTTCACCATACTTATTCAATCTGTATGCTGAGCAAATAATCCGAGAAGCTGGACTATATGAAGAAGAATGGGTCGCCAAGATTGGAGAAAGACTCATTAACAACCTGGGATATGGAAACGGCACAACCTTGCTTGCTGAAAGTGAAGAGGACTTGAAGCATTTACTGATGAAGATCAAAGACCACAGCTTTCAGTATGGATTACAGCTCAACATAAAGAAAACAAAAATCCTCACACCTGGACCAATAAGCAACATCATGATAAATGGAGAATATACTGAAGTTGTCAAAGATTTCATTTTACTTGGATCCACAATCAATGCCCATGGAAGCCACAGTCAAGAAATCAAGTGACATATTGCATTGGGAAAATCTGCTGCAAAAAACCTCTTTAAAGTGTTAAAAAGCAAATGTGTCACTTTTAGATCTAAGGTGTGCCTGATCCAAGCCATGGTTTTTCAATTGACTCATATGGGTGTAAAAGCTGGACAATGAATAAAGAAGACCGGGAAGAATTAACGCCTTTGAATTATGGTATTGGTGAAGAATACTGAATATACTTTAGACTGCCAAAATGAACAAGGCTGTCTTGGAAGAAATATAACCAGAGTGCTCCTTGGATGTGAGGATGGTGAAACTTTGTCTCACGTACTTTGGACATGTGATCAGCAGAGAGCAGTCCCTGGAGAAGACATCATGCTGGTAACATAGAGGGTCAGTGAAAAAGAGGAAGACCCTCAATTGAGGTGGATTGACACAGTGGCTGCAACAATGGGATCAAACATAGCAGTGCTTGTGAGGATGATGCCAGATGGGGCAGTGTTTCATTCTTTTGTACAGAGCTTCGCTATTTTTTGGAACCGACTCTATGGCACCTAACAAGGACAGTTATATTTATAGTTTTTTGAGGAAGCACCATACAATTTTCTACAGTGGTTGTACCATTTTACAGTCCCACCAATAATGGATAAGTGTTCCAACCTCCCCAGGTCCTGCCAGCATTTGTTATCAGTTATTTTAATCAGTGCAATTTAAGTCAGAGTGAAATGGCATCTCATTGAAGGAGCCCAGTGGTGCAGTGGTTAAGAGCTCATCTGCTAACCAAAAGGTCAGCAGTTCAAATCCATCAGCCCCTCCTTGGAAACCCTATAGGATAATTCTACTCTGTCCTATAGGGTCACTGTGAGTCGAAATCTATTCTATGGCAACGAGTTTGGTTGGTTAATGGCTAATGATTGTGAGCATCTTTTCGTGTGTTTTTTGATTGATTGTATGTCTTCTTTAGTGAAGTTTCTGTTCATGTCCTTAGCCCATTTTATAATTGAGTTGTTCATCTTTTTGTTGTTGAGTTGTTGAAGTTTTCCATAAATTTTAGAGATTAGACTCCTATCTGATATGTCATTTCCAAAGATTTTTTCCTAGCCTGTAAGTTCTCTTTTTACTCTTTTAATAATGTCTTTTTTTCTAATTTTTTAAGACTATTTTTTATTGTACTTTAGGTGCAGGTTTACAGAACAAATAGTTTCTCATTAAACAGTCAGTACACATATTGTTTTATGACATTGGTTAACAACACCACGACTTGTCAACCCTCTCCCTTCTTGACCTTTGTTTTTTTAATTAGTGAAAATATAGATAGCCAAAGATACACCATTTCAAAAATTTCTACATGCACAGTTCAGTGACATCCATTATGTTCTTCCAGTTGTGCTGCTCTTCTCACTTTAGATGAAGGTTTATAGAACAAAATAGTTTCTCATTAAACAGTTAGTACACATGTTGCCCTGTGACAATGGTTAACAACCTCACAACACATCAACACTGTCCTTACTCAACTTTGGGTTCCCTATCACCAGCTTTCCTGTCCCCTTCTGCCTTCTTGTCCTTGTCACTGGACTGCTGTGCCTCATTGGTCCCATTTGGTTTTATGGGGCTGTCCACTCCCTGGCTGAACGGTGAACCTTGGAAATGACTTCACCACTGAGCTAAAAGGGTGTCTGGGGGCCATACTTTCAGGGTTTCTCCAGACTTTTTCAGGCCAGTAAATCTGGTCTTTTTTGTGAGTGTTAGAATTTTGTTCTACATCTTTCTCCAGCTCCGTCCAGAACCCTCTGTTGTGATCACGGTCAGAGCAGTCAGTGGTGGTAGCTGGGTACCATCTAGCTGTACTGGACTCAGTCTGGTGGAGGCATTGGTAGCTGTGGTCCATTAGTCCTTTGGACTAATCTTTTCCTTGTATCCTGTTCTTTTCATTCCCCCTTGCTCCCGAAGGGGTGAGACCAGTAGAGTATCTTAGATGGCTGCTCACAGGCTTTTAAGACCGCAGACGCTACTCACCAAGGTAGAATGTAGAACATTGTCTTTATAAACTGTGTTATGCCAATTGAGCTAGATGTTCCCTGAGACCATGGTCCCCACATCCCTCCACCCAGCAATTCAGTCCCTCAGGGAGTTTGGATGTATCCATGGAGCTTCCATGACCTTTCCTTATACAAGTTGTGCTGGTTTCCCCAGTATTGTATACTGTCTCACCCTTCACCAAAGATACCACTTATCTATAGCCTATTTATTATTCCCCCCACCCCTCCCATCCCTGGTAACCAACAAAGATTGTTATTTTTTGTGTATAAACTTTTTCATGAGTTTTTACAATAGAGGTCTCATACAATATTTGTCCTTTTGTGATTGACTTATTTCACTCAGCATAGTGTCCTCCACTTTCATCCATGTTAGAGATGCTTCACAGATTCATCATTTTTCTTTATCATTGCATAGTACTCCATTGTGTGTATGCACCATAGTTTGTTTATCCATTCATCTGTTGATGGGCATCTGGATTATTTCCGTCTTTTTTGCTATTGTGAACAGTGCTGCCATGAACATGGGTATGCATGTCTATTCGAGTGACGGCTCTTATTTCTCTAGGATGTATTCCTAGGAGTGGGATTGTTAGATCGTATGGTATTTCTATTTCTAGCTTTCTAAGGAAGTGCCATATCATTTCTCAAAATGGTTGCATCATTTTGCATTCCCACTAGAAGTGCATCAGAGTTCCGCTCTCTCTGCAGCCTCTCCAACATTTGTTATTTACAGTGTTTTTGATTCGTACCAGTAATGCCGGAGTGAGATGGTATCTCATTGTGGTTTTAATTTGCATTTCTTTAATGGCTAGTGATCAGGAGCATTTCCTCGTGTGTCTGTTGGCCGCTTGAATGTCTTCTTTGGTGAAGTGTCTGTTCATTTCCTTTGCCTATTGTTAAATAGGATTATTTGTCTTTTTGTTGTAGAGGTTGGATTTTCTTGTAGATTATGGAGATTAGACCTTTGTCTGACTTGTACTGTCCAAAAATTTTTTCCCAGTCTGTAGGTTCTCTTTTTACTCTTTCCATGAAGTCTTTTGAAGAGCATAAGTGTTTGATTTTTAGAAGATCCCAGTTATCTAGCTTATCTTCTGGGGTTTGTGTGTTGATGATTATGGTTTAATAATGTCTTTTGATGAGTATAAGTTTTTTAATTTTTGTGAGGTCCCATTCATCTATTTTGTCTTCTGCTATTTGTACATTTGTTGTTTTGTTATCCTATTTTTACAAAAGATTAGGTCCCATAGTTTTCTCCCTATGTTTTTTTCCATGAATTTTATAGTTTCAGGTTTAACATTTAGGTCTTTGATCCATTTTGGTTAATTTTTTGGGGGTGGTGTGAGGTATGGGTCTTGTTTCATTTTTCTTTGACTGGGTATCTGGTTTTGCAGGACTATTTATTAAAGAGACTGTTTTTTTCCCAATTGAGTGGACTGTGGCCCCTTATTAACAATCAGTTGCCCATAGATAGCTGGGTTTAAGTCTGTAGTCTTCATTTTATTCCATTGGTCTATGTATCTATAATTGAACAAATGCCAGGCTGTTTTGATTGCAGTGGCTATATAGTAGTTCATTTTAATTGGATCCACAGTGGGCACCCATGGAAGCAGCAGTCAAAAAATCAAAGGACGCATTGCATTGAGGAAATTTGCTGCAAAACACCTCTTTAAAGTGTTAAAAAGCAAAGGTTCACTTTAAGGACTAAGGTCCGCCTGACCCAAGCCATGGTGTTTTCAATCACCTCATATGCGTGCGAAAGCTGGAATAAATAAAGAAGACTGGAGAAGAATTGATGTCTTTGAATTGTGGTATTTGTGAAGAATATCGGATATACTGTGCACTGCCAGAAGAACGAACAAATCTGTCTTGAAAGAAGGACAGCCTCAATGCTCATTAGAAGCAAGGATGATGAGACTTCATCTTACGTACTTTGGGAATGTTATCGGGAGAGACCAGTCCCTGAAGAAGGACATCGTGTTTGGTAAAGTAGAGGGTCAGCGAGAAAGAGGAAGACCTTCGACGAGATGGATTGACACTCTGGCTGCAACAATGGGCTCAAGCATAACAATGATTGTGAAGATGGCGCAGGACAGGACAGTGTTTTGTTCTGTTGTATATAAGATCGCTATGAGTCGGAACTGACTTGACAACACCTAACAACAACATAGTATATTTTGATTATAGCAGCTCTGTAGTATGTTTTGATATCACTGAGTATGAAGCCTCCTGCTTTGTTCTTTTTCTTCAATATTGCTTTGACTCTTCAGGGTTTCTTTCCTTTCCATATGAAATTGATTGTTAAGTTTTCCATTTCAGTAAGTAATGTTGTTGGGATTTATATTGAGATTGCATCATATCTGTAGAGCACTTTACGTAGAATTGACATTTTCACTATATGAAGTCTTCCAATCCATAAACACAAGATGTCTTTCCATTTTTGTAGGTCTCTTTTAGTCTCTTGTACTTGTGTTTTATAATTTTCATTGTGTAAGTCTCTTATGTCCTTAGTTAGGTTAATTCCTACGTATTTTATCGATTTAGGGGGTATTGTAAATGGTATTGTAAATGGTATTGTTATTTTTCAGAATACTCTGTGTTAGTGTAAAGGAATCCAAATGATTTCTGTGTGTTGATATTGTACCCTGCAACGTTGCTGAATTCATCTATAAGCTCCAACAGCTTTTTTTTTTGTGGAATCTTCAGGGTCTTCTACTTCTAGGATCATGTTATCTGCAAATAGAGATAGTTTTATTTCTTCCTTTCTGATTAGTTTTGTTTTTTCCTTTTCTTTTTGGAAACATTTTATTTCTCTTTCTTGTTTATTGTTCTGGGAAGGACTTCCAGTACACTACTCAATAAGAGAGGTGATAATGGTCATCTTTATTCTCAAAGGGAAGGCTCTCAGTCTTTCTTCATTGAGTATCTATAATATTGGCTGTTGGTTTTGCATATATGCCCTTGTTTATGTTGAGAAATTTCACTTCTGTTCCTATTTTGCTGACAGTTTTTGTCAGGAAACGGTGTTGAATTTTATCAAATGCCTTTTCTGCATTAATTGATATGATCATATGGTTCTTTTTGTTTGTTTTATTTATGTGGTAGATTTTATTAATTGATTTTCTAATGTTAAACTACCTTTGTAATCCTAGTAAGAATCTTGCTTGATCATGGTGTATGAATTTTTTGATACGTTGCTGACCGTCTGCTGACTAGAATTTTGTTGAAAATTTTTGCATCTATGTTCATGAGGGATACGGGCTTGTAATTTTTTTTTTTTTTTTGGTGATGTCTTTGCCTGGTTTAGGTATCAGGGTTATGCTGGCTGCATAGAAAGAGTTTGGTAGTGGTCTTTCCTCTTTTATGTTTTTGAAGAGATTGAGTAGAATAGTGACAATTCTTCTCTGAATGTTTGGTAGAATTCTCCAGTTTAGTTATCTGGTCTTGGGTTTTTTTTTTTGTTGGCAGTTTTTTTCTTTCTTCTTCTTTTTTTTTTTTTAATATAACATATTCACTCTCTTCTTTTATAATAGTTCTATTTAGATTTTGTACTTCTGTTTGTGTTAGTTTAGTTAGCTAGTGTTTTTCTAGGAATTTGTCCATTTTATCTAGATTTTCAAATTTGTTAGAGTACAATTATTCATAGTAATCAGTTATGATCCTCTTTATCTTGGTCAGATCAGTTGTAATATCTCCAGTTTCATTTCTTAATTTGGTTATTTGCTTCTTCTGTTCTTTTTTTTTTTTTTTTTCTTTTGTAAGTCTAGCCAGTGATTTATCTACTTTATTAATCCCTTCAAAGAACCAACTTCTGGTTTTGCTGATTCTTTCTATTGTTTTTCTATTTAGCTTATTTTTGCCCTGATCTTTATTATTTCATTTTTTCTGGTAGCTTTTGGTTTCTTTTGCTCTTCCTTTTCCATTTGTTGAAGTTAGTGGTTTAAGTTATTTATTTTGAATCTTTCTTTTTTTTAAATATAGGCATTTATTGCTATGAATCTCCCTCTGAGCACTGCTTTTGCTGTGTCCCAAGGGTTTTGATATGTTGTGTTTTCATTTCATTTGATTCTAAGAAGTTTTAATTTCACTTTTGATTTCTTTTTTGACCCAATAATTTTTTAGTAGTATATTATTTAGTTTCTGTGTGTTCATTTTTTCCTTATTTTTCCTGTTGTTAATTTCTAGCTTTGTACTGTTATGATCTGAGAAGATGCTTTGTATGATTTCAATTTTTTTTAATTTGTTGAGGTTTGTTTTGTGTTCTAGTATATGGTCTATTCTGGAAAAAGATCTTTGTGTGCTTGAGAAAAAATGTGTATTGTTAGGTAGAGTGTTCTATATATGTCTGGTAGGTAAAATTGCTTTTTTTGTTTTTTTTAAGTTCTCAATGTCCTTGGTGATTTTCTTTTTAGATGTTCTGTCTGGAATTGAAAGTGGTGGGTTAAAATCCCCTACTATTATTGTGGAGTTGTCTGTTTTTCCTTTCATATTAGTCAGTATTTGTTTCATGTATTTTGGAGCATTTCTGTTAGGTGCATACATATTCATAATTATGTCTTTTTTTTCTGGATTGACCCTTCTATTATTATACAATGTGCTTCTTTATCACTTATAGTCTATTTTGATTTAAAGTCTACTTTATCTGATGTTAGTATTGCCACCTCTGCTTTTTTTGTTTACTTGTTACATGGAATTTTTTTATCCTTTTATTTTCAGTCTGCTTGTGTCCTTATGTCTAAGGTATGTTTCTTGTAGACAACAAAGATGGATCTCATTTTTTTTATCCATTCTGCCATTCTCTGCCTTTTGCATGGGATGTTTAGACCATTTACAATATAAGGTCATTACTGAAAATGAAGTATCTACATCATTTATTTTGCTATTTACTTTTTAAGTGTTTTGTATCTTCTTTGTTTTTTTTAATTCTCATTTTTCTGTTTTTTGTATTTTGCTGCTTTCTTGTGATGAGTCTTTTTGCTTTCTTCCTTCTTTGCATCTGTGTATTTTTCCTCAGTGATTTCTTAGTGATTACCACACATATTACATTATACAACTTACAATTGTGACAATGTTTAACATATCAACAACAGATAGCATACAACCTTAACATATTACATCTATTCCTGATATACTCCTTGCTTCTCCATTTCTGTTGGTGAGTTTCATTAACATCATTGTACATCCAATATCCAGTAGGTTTGCTTTGTACCTATTTCTTACAATCTTGATGTTGTATTGTTTGTGGGATTATATTATGGAGTTTATTCCCTGAAAATATCATATACTTTGTCTTTACGATTGCTCATGTTGTCGCATTTTTTGGAGGTCTCTCTCTTTTACTCTTATTATTATTTTTTTCTTGTGTATAGATTCAAGTATTTGTTAGTGTTCTTCCCTTTCCATTTGGAGAACTCCCTTGGCTACTAATACTTGCAGAGCTGTTCTGGTAGTGGCAAATTCCCAGAGCTTCTGTTTATTTGGGAATGTCTTGATTCTCCCTTGTTTTTGAATGACAGACAACTTTGCTCGATAAAGAATTCTTGGTTGGCAATCATTTTCATTTAATATTTTATATATGTCAGTCCATTGTCTTTTGGCCTCTAGAATTTCTGGGGAGAAATCTACATTGATTCTTAAGAAGAACACTTGTTATGTTATATTGTGTTTTTCTCTTTTTACTTTCAGAATTCTCTTCCTGTCTTTAGTTTTCAGGAAATTTGTTAGGAGGTGGCATGTAGTTGATCTTTTTATATTCTTAATGGAGATTCATGTAACCTCCTAAATTTGCACACTTGGTTGTCTGTCCAGGGCTGGGAAATTCACTCTGATTATTTCTTGAAAAATTATTTCTATTCCTTTATTGGTGTCATGGTGCTCTGGAATTCCAGTAATTCTAATGCTAGATTTCTTAATTGAATTCCATATTTCCATTTGGCTTTGTTCAGTTTTCTTTGTTCTTTTCTCTTGTTTTTCTTGAGACTCGATGATTTAGGTTATTCTGACTTCTAGTTCACTTAGTCTGTCTTCTGTCTGTTAGACTATATTATTGAGTGTTTTTCTTGTTTTTCTAATTCAGTAGCTTTATTCTTCAGTTCCAGTAGTTCTTTTTTTTTTTTTTTTTTTTAATGTTTTCAGTCTCCTCGTTGAGTTTCTTGTTTTATGCCACTATTTGTTTCCTGATCTGTTTTTTTTTGGTTTTTTGGCTGGGTGCTTTTTGCTTTCTTTAAGTATATTTACCACCATTGTCTGAAAATGTTCTGTTTTTTGCATTAACCTGGCCTCCAAAGGAGACATTCCCTCTTCTTCCAGTTTTTCTTTTGATTGGTCCTTCTTTTCTTGTGATTTTGTGTGTTTTACTATTTTTGGTTGAATTTGGGCCATTTTGATATCTTTTATATTTTAATAGTTTAAATTCTGTTCTGATTTTCATGGGAAAATTTTCTGGTTATAGTTGCTTGATTTCAGTCCACTATATTCTCCTAAGAACCACTGGAAGTCACTCTTACCCTTAAGTTTTTTCAGCACTGATTCAGAAGTTCTTTGTGTTTGTGCTGTATGGCAAATTTTAGCTGGCTGCAGATGCTGACTTAAGCGGCAGTGTTTGGTTTTCCCATGGCAAGAGTGGAGAGCACTCTATTTCTTTCCCTCGTAGGCACCCCTGCACTGGCTCTCCCATGGTGTCCCACTGTGGGCAGAAAGTCAGCAATTTCCCTCTGTGTTGCCTGGCTGGAGTACCCCCTTGTCCTGGTGCCTTTTTATCTCCTCATAATCCTAGTACCTGTCCATCTGGGGTCTTGGTGAGATTCAACAGCAATCTCTTACCCTGCCACTCTCTTCCTTCACCCTCTCCCAACTGCGTGGCCCACAAACTCCCACAGCCAATTTGCACAGCCTTAGAAATTGGGGGATAGTTTCCTCAGTTTAGTTCCCATTCTGTGTTCTTTGTTTGGGGTGTTGCCTGACTCTGTCCCAAAATAATTACAGTGAGAAAATGTGCTAGGTGCTAGTGGGTAGGTTCTCCCAGCTTCTGTGCCACCTCCACTACTCCTTCCCCTGTTTCTGAGCTCACCTTGACTCTCAACACCTCAGCTGCCATCTGGAGTTCTGAGATATTGATCTGTTTTTGTTTTTATTTGTTGTGTCAATCCATCTCTTTGAGGGCTGTCCTCTTTTTTTCTGACCCTCTAGTTTGCCAAGCATGATTTCCTAGCCCAGAGACTGGTCCCTCCTGATAACACGTCCAAAGTGTATGAGACGAAGTCTCACCATCCTTGCTTCTAAGAAACATTCTGGCTGCCTTGCTTCAAAGAAGCATTCTGGCTGCCTTGCTTCTAAGAAGCATTCTGGCTGTACTTCTTCCAAGATAGATTTGTTCATTCTTCTGGCAGTCCATGGTATGTTCTATATTCTTTGCCAACATTGTAACTCAAAGGCATATTCTTCTTCAGTCTTCCTTACTCGGTTTTAGATTTTTCATGCGTTTGAGGTGATTGAAAATATCATGGCTTGGTTCAGGTGCACCTTAGTCCTCAAAGTGACATGTTTGCTTTTCAACATTTTAAAGAGGTCTTTTGCAGCAGATTTGCCTAATGGAATACATCATTTGATTTCTTCACTCCTGCTTCCACTGGGTGTTGATTGTGGATCCAAGTAAAATGAAATCCTTTACAACTTCACACTTTTCTTCATTTATTATGATGTTGCTTATTGGTACAATAGTGAGGATTTTTGTTTTTTGTTTATGTTGAGATATAATCCATACTGAAGGCTGTAGTTTTTGACCTTTATCTGTAAGTGCTTAAGTCTTCCTCACTTTCAACAAACAGTTTTATCATGGGCATATCGAAGGTTGTGAATGAGTCTTCCTCCAATCCTGATGCCACGTTCTTCTTCATATGATTCAGCTTCTTGGATTGTTTGATCAGCATACAGATTGAATAAGTGTTGTGAAAGGATGCAAACCTGACACACTCTTTTTCTGATTTTGTGGCCCAGTCGTTAAGTGCTCTGCTGCTATCCAGAAGGTTGGTGGTTCGAACCCACCAGCTGCTCCTTGGGATAAAGATGTGACAGTCTGCTTCTGTAAGATTTACAGCTTTGGAAAACCTATGGGGCAATTCTACTCTGTCCTATACGGTCGCCATGAATTGGAATTGACTTGATGACAATGGGTTTTAAATACACATTGGCTTACACAGTTTTATTAATCTCAAACTATTCAAACGTAGTATGGGAAGAGAACAATATTACCTTGCATGATTTGCTGACATGTCATATGTGTTCAATAAGTTGGTTTCCTTTATTAGCTGCCCACTCATTTCAGATCCCATTTGCATTTAAGCATCTCGTCTGAACTAAGTTTCCTGAATTCTAAGGACATCTTTGCCTGCTTTATCATACTCATTAACCCCTCTGAGGGGAAGTTCCAGTTTTCCTTAGTTTGAGCATGCTGAAGTGTATAGAAGAAATAGACTGGATAGGACTAGCATAGCAAATTGATAAGAGGGATAGAGGATTAACAATGGAGGAGAAATATGCATAAAACTAGCTTTCTTAAAAATGAGGGTTAAATTTACGGATAATTATTGTGCCAACTAACAGTATAACTTCCTTTCTTCTTTTTTTTAACCTTTATTTTCCCCTGTTAAAAGGGACAAAATATAGAATTATGTGTGTGTGTGTGTGTGTGTGTGTGTGTGTGCGTGTGTGTGTGTGTATACACATGCATGCAATTCCAATGTGGAGTAGTTGGATTTGCTCAGGAAATAATTATGTAAAAGTGAACTATGATGATAAAAAGGTATAATTGAGAACTTGACTCAGTATTTCAGAATATTCAGTAGTTTACATTGTATTTTTCTTTTTATATTCTACAATAGGGAAAATAGCTATGAAATGATTTTTTTTTTTTTCTGATGCTACAAAGGCATGGTGAATTCAGAGATACATGTTTCCACAGTAAGTTATTGTCATGGACTGAATTGTGTTCCCCATGATTCTCAGCAGTGTATGGTTGTCCTCCATTTTGTAATTTGTGTAATTTTCCTATGTGTTGTAAATCCTAATCTCTGCCTGTGGTTAATGAGGCAAGATTAGATTATGTTAAAGAGGATTAGGGTAAGATTGTAACACCCTTACTCAGGTCACATCCCTGATCCAATGTAAAAGAAATTTCCCTGTGGTGTGGCCTGCATCACCTTTTATCTTACAAGAGATAAAAGGAAGAGGAAACAAGCAGAGAGGGGAACCTCACACCAGCAAGAAAGCAGTGCCAGGAGCAGAGCGTGTCCTTTGGACCTGAGATTCCTGTGCAGAGAAGCTTCTAGACCCAGGGAAGATTGATGACAAGGACCTTCCCCCAGAGCCAACAGAGACACAAAGCCTTCTCCTGGAGCTGGTGTCCTGAATTTGGACTTCTAGCCTCCTAGACTGCGAGAAAATAAATTTGTTTGTTAAAGTAATCCACTTATGGTATTTCTGTTATGGCAGCACTAGATAACTAAGACAGGTATCAAGTGCCAGCATTTAACCTGAATTTAACTACAGAGGATCAGTTAAATTTACAAGTAGTTGTGTTCTGGGAAGTTGATAGCTCCTTCCTTTGAACTGAAGTTATTGATATTCATTTTGCTTGCAGATTTCAGAATTGCAAACTACATTTGTAAACCTCAGGAAATAGAAGGAGAAAAATAATCAGTGTGCAGGCACACACACACACAACACACACACACTCACACACTGATCACTTTTGTTTACACACTTATCCATATTGCTGTGCATTTTTCCTGAGTTGTATTTAGCATATATGTTGAGTCACATGTACTTGTCATTTTGCAGGTTAAAAAGAATCAGAAATTTTCGATATCATATAGTTCAACTTAACAGATGCAGATGAAATAGACATAGCTCCTTTGAAGAATCTATGCCATGATAATAGCTACTCTTTCTGGATGGGATTCCATGGTTCCTGATTATCAAAATTTGCGAAAATTCTAGGACATCTCATTTAATAGTAAAACTAGTAGTATTCCTTATTCAGTTCAACAGATATTATTGAGTGCCTATCATCATGCCAGAATTGGAAAATACTATTTAATAGAATGAAGTCCCTGTGTGGTACAAACAGTTAAGTGCTCAGCTACTAACCAAAAGGTTGATGGTTCAAATCCACCCAGAGTCACTTTGGAAGAAAAGCCTGGTTATATACTTCGGAAAGATTACAACTACTGAAAAAATATCTATGTAGCACAGTTCTACTCTGAAACACGTGAGGTCTCCATGAGTCAGAATCAACTCAATGGAAACTGGATTTAACAGAACAGCCATGATACCTGCTATTCTGAAGTTTATATTCTAGTGGGCGAGACAGAAAATTAATAATGTACATACTTAAAATATTATGATATGTTATAAAGTAAAAAAAGTGAGAAGTACAAAAATAAAGGAGAGGAAGAGGGTTTTGCATAAGTGGTGCTGTTGTAATTTTAAAGAGGATTATCTGAAAAGGCCTCAACAAAAAATAAAATCCTGAAGGAAGTGAAGGGCAAGTCATGTGAATGCCTGTAGAAAAACAGAAGCCATTGTGCTCTGAAGGTTGGTGTAGGGTTCCAACCTACAGCGCATGCTCAGTTTCCCTCATCTGCACTCAACTAGTTGATAGGAGTCAATAGCCAGGTTTGCAGCTCCTCTAGTTCCCATTGGGTCTCCTCTTTCATCTTCTTTGAATCCTAAGTCAGGAACTCCCTGACAAAGGATATCAGCTTCTTCTAATCTTTGAGGTTACAGACAGTGAGCAATAGACATGGGTCTCAGCTTGTCCTCATGTGTTCCAGTTTGTGTTCAGAGGTTTCAATTTGTTCTTGTAGGATCCAGACTGTTCTTGTTAGCTTGTTTTACTGCCAGCTTTTCTTACTGACTGTCAGCCTTGATGAACTACTGTGATTTCAGGCTCACCACCAGATGCAAAGGTACCAGCCTTTCATAGATGTCTTCACCAGCTCTTATGATTGTGAAAGGAATGATTTCAAAAATAAATATCATATTCCATTTATCACTTGTACTAGTTCTGCTTCCCTGATGCAATACTAATAGATATACTACTCAACCTTTGATATCTAATAGATCTCTCAAATGTAACATAACCACATCTGAGTTCTTGATATTTTTTCTAAACAGACCTGCTCCCTTCACAGTCTTTTCCAACAGTTAATGGCAAATCTTTCCTTCCTGTTGTTAAGCCAAACAACAGGATGTGGAATTATCTTTGATGGTTTTCTTTTATGCACACTCTTACATGCTTTCTTTTGAAAACACTGTCAGCTGTACCTTTAAAATATATCCATTATCCAGCCTCTTTTTATCTCCTCCATAGAACCCCACACTGGCCCAAGCTATCATCATGTCTTGCCTGGATTAGATGAGATCAACTCTAGGGATCAAGTGTACATAAATTACTGAAGGGATCTAAAGACAAAGCTCTGAGACACTCAGATTTTTAGAGGTCAGCAACTTGAGGGGTCAGCTAAGAAAACTGAGAAGGAATAGCCAGAAGAATGGGAAGAAATTCAAGTGAGTGTGGGATCCTTAAAGCCAAGTGAAAACAACAACAGCAAAAAAAAAAGAGGTTCAGGGAAAAGAAGGTGATTGTCTGCCACCTCTCCCCACAACTGATAAATTACTTCACTGAAAATGCAGGCTGTTGTGTTCCACCAGAGTTGCTTACTAGGTTACAATAAAGAATGTAGGGCAGACACTGTTCCTATAGTGTTATACGATGGTGGAATTTTCTGAAATATGTTTTTCATGTTATTATATTAGGATGGAGTAAAGGATGATGTTCAACATAAAGATTCCATTTTATACAGTGAATATTTCTCTCCACATTTCTATAGATATTTCATTGATGTCTGACATCACCTTGAGATTATTACTTACTGAAGCCACAGCTCAGAGAGGAAGCATACGAAGAATTACAAAAATAAGTGCCTATTTTGACAGAGCCTTCTTCAAATCCCTTTCTGCTCCAGAGCTCATTATTTACTAGTAAATAAAGGCTCCAACAACTCAAGCCATGTGAAATATCAATAACCATTTGGCAGTTGCTCTTACACATAAGGAGTTGATTCTAGAGATTGAACTTCTATTTCCATCCTCCCAGAAGAGTCGCTTAACCGCTCTTTACCCTTTAAAGATAGGGAGAAATTGTTCCTCGGTACCCCTCATGGAGATAATCTAAATATTGGTGAGAGCAATTTGAATGTCTCACAAAAAAGGGTGACACATGTTTTCAATGCAGCCTACTGTTTTATGTGTCTCAGGAATGAAGAGCAAATTCTTGAAATTCTAATTATCTTGTGGCTTTGCCTGGATTGTGGATGAAGATACTTTTTAAAATATTTTTGTCTGCAAAAAGGAACCAAGCAGTATCTGGCAGCCTAACCCAAGGATTAAAGAAAGTGTAGTGCTTTCTCAGAGAAATCTCTAGTGAATATATGATGCTTTCATAAAGGTTAACTACACCGAACTAAACCCGATGCCGTCCAGTAGATTCCAACTCATAACGACCCTATAGTACAGAGTAGATCTGCCTCATAGGGTTTCCAAGGAGCAGCTGGTGGATTCATAATGCCTGCCGACCTTTTGTTTAGCAGCCGTAGCTCTTAACCACTACAAAACCAGGGCTCCAGAGGTTAACTAGGCATGTGCATATCATAAAGATGCACACAATTCCCTTAATTACAGTAAATTTAGATCTTGACACCTTGGAAAACAATTCTTGTCCTTGTGTGCTATGTGGGACACCAGATAACAAGTTACCCAGGTTATATACCTTGGAGCCATTCTAGGCTTTCCATCTCCACTTATCAAATCCAGTCCTTCTCCAAATTTTATCTGCTCTTAGTGTCTTGCTAATCACTCATTGTCTCACTGGTAATGTTTTATTTCAAACTGCCACCATTCTTTCACCTTGACTGCTGTGATCATCTCCCATCTGATCTCCTGGGCTTGAGTCTTCTGTTTCTTTGTTCCATTCTCTATATGCACAGCATATACAGTCCCACCTTTCTGGTTTCTTGTCCTTCCATCCAATCCCATAGTGGCCACTCCCCAAATACAGCTTTTGCTCCAGATATGCTGAATCTTTCCAATACCGTTTCACAACTGGCTTTTGAATTTGTTTTCTGCCTGAGCCGCCTCTCCTTCCTTCTACATGGGAGGCAGCATCTTATAGTGGTCAAAAGCAAAGGCTTTTGTTTGCATTCAAATCCCAACTCTCCAGTTGCTAACAACATGACCTTGGGAAAATTTCTGAAATTCTTTGAGCCTCAGTTTGTCACATGTAAGGTGGAGATAGTAATAATAATACTTACTTTATAAAGAGTAAATGAGATAATGCTTGTCAAGCACTTAACAGGACCTCTGTTGGCACAGTGGTTACCAGCTCCACTGCTAACCTAAAGTTTGATGGTTTGAACCCACCAGCTGCTCCATGGGAGAAAGATGTGACAGTCTCATTCCATAAAGATTACAGCCTTAGAAACCCTGTGGGGCAGTTCTACTCTGTCCGACTGGGATGCTATGAGTCAGAATCCACTTGATGGCAATGGGTTTTGGTTTTGGGTGTGGAAGCATCTAACACAGTGCCTAACAAATAGTAAGTGATGGGCAGTGTTAGCTATTTTAATAATATTTTGAGCAGTTTCTTACAAATTCCTTTTGTAAGTTTAAATGTGCTTTTTTCTTTCAGACTTAAACTTTTTACCACCTTTTTCATGCTACCTTCAGGAGGACGAATTACTCCATTTTGTGCCCTAAACTTTGATAGTGTAGATAAATGTGAGAACCCCTAATTTATTTCTTCGTCCCTGTTTTCTTGGTATAGGTCCTGGTGCATAAGAAGTATTTCATAAATATGTATTGAAGCAATAAATGGCGAGTTAGTCAAGAGAAAAAGCCCCCATAGTTAAGAGAGGCGTCCTCCACTTTACTCCTGGAGAGTATGTGCTCAAGGGCTTTATGGAAGAAATGACTTCTTTCTGATACATGTAAATGTTCTCTTTCCTTGTGTTCTCAAGTAAATTTTCATTAGAGAACAGCCTTTTTCAGTTTTAACTGTAGAGAAAGTCCTCTCGCACTTCCAACTGACTTCTTCATAAAGCCACAAAGTTAAAATAGTTTGTTCAGCACAGAGTCCCAAATGGCTTGTGGTTGTTGCAGTTTGGAATACTCAAAAGAAAAGATTCAGATCCCAGTATGTTAGCTGGGTCTCATTGTTAGTCTATGATATGAACAATATGGAAGCAAAAGTGATTATTATTAAGCTGTGTTTCCTAAATCATATAGATCTCTTAGCGTGACAATGGGAAACAATCTCCATTGTTAAAAGTGAAAGTTAAATTTAAAGGGAAGATATGTTCAGTGCTTCATAGTTAGAGCCCTTTACACAAATTGCCTTATGAAAATGATATATCAGTGAATCAATATTATTATTTCTAATTTAATTTAAATTACAAAATGCTAAATTGTTACAAATTTAGGTAAAATAACTATGAATTGTCTAAGTTTAATTTTTACATTCAGTATTGCTCTTCTTTTCTCTGAAAACATATTCTATATTAATTTTGATGCATGTTGAAAGAAAATTACAAAGAAGTATCTCAGATGATAATCAAAGTTTTAATCAGGAGTTTAAGCGTTTTGAAGGATGTTGAAATGGATTTCATAATACCTTAATGTTTGCTTTTAGTGAAGGAGTTTAAAAAAATTATCAGTAACAAATTGTATTTGCCTCAATAATATAATTCTCCAAGCCAGTAGGGCCATATAAATAAGAACTGAGAGTAGACCGCTTCTAGAAGGTTCTTCCTTCTTTCCAAATGGCCTTTTAGACAGCAGTATCTCTCTTAAAGCAAGGACAGACTGGTTTGTTTTCAGCCTCTAGACCTTTCAGCCACCACTTAGCTCAGTGAATCATCCTCATGGAGGGTTGACGTATCTCTTCATCATGAATTTTCAAGTGCTTTATGCTAAGTGGATTATTAAAATACCTTTTCAAAATGTCCCTTAGAAAAAGAGGATAGTGATGCTTAGTTTTCATCTCAGGTTTAGCAACTATCAGAGACACAGAATAAAGTCCAGATGTACTTTCTAATAGATAAATGCAGTATTTTGGATTATGTGCCAGGTGGGAATGATGAGCTCTACATTCAGGAGTGGGGTTGGTTTGTATTGACGCATCTCTCTCATTGCCTCTATTCTTTCTAATAAAGACCTTTTTATACTACCATTTACAAAAAGTGTGCTGCTCAGTAACTTATGTAAACTTTCACAAACATCTCACTTTTCCTTATGTAAAAGGGTTATCATAGTTATTTTATAGGTCTTCTGTGAGGATTAAAGATAATTTTGTGAAGCCCCTAGCCCCATGCCTGGTGTACAGTAAGTACACCCCAAATGATAGTTATCATGTTTTGGATAAGTCGTTTTCCTCTTTAGGGCTTTTCCTTCTGTATGATATGGTGATTAGGCCATGTTAGATCTAAAATCCTTTTTGAGTTTTAACAGTCTCCTGATAATGATGCCTAGACAGTGAAAGTTTAGATTCCGGGAATGAATTAACTTCATAGATTTCACAAGGTGGAAAAGAATTATTTTCAGCCCTTTAAAGCATGTTTAAGATGTAAAAAGTATAATCATGCTAATTCAGGACTAAACTCAAACTTCAGTGGCAGTTACAGTATTTTCATACTGGAAATTATTCCGATCTCATTTAATACTAATAATAACACACACACATACATGCATACCATTAAAAATATTCCCACAAACCATGGCAATATAGCAAAAATATCTTGCTCCAACCAAATACTCATTTGTTTATTTTTTATCAATGACGGTTGTAGCTGATACAATTTCTATGGATAAGTTTGTATTTTTTTCAAGGTGGTATGTTTGAAACTTCTTTTTTAGTACTTACTATCAATCATATTCAAATTTTAGCACAAACTAAGAAAGAATTTGTTTTTAACATACTGTTAAACTCTGGAAGAAATAATTCCTGTCTTCAGGGATAAACTAATGTCTATCTTAAGGGATTAAATTTAGAAAGCTAAATTTTTATAAAATCATTTGTGCCAGAGTTTGTTCTACCATTTGGTAATTTGATTTGGTAAGTAACTACTCCTCCTAGGATCATTTTCATCATCTGTAAAATGGGGATAATCTATCAGTTTTACATGTTTTGTTATGAGCAATAAGTCAATGTTATTATTAATAATAATAAAACTGTATCCAGAGATGCATCAAAGTATAATAACTAAGATACGTCAGATCATACGTTAGAAAGTTCATAAAAACACTGTAATCCTCACAATACTCTTACAGGCATTTCACGTCCCTAATTTACAAATAAAGAACAGCCTCAGAGAGGTTAAATAACCTAATGAAAATTATACTACTCTACAAGTGATAGAGTTTGAACCTGAATCCAAATTTCAAAAAGTCTTTCTGTCTTCAAAGCTGACATATTTTTCAATTAAACTGAAAAGATTTAGAATAAATCTTTTGAAGAATAAATTCAACTCTCCCAAATCCCTAAGGATAGTGTGAGAATTTAACTTGCTGAGCCATGAAGTGAAGTACCGAAACTTTTTCAAGTGTACAGCACGGAGAGCAGATCTCTATTCACAGGAAAGATAGAACATGGCAGGTTTGCCCATTGCAGAGTGAAATGCAGTAAAAATCATTGTTCAGCAAATAAAATGAGCAAGTGCATCACATTTCCTTGTACTATTAATTTTTCTCATTGCAAGTGGGTGACCTGTCATATGCTGTGTGATATATTCATGTATTATGGACACATCTTCCAGGTCATTTTGGCAAATGTGTGAATAATAAGATCTACTAGTGTGTTTTTTGTCCCAACTGGCAGGTTACATACACTTACTGAATTAGTGCCTTAGAAAAATGGCAGGCATATGCCACATTATGATCGAATAATGGTATTTAGACATTAGGCTAGAAAATTCCCCAAGCTCTTTGAGTGACAGAAACTCACTTCTTTAAAACAACATTGGCTTCATTGCTCTAAATAGATTGACAAAATAGAGTTAGCTGTCAGTGGGAAACTTTCCAGAAATATCTTTGCAGATGGATGACAAGATGGATGATCTGCTTACAGGTGGATGATGTTCAGATTCATTGTGTCAAGAAGGCAGACAACAAAAGTCATTGCCCCTTTAGGAAAGTTCAGATGAGACAATTTCCTTGGGCTTTATGAGAATGGGTAATTAAATTTATACTGACTACATTTTATTTCTATATCATAACTAACAAATAGGATTTCAGCAATTAGCCTAGTCCTAGCATCTTGAGGAAAATTTGACATTGTAATGTATTCATTCATTCAACAAATATGGACTGTGCTGTAGCTGTATGTCATGCTCTGTCTTAGAAAAATGGAGTTATTTCTACTTGACCTTCCAATTTCAACTTAAACAGCACTTCCACAAAGAAGCCTTCCTTGACTGTATACTTGGTTTTATCCCTAGCAATATATTCTCTTATCTGTCTTTATTCTTATCATATATTTTTTGTTACTGCTTATATAATGCCCATCTTCCCAATTGTATATAAGCTTGCAGAGACCAGAAAGAATATCTGTTCTGTTTATCATTCTAATTCTAGTGCTTGTAGCAGAGGTTTAAATATTTTTTAATATATTAAAAAGGGATACATGCAAGTAATGAAAACTTCAAATAGTATTAATGCTAATGGAATTTGGTTAAAAAGTACTCTAGATACAGAACAGACAAAACCTGGGTGTCTGCAATATTAAAAAAAAGGCTTCCTGGGACAATGACTCTGAGAAAGATGTGTTTGTTTCTGAGAAAAAAAGGAGGAGTAGGCAGATGTAATGAGAAGTGAAAGGACAGAAAGTCTTTGAGCACAGCATGTTTGGAGAACAAGCTGAAGCAAAGAGAATGAGGTATAGTTTCAGGAAATGGGTTCAAACAAGTGGTGGGAACCAGCTTTTGAAAGGTCTTTCATATCACCTAAGGAGTTTTTTTTTTGTTGTTGTTGTTGGGGAGACCTTGAGAATTGTAAGTTGGTGAATGATAGGATTCAGTTTCCATGTAAGGAAAAAACACTGTCATGGTGGATTGTAGGGTAAGTAGCTGCTTCTGGTCTCAAATATCCAAACACTATATGCCAGAGATATGCAGATGATTGCATAGCTATCTGTTGACATATTTGTCCAGAAACCCTTAGAGGCATATACATTTATAATTATGCCTGAAGTTTAATTTTTTTTTTAATTCTAGAGTGCTTCGTGAGTTCTCAATTTTGAACTACTTTTCACATTTTACATTTTACAGCCCATAAAACATTCATGGTATACAGTGAGATTCTATCTGTTAATCAGATTCATATCATCCTCCCAGAAGCTAGATTTTCCTTTCACACATTTATCACAGCGCTTTTTTTTCTCACAATGACTTCAAACAGTATATATCAAAATAAGTTTTATAGTTGCTTAACATCCAGATATTTCTATGGTAAAAATCTTCCCCACAGTGAAGCTTTTTTTCCCTCTGAAACACTGATAAAATATGTGCCAAAGACATTAGGTGTAGAATATTAGAGTGGAAATTTCTTACATTCTGTTATAAGTGTTAAATTAAAATTATCCATAAACTATATTCACTTACGAGAGTGGCTATATAAAGGAGTCGTGGCAGCAGAGAAAGAGAATGATCTAATTTACCCATTTGACATTTACTCAGTGTTAGAATACACAAGAAAAATAATGCCTGTCCCCTCAAGGAGCTTTCAGCTTAGTGAGGGAGACAGTGGGAACAAACCCTGGAAATAATGTGTGGAAAAGGTTATAATAGATGAATGTACACTTGCTGGACTAAAATGCACACACAGGAATTGAAAGTTCCTTAGATACAATAGTTGGCAGTGTTTTTCTCACATTTGGAGGACTGAGTTTATTCTAAGCAATAAATGCTTTTGGATTTAAAGAGAGTTTGATTTCAGATAAGGGTGAATCAACAACCCTGTGATAAAAGATGTATCAGAATGAGCATAGACTTTTGCTCTGAAGATGTGGATTTACTTTCACCATAGTCTGCCACTTTTTATTCGTATCACTTTGAGCAAATTATTGTCTAAGCTACTCATTTGCTCTTTCATTCATCACATATTTACTGAATGCCAAATATGTATTAAGCGTCCTTCTGGGCTCTGCGGTTCTAGCAGAAACACTCATTCTCTGCCCTCAAGGAGCTTACATTCATCTGGAAAAGACAGACAACAAAAGTTAAGTAAATAATTTCAGAAAATTATAATTGCCATGAAAAAAGTAAAATAAGACTGTATGATAGCTGTTGTTGGAGGTGAGGGTTAGTAATAGATAAAGCACTAGGAAGGCCTATTTAAGCAAATACATTATGTGTGGATATTTGAATAATAAGGAGCCAGGTATGTGAAATTACTTTGATTGTGTTTCTTCCTGCATGAATGTGAAATACTAAAATCTACTTTAAAGAGACATCCTGAGGGTTTAAAAAGCTAGCATACGGGAAGTGAATAATATCGTCTCTGGCACATGTTAGGATTTTAGTAAAAAGAAGATGATAGAAATTATGTTGCTGACAGTGGTGATGATGGTAAAAGAGTAGCTGCTGGTCGGTCACAGGATATTCCGACGTCTCTGCCACCTGGTGAATTGAGCCAGAGAAGTAGATTTTGTGGAACTGCGACCCTGTTTTCCAGAAATTTTTCTGCCTACCTGGAAACTTACATGCAAACTATTCTCATAATGAAACTTATCATCTTATCACACTGTCTTCACACACTGCATGACCCTAGAGCTTGCCTAGTCCTGTGAAACAGGACTGATGTTAGTATGTACAACTTTCTCCTGTCGCTTTAGTTGAACCTAGCTAGTTGTTACCGTCCATCTGCTACTGGCCTCCTTGGAAAACAACTTCCAATGCAGAATATCTCCTGATACACTTTTGGTTAAAAAAGAAAAAAAAAAATTAGCCTAAAAAGTTGAAAGATCATGTTTCAGGTTCTTGAGTATACAATTAGAGCAGAATAGTTAAGAAAATGATGAGAACTATAGTTGAGGTACAGGGAGGTGTAAAAAACTGTAGTGTTTCCAATCCTTTTTCATTGCCTGGTACATATTAAAAATGATAACATTTTATGACAGAAACCTTATAAGGATTTTGAATGCATGTGATTTAATATTAAATATAGACTATAAATTCTAGAGTCACACTAACTTCTGTTCACATCTTGGTGTTTATGAATTTGTTTTGTGATCATCGGCAGGTTATTTGATATGTCTGATTTCTTTTCTTTGGGTGATGGGGATATGATACGTCCTCTCTAGGGTTGTTATGAGGATTGAATGCAAAATCATTTTATGTGTGTCTCACATAGTACAGCATAGAATAACTCCTCAGTGGATATTAGTTCTCTGTTGAAATAGAGAATATTTGAATATTGAATATTTCCTTTACTGTAGAAGTCTGAGTAAAATGACTGTTTTCTTTTCTTTTTTCTTTTAATGATCTGTTAATATTTACCACTGGCCTCCATTTTCCTCCTTTCCTGATCTGAATGGATCTTAGGGGGTTATTGTTGCTGTTTTTCAGCCTTCTAAGAATCATGCATGCCATACATTTCCTCTTGCATGTTTTGTACATATCCTTTTATGGCATATTCTCATCGCAAGTTTGTGTGTGTGTGCATGTGTGTGCATGAGTGCATGTATATGTGCATGTGTGTGTTTGCGTGTGTGTTTGCATGTGTGTGCATTAAGTGAAGGCTTTTTTTTTAAATAACAATCATGTTACTCAAGAGTGCTAGCTTTTTATATTATAAGAATATTTCTTTACACATCTCCTATTCAGTGTGATGGGTATTATTCTTTTAGAATCTTAAATTCCAGGAGGCATGTCTGATCCTGCAGTGTTTTCTTCTCTTTACTGCTGACTGTTATTCAAGCGATGACACTTTTTGTCAAGGGTCTCAGCATGTTCACCTCCTCAGCCCACTATTCTCTGATGATTAGATTTAAATATAGGGCAGTACTTCTCCATTTTGCTTCCCATTCCTTTTGAAAAATAGATTCTATAAGCATCGTTAAAAATAAATAAATATTCAACTGAATGAGGTTTTCAGAAGCTTTCATTATGGTTGATGTGTCTTTCATAATAATTATTTGCTTATATGTGAGCTTTAAAATTTACATCACAAAATTCCTTTTCTTCTGCCTTATTTCATTTAAGTGAAGGAAACGTGAAAGTAACTATTCATCATCAGGTGTACAAATATAGTTGTTGTTGTGTGCTGTCGAGTTGATTCTGACTCATAATGAACCTCTAAGACAGAGTAGAACTGCCTAATAGTGTTCCCAAGGCTGTAATCTTTACGGAAGCAGATTGCCACATCTTTCTCTCGTGGAGTGGCTAATGGGCTGGAACTGCCAATCTTTCGATTAGCAGTCACTGCATCTCCAGGACTCCTCCACAAATATAGAATCACATTCACTTATTTATTCAGCAGATATTTTTGATGTATTTTCAATACATGACAGGAACAATTCTAGAGCTAAAGATATAGTGAAGAACTAGCAGACAACAACTTTATTCTCATGGGGCTTATATTGTAACAAGAACTTTAGGTAAATACTATGAAGTTAATATAGACTGGTTATGTGATACAGGGTAATGAGACAGAAACAGTTTTCATAGTAGGTTTTTCTAACTTGTGACAACATTTTAGCCTATAAATACTAATCAACACAAAGGACAGCCTTATGACAATCTGGGGAAAGAGTATTTCAGGAAGAACTGACAGCAAGTTCAAAGTCACTGAGGTTGCAGCTGTCTTGGTGGACTCCAGGAATTCCACTGTAACTAGAGAATACGGGACAAAAAGAGAATTGGAAGGAGATGAGTTCAGAGAAGTGGGTGAGGTTTGGGCCATACAGGACCCCGGATGCCATTAAAAAAAAAAAAAATTTGATTTATATTAAGTGTAGTATGAAAAATTAGAGGGTTTTAAGTAGGTCTACAGTATAATCAGATTTACATTAACAAAATAATTCTGTTCGTTGTGTGAAGAATGGATTGTATAGGGGTAGGAGGGAGAGTAATAAGAACAAATTGGTGACTCTACAATATTTCAGGAGAGAAGGACAGTGCCTTAGGTTATCTTAGCAGCAGTGAAGATGGAAAGAACTGACCATATTCTGGAGATAGAATTCATAATATGTAATGGACATGCTGGCGGATTTTTATGTACGGGAATAAATTGATAAGTCTTCCTGAATTTGTGGAATCAGCAAAATATGCTACCTTTTACTGTGATGCAGAAGATTTGCAAATACTTTTATTGGGGAAGACAGTCTATATCTGAGAAAGAGTTCAGGATAAGACTCAGAATACCTGAGTTATGGTTATTATTTTGTTTTTAATAAACAGTGAGCTCAGAAATAAGACACAACATCACTTTGAGCTTTAGTTTCTTCATGTGGAATATAAATACAGTCATTTATGTGGTTGCAAAACTTGCTTTCAGCTCTAAAGTTTTATGTTATGATAAAAAATAGAATAAATTACTAGTTCCAGTAGTTTTTTTCTCCCAAAACTCTAAGTATATTCATTTTACATAATTATTTATCTCTTTGATTAAAAACATTTTTTTCTGATATTCCAATATGTGAGTTATGTGCTTTCAAAAATCTCATTTTGAGCTTATACACAGTACCATAATACTGAACAATAAATCACTATCAATTATTAATTATAATATTAGCAAAATAAATTATATAATGTCTTATATTATCATGCCAAAATTAAATTCTTGTTTATTAATATATTATTGCTTGGTTAATGAAAGTATGGACTCTGTAGTTCATCTACTGTGTACACTGTGAAATAATGTCAGATTTGATGCTTGGAAAACACATACATATAAATGTGATTCATGTGCAGGCCTACAAACATACATGCACACACATATAAACATTCAAACAGTTCAAAGCAGAATGTTTATCCATTTACCCTTTTTTTATCCAGGGTAAATGTCATGACATATTTAATTCTAAATATGGATTCTCATTTTAAAAATATATAATATAATATCATTATAAATCTATTGAAGAATGTTGAATACACCATGAGCTGCCAGAAGAACAAACAAATCTGTCTTAGAAGAAGTACAACCATAATACTCCTTAGAAGGGAGGATAGAGGATAGTGAGACTTCATTTCACTTACTTTGAACATGTTATCAGGAGGGACTAGTCCCTAAAGAAGGACTTCATGCTTGGTAAAGTAGAGGGTCTGCAAAAAAGAAGAAGACGCTCAATGAGATGGATTGACATAGTGGCTGTGTGTTGCAATGAATTGCTTTCATATGGCCTTTCTCATCATGGTCTTGTAACTCCCACCTAATGACTAGGTGGGACTATGCAAATGAGGTGGTTATGGCCCACCTGTAAGACAATAAATTTATGTTCTTTAACCAAATCTAGAATCTGGTACTCTGCATTTATATCAGATATGCCACCAGCTCTTATCTATACTAATTAATGTTTGAGAGCACAGGCCTATGAACAATTTTTAGTGACTATCTTTAGAAACTCAGGATTTATTTGTAGCTAATACATAAATGTGAGCTGCAGCAAGGAAGGAGTGGAAATGAATGATCACATTTAGACAGTGGGAAATTTCTACATGAGATCAATGCATGGGTATACACCAAGTGAATAAATTTTTAAGTATAATTCGATCTGCAATTTATCAGTTCCACAGATTTTAGGAGAGTCATACATACGCACAAAAAGAAGAAAAGATAGAGCAAAAACTAGATAAGTGACTAATGTCCTGATGACTTTTTTTGAAGAAATGTGTGGAAGAGGCAAAGGGTTTGTTTTGAACCCAAGACTAGAAACAACAACAAAAAAATGGTCTTTTTTCTTCTGCTTTTCTACAATGCCACATTTGCTTTTTATCTCCCACAATGATGGGGACATTTGAGTCTTGATACATAAATATTAAGAATGATTGATTTTTTCAATATTCAATGTTCAAGGCCATAAGCAGCTTAATGCAAGTAGCTTAAGAGTATTTTTTTAATTACTTTTATGCCAATTTAGTATATTTACTACTTCACTGAACCTATAGAAATTCCCCAAGCACAGGGAATTAGAATAGAAAAAAAACTTCTTATAATTATGTATTTCTAATATATACATACATATATTCTAATTATTAACCTTCTGCTCAGTAGGGACTTTTCATAGTTACCATCCCTGTAGCAGAAAAATGTGTCTCCTAATATTCCCTACCTGGCTGGGTGGATTGGTGTATTTTTATCAGCTTCTGAGTGATGTGTCATAACCTGGGTGAACAACACAGCAAAATTCAAAATGATGCTGTCTCAATGTCAGCTCAGCATTTATTTTCCACAAACCAGAGATAGAAGGGAGACAGCTGCCTAGGGCACTTCAAGTTGGGCAGGAAATTTCAAGGGTGGCATTAGGGTCAAGAGGCTAGAAAGAAAATTCAATTTGTATTTTGCTTCTGTTTAGTTTACTGTGTGCAGTTTTTTACTCTGAATTATAAAAAGCAACAAGTAGGAGGGAAGTGGAACTCTGAGATCACGTAGGTATGTAGGAGGACAGGCAGTGAGAGGACCTGGGTTCCAACTTCAATTCAAAAGGAAAGAACAATGATGTTGATACATCCTCCTGTGTATTTTTCAAAGGCAGCCCCTGACATGACGAAGCCCTGTTAGTTTCCTTCAGGAAGAAGCAGCTAACTGCTGAGATAGAAAAGCTCCACTTGCCAACTATTTTATTCCCTATGAAAAGAGGAGCAGAGGGTGGCAGACACGTCTGAGTAACCTGCTTCAAAGAGCAAACTAAGAAAAAAATGAAAGAATCACAAAGCGGTAAGGAGGTTGGAATGAGAAGGAGGCAGGTGGCAGAGAATGCTCAGCAGGACTTTAGCAGAAATAAAGAGGTTAGGGGTAGGGGTGATCACCAGAAAATTAATGAGTGTCACAAAAAAGCAGAAAAAAACATGGACAACTTTAGATGAAAAACTCTTTTTACAAACAAAGAAATTTAAATATAAACATCTGTAAGTGAAAGTACTTAATTTGTAATGCTATATAACGAGTATTCAAACATTGTAGGAGAAAGAGGAAAATAGACCACTTTAATATTACCCTGTTGTACATGGAGGGGTGAGCTATCATCCTAATATTAACCTCTGGAGGCCATCACTGTAAAAACCTCGCTTTTGGGACAGAGAGTCATTGTAATATATGACTATCTGCTAAGATAAACATTGATAAATTGTACAAATAAAAAAAAAAAAAAAATGTTAGACTGTTGTCTTGTTAAAGTGTCTCGAGAGAAACCAAGTCATGTTGTGGAGTTTTAATCAGCATGTATGTTAGTTGTTCAAGTGGCTGGCTTTGAAAAGACAATATCCTGAGGTTCTAAGTGTTTGCAATTTGATCAGCCTGGGCTGAACAGCTCACACTAACTTCCTGCAAGACACAATTTTGGATGGATGAAACTTGTAACATATTATACATATTTTTCATTATGGCATTTCCTGCTTTTTTTCTTGGTCCTTCCATAGGAGATAAGGTGGCAGTGATGTTTAAAGTAATAGATTTCAAGACTTATTAAAATAATTAACAAACTTAAAGGGAGTAGGAAATAATCTGATTTGATCAAATATTATTGAAACTACTCAATTAATTCAAATATAAATTATGTGAGAAAAATATAAAATAGAGAATAAAGCCTGCATAATTGCTTCAGTTGCAAAAATACATGACATACATTCTCATGTTATAGTTGTCATTTAATTAACTTTTGTGCATCCTTCAGATTTTAGATAAGATATTAATTCCTCCTCAAAAATTTCCTGACAGTCCTCATCTCCTTCTTCATTTCTGAGTTTTTCCCTTCTTTTATATTTCCATTGTCCCTGTAGTCCTCCTAACATAGACTTTATCACAATGGATTGTAACTGACTATTATTTGCTATTAATACCAACATGATTGAGAGCTAACGCCATGTCTACCTCCCTGCTCTATCTCTATGACTTGACACAGTGAATGACGTGTAGAAAATGCACAGAAATATTTAATGAATGACAATAGTTGATAATTTATAGAACACTTATTATATGCCAACTATTGATACAGGGTCGCTACGAGTCAGAACTGACTTTTCACAAAGGGTTTGGTTTTTAGGTATTGAAATAAGAGCTTTACATTGCATTACATTATTTAATCCTCACAATGACCCTATAAGATAGGTACCATTATTACCCCCATTTTATAGGTGAATGAACTGAGGTTTAGTGACATATCCAGAGTCTTGCAGTTTGTAAGACGCAAAGCTGAGTCTTACCCAAATGTCTGTTTCCAGACCTGTGCTCCTAACATTTATGTTGCAACCCATTGTCATCTAGTTGATTCTAACTCACAGTGACCCTAGAGTACAGAGTAGAACTGCCTCAGAGTGTTTCCAAGGCTGTAATCTTTGTGGAAGTAGACCGCCACATCTTTCTCCTACAGAGCAGGTGGTGGGTTTGAACTGCTGACCTTCCAATTAGCAGCTGGGCACATAACCACTGTGCCACCAGGGCTCCTTCCTTTATGCTGTACTACCTCTCAAATGAAAGAATAAAGGAACAATGGACAGACTACCTGGCACTAGCTGTGTTATATCGGCATCATTTGTTTATGTCATCCCCACCAATATAAAGTCATTGAGAGCGAAACAACATCTTATTCATCTCTGCCATCCCATCATAGCACAATATCTGGCTCATGATATGAGTTTTAAACTCCAAAAGATTGAGACTTAACTGTAAATGTTGTCTAGACAGATTGTATCTAAAAAAGTACAGGAAATTCATGTGATCCGTTCCTAGCAAATTTTGTAGACATTGTTCTTCAGAATAATTAGGATCTGAAATGAGACCAACATCTCTAAAGAAGAAACTTGGAAAAACCTTAGAAAATCACTTGAGAAAAGCAGATAAAGCTGTTTTCAGGAAACTTTGGATGAAGAAATGAGCAGAATAGTCCTTAAAAAAGAAAATTTTTGAAATACATAGTGGATGATTTTAACTATACCAAAAATTTGTGAAGTTACCAATTGACTGTCTCTTAAGATTGGACAAAAAGAACTTAAGTACAGGAGATAAGCACAGACTGGATTACTATGAACAATCTAGCATGTCACATAATATATAAATGCATTTCTGTTGAGTGGACTTATATTTTTATTGTAAAAATATAGATAACACAACGTTTGCCAATTCAACATTTTTCATGTGTACAATTCAGTGAGATCAATCATGTTCTGCAACCATCACCAATATCCACTGCCAAATTTTCCATCTCCATAGACAGAAACTCAATGCTTTGTAAACAATGCTTTGCCCTTTTCCCCTCCCTCCCACCTCTAGTACCACTATTAGACTATGATCTCTATACATTTGTTTATTGCATGTATTTCATATTAGTGAGATTATAGAATATTTGTCCTTTTGTGATTGACTTACTTCACACAGTGTCTCAGTCATCTGGTGCTGCTCCAACAGAAATACCACAAGTGGATGGCTTTACAAAGAGAAATTTATTCTCTCACAGTCCAGTAGGCTACAAGTCCAAATTCAGGGCATCAGCTCCAGGGGAATGCTTTCTCCATCAGCTCTGGAGGAAAGTCCATGTCATCAGTCTTCCTTTGGTCTGGGAGCTTCTCTGTGCAGGAACCTCAGGTCCAAAGGATGCACTCTGCTCCCAGCACTGCTTTCTTGGTGGTAGGAGGTTCCCAGTTCTGCTTGCTTCCCTTTCCTTTTATCTCTTACAAGAGATAAAAGGTGGTACAGGCCACAAACCAGGGAAACTCCCTTACATTGGATCAGGAATGTGACCTGAGTAAGGGTGGTGTTACAATTCCACTCTAATCCTCTTTAACATAAAATTACAATCACAAAATAGAGGACAACCACACAATTCTGGGAATCACGGCCTAGCCAAGGTGCTACACACATTTTGGGGGGACACAATTCAATCCATGACACACAGTATAATGTCTTCAAAGTTCATTCATGTTTTGGTATGTATCAGGACTTTATTTCTCTTTATATTCCATTGTATATCTATATGACATTTTGTTTATCCATTCATTTGTTGATGGACTGCCCCCTGAAGTTCCTAATCTTTCTAGTTGCTACTGTCAATTTAATCCCATATAGATAGATTTTAACAGAGCATAATGCTCAAGGCAGGTATTCTTTAGTAGTTAAGCTAAACTATTATTTTTAAGAAGACTTCAGGGGATATTTTTCATTAAAGGTTTAAATATTATCTTAGGGCAGTAGTTTCAGGGATTTCTATTACATTTTAATACATAAATGAATAAATAAATTAATAGATGAATGAATAAATGAAAAGATAGACATATAGAGATAGATACATAGATAGATAGACAGGTAGATAGATAGATATTCCCTTGTAGCTTGGTACCAGTCCTTGGAGAAGGGCATCATCCTTGGTAAATTAGAGGGTCAGCGAAAAAGAGGAAGACCCTCAATGAGAAGGATTGACACAGTGGCTGCAATGATGAGCTCAAGCACAGCAACGATTGTGAGGATGGCGCAGACCGAGCAGTGTTTCGTTCTGTTGTACACAGGGTTGCTATGAGCCAGAACCAACTTGAAGGCACCTGACAAAAATAACACGTTGGTACCTTATGTAATGAACATGGTTTAATGGAAAAAAAACACTCAACCTGGAGGCCAGATGTCTGGATTTCAGTTCCCATTTTTTGTTCTAACAAACTCCCTGGGTGTCTTTGAACTAATCATTTCACCACGATGGACTTCAGAGAACTTGACTGTAAAATACGGTGGTTAAACAGGAGATTCCTGAGTGTCTTCCTATAGTAATATGCTGTGAACTTGTGGTTACAACCATAAATAGCAAGAAAGGAAAGCATGCTATGACATACAGAACCTAAAACAAATTTTAGCTAGTTAGCATGGAATTAAAAATCTTATAAAACGTATCTTGGAATGATAATAACTGAACACTTTATTGTATACTGATCTCTGCTTTGTATCAAGTTTGCAACTTGGAGAATTAGGAGAATCTCAGTAATGGTAGAGCAAAAGAGTGTACTGAAACATAATAGTCACCAGTGCAAATGGCTAAACCCAAAACATCACCACTATTAATTTTGCCAAGCAAAGTTGATATTTGTGCATTTTCACTCTTACGATTCTGCATCATTTTAAGAGTTCCCAAAGGGCTGAGATTCCTGCTCAGGCCTCCTAATGAATCAGTCACCAACACAGATACTTTAACTCTGAGAGTATCTTAAACTCGCTGTCAAGCAGAATCACCTGTGGCACATGTATAAAAATGCACATTCCTGGGCCTAATTGCAGCCTGATTAAATCAGAATTTCTGAGTGATGGAGTTTTTCTTTTTTTTAAACTCCCTGCTTTATTCCATTGTGCTGCCAAATTTAAGAACAACTAAAGGCTTATTGCCTGTTCTTCATGTTGGTGTTGATGCATTTACAAAAGAGAAAAAAAACAAACCCGTTGCTGTCGAGTCGATTCTAACTCATAGCGACCCTATAGGATAGAGTAGAACTTTCCCGTATGGTTTCCGAGGAGCACCTGGTGAATTCAAGCTGCTGACCTTTTGGTTAGCAGCCATAGCTCTTAACCACTACGCCACAAGGGTTTCCAATGTAGTTATAGGAGAAGATTAAATTTAGGCTTAAGTCAACCCAGCTGACTTTCCTTCTCACTCCCAAGAGTGTGGAGACAGCTACTGTGATCTAGCTAAGCATTTTTTCTTCTGCAGAGGTACATAGGAAAAGTCCTGGCTTACTATTCTATAAGGAAAGAAAGCAAATTATTTGAGTTAATAACATGTTTTTATGGTTCTTAAAAGTATCATCTCTTTCGTAGTTAGTAAATACTGACATTTTATTAAATCTTGGTTTTAAAGTTAAGGTATACTTTCATTATCTAATTCAAATCTTTCAGTTTGTAGATAAGAAAATTCAGGCTTACAGAGATAAACAGTTTGCGTAAGGTAACAGAGCCAAAAATTGGCAGAGCTAGATCTGAAGCCCATTTCATTGTTCATTAAACCCTGTTGTGCCCTGACATTTCATGTTCCTAACACAGAAAAGGCTGCAGAATATTATGATTATTAGGAAATTTGGCATTAGCAACCTCAGTGTCCTAAATAATATAGAATGAATTTCTGCATGTTTCCTTCCAAAGTAACCTTTATTTCACTAAAGTTTATCTTTTAAATGAATGATATCCTACTATAAACTCTACTTGTGAAGAAGTTACATGAGTTATCAAGAAGTTATTCATGAAATTTTCACTCTAAAATTCTGAAGAAAGATAGAAAGGAGTATTCATCAGGTCTTATCGACCTCCAAATGGGGAATGCAGGTGCTGAATGGCACTCAGTACCATGGCCTTTGGAGTCAGACAGTGTTGAGTTCAAATTCTGGCCATCTTACTTCCAAACCCAGGGCTATAGTGATCACAGGTAAGTTCCTTGGCTAATTTTTCTCATTTGCACATGGATACTGCTGCTGCTGATAATGATGATGACAAAAACAACAATTTCTCATTTGACCTCTGGTGAGGTTTAGGTGGGAAAATGTATACCAAAAATTTAGTTCAGTGCCCAGTATAGAGTAACCTCTTGTTAAGCCAACGCTCTTGCTAATATTGTCAATAGTTATCAAGCTCTTGAAGCTTCTTTATACTAAATAGTATTTAAAGGAGTATTAAACAGAGTAAAAATGTAGTAGCTTAAAAAACTGATTTCCCAAATTGGTGAAATAGAAAGTAGAAACCAAGGAGGTTGAAGTGAGCTATCACGAAGCAGGAAAGTGCATAGGGCTATGGAGCCTGAGACAGCAGAAGGGTAACCATGAGGGGTGGAGGGGCAAGTGCCGAGAGTTGAACTTGAATGGAATGAGGAGGATGTCCCTGCAAAAGGACCACAATGACAGAAGATTGCTTGTATTCAGGGGCATTGCACAAATAATTTAATAGATAAATTTAAAGGAAGCCAGGTTTCTCACTGTCTGAGAGGGGGGTTACATGATATGAAGTACAGCCAAACTGAAGGAGCCCTAGAGGTGCAGTGGTTAAGCACTTGGCTGCTAACCAAAAAGTTAACGGTTTGAACCCACCAACCACTTCTCAGGAGAAAGGTGTTGCAGTCTACTCCCGTAAAGATTACAGCCTGGAAAATCCTATGGGGCAGTTCTATCCATCCGAAATCGACTTGATGGCAATGGTTTTTTTTGGTTTAGAGCCAAGTTAAACCAAATCTATCTCTGATGTCCATAATTCAAGGAATTATTATATTCTACTACTCTTACTGTGAAGAAACAGATGCATTTTTTTTTAATGTACTTCAGGTGAGGGTTTACAGAACAAATAGTTTCTCATTAAACAGTAGTACACATATTGTTTTATGACATTGGTTAACAACCTGACGACATGTCAACCCTCTCCCTTCTCGACATTTTTTGGTGAAAATATACATAGCCAAAGATACACCATTTCAAAAATTTCTACACGCACAGTTCAGTGACATCGACTACGCTCTTCCAATTGTGCTGCTATTCTCACTTCAGATGAAGGTTTACAGAACAAAATAGTTTCTCATTAAACAGTTAGTACACGTTGCGCTATGACAATAGTTAACAACCTCACAACACATCAACACTGACCTTACTCAATCTTGGGTTCCCTATCACCAGCTTTCCTATCCCCTACTACCTTCTAGCCCTTGTCCCTGGACTGCTGTGCCTCATTAGTCCCGTTTTGTTTTATAGAGCTTTCCAATCCACAGATAAACGGTGAACCTCGGAAGAGACTTCACCACTGAACTAAAAGGGTGTCTGGGGGCCATACTCTCAGGGTTTCTCCAGTCTCTTTAGGCCAGTAAATCTGGTCTTTTTTTGTGTGTGTTAGAATTTTGTTCTACATCCTTCTGTAGCTCTGTCCAGAACCCTCTGTTGTGATCCTGGTCAGAGTAGTCAGTGGTGGTAGCCAGCCACCATCTAGCTGTACTGGACTCAGTCTGGTGGAGGTCTTGGTAGCTGTGGTCCATTAGTCCTTCGGACTAATCTTTTCCTTGTATCCTGTTCTCTTCA